>NC_138182.1:222724525-222909377 GCF_964194105.1 Spermophilus citellus | reverse complement strand
CACAGGAAAGTGCCCCAGAATATGATTTGGTGAAATTAGATGAAAGTTTTTTATGGCCCGGAAAAGGACCACAGCAAATTATCTCACCCAGAAATGCAAAAGTCTTCAGTTATCCAAAAAATCAGCTGGTGGGAATGTTTCAAAGGACATAAATAGAGATGTGGACTCCAGGTCACCTGGGATTCCTTTATTTGGTGAAGAGGAAGGGAGTTTTGTCAAGAACCCAGATATTTCCTACCACTGCCAAAGCCGTTAATCCTGAGCTTCTGGAGGAACCACCTGCACTTGCATTTTTATATAAGGATCTTTACGAAGGAGGCAGTTGGAGAGAAAAAGAAAGAAGGGAGACAGCTTCTGAAGGTGACAGTGTGAAGTCTGAGGCATCATTTCCAAGCAGAAATTCTGACACTGATGATGGCACAGGAATATATTTTGAGAAGTACATACTCAAAGATGACAGTCCCCATGACACATCTGTAACTCCAAAGGACCAAGGCCAAGGTCTGGAAGAAAAACCAGTTGGTAAGGATGATTCATACCAACTGAGAACTTCAGAAGGGGAAATTGGGGGAAATTCTGGAACTATTTTGGGGGAGAAGAGTCTGGAAGAAGATAGGAAGACTTTTTACAGGGAAGAAGAAACAGTAGACCTTGTGGTAGCCCTTGATGATTGTAGCCATGCAGAGCAAAGCTCCTGTCACTGAGGAAGTCAGAGTGGTCACCCAGAAGATAAGCTATGCAGTTCCATTTGAAGATACCCATCATGTTCTGCAGAGTGTAGATGAGCCGAGCAGTCAGGGTAATGAGGCAGGAAATGCAAGTGCAGAGGTCAGCCTGAATGTTCCAATACAAGTGTCCTTCCCAGAGGAAGAATGTGCATCTGGCACCACTTATGTTCAAGAAACACTACAGGAAGAACCTAAAGTACAGGTCCCACCTGAGCCATGTGAAGAGAGACCCCGTGGTAGTCCTGTGCAGGATGAGTATGATTTTGCTGAATCCCTCAGTTATGAAGTGGTTAGTCAAGATGTTTTATCAGAAGAACTGTATACAGAATCCACACCTGGAGATGCGTTATCTCAAGGAAAGGAATCATTAGAACACATCGGGAAATGTGAATTTGTTAGTGAGGTGGAACAAAGTATGTCTGCTGAACAGAAAGAGTTGGGCAGAGAGGGAAGAGAACAAGAACAGTTATCATCAGATTTAGTAACCGAGAAGGCACAAAAGGAAGCAAAGAAGTCCCAGATTGACTCATATTGCTACACCTGCAAAAGCCCAATTTCTGCAATGGACAAGGTTTTTGACACCCACAAAGACCATGAGGTTTCAACTCTAGATACAGCTATAAGTGCTGTTAAAGTAAGTCAATTTCAAAGCATACAAATGATAATATATATACAGTTTGTTTTCACATTTTCTTAAAAAAAAATGACCAATAAACTGGGCACAGTGGGCATGCCTATAATCCCAGCTACTTGGGAGGCCGAGGCAGGAGGATCACAAGTTTGAGGGCATCCTGGGCAACCTTAGTGTCTTAGTGAGATGTAACCTTAGTGTCTTACTGAGACGCTGTTTCAAAATAAAAAATAAAATAAAAGGTCTGGGGATGCAGTTCAGTGATAAGAGTGTCACTAGGTTCAGTTCCCAGTACTGCAAAACAAAATAAAACAAACACAATACAACATTTGATAACTCATCTTTATGCAGAATAGTTAAGACTGAAAACAAACTAAGAATACTTTTGGGCTGAGGGTGTAGATCAGTGGTAGAGCACTTGTTTAGCATGTGCAAGGCCCTGGGTTCAATCCCAGCACTGCAGGGAAAAAAATACTTCTCCAAGAATTTAGTTAAGATTGATTTTTCAGATATTTTATTTGGAATATACTATGTGCCAGGCATTTTTTCTAGGTTTTAGGGATACAAAGAAATAAAATAGGGTCAGGGTCACTACTTTTGAGACTTGTCATCTTATAGCAATTATCCTACTATCATTAAAAATGCCAAACAGTTTTAAACTTAAAAAATGCAACTTTGAGGAACTAGATGGATGCATACTGTAATCACAGCTACCTGGGAGTTGGAAGCAGGAGAATTGTAAGTTCAAGGCCAGCCTGGGCAATTTAGAGACTCAGTCTCAAAATAAAAATTAAAAAGGGGGCTAGGCATGTAGCTCTGTGATAAAGAGCTTGCCTAGCAAATGGGTTCAATTCCCAATATCTCAAAAAAGATATTTATACATATGTATATACCTTTAAGCATAAAACACAACTTATTTTCTATCATCTATAATATCATCCTTTAAAAATACACACACATATATATTTCATGAGCAATTTTGATGTAAGCTTTATATAAATACTCAAGACAGATTTTAAATTCTGATTTTTCTCCATATTTCCTGTTTGATTTGAAAATTTGTGCTGGAGATGTAAAACCTTTTCATTCTTTTGGCTGTCTGTAGCACTCTAATGTTCTAGGTAAAGTCAGCCACAACACATATCCTTATGTATGTGATTATAAATACTCCATTTCCCCCGAGAGGCTGTTGGAAATCAGCTTTATGTTTCAAGGCTCCCATCTACTTTTCAGCAGCCTTCTAACTGGTCTCCCTGCTCTTGCCTCTTTAATCCATTCCCACCCAGCAGCCAGAATGACCTCAAAAGCAACAAATAACAACAAAAAGTAAGAACTCACTGTGTTAAATTTTTTAATATGCAGAATGCCTTTTAATCCTCATAATAACTCTATCACTGTCATTAATTTGAAGGTAATAAAATGGGCTCCGAGAATCATGATGTTGGCCCAAGGCCATGGGGCAGAAAACCAGGATTGGTACCCAGGTTTGTCTGATGCCGGAGCTTATACTCTTGACTGTGTATTCATATTGCTTGGCTCCGTTCCTTGCTAATGGAAGTGATTCTCAAAATGACCAGTTAGGTCACTATTTAAATAATTGTCAGACTCATTTTGATTAAGTAGGATAGCATTAGAATCTTGGCATTTTTTTCCCTACCAAATTAATCCTTTTCAACTTGTCTGAGATTGGTTTCATTTATCCTGGTTGATATATTGTTGAAACTTTACCTGTTGAAATGTAGGGGTAGGGAGTGGGGCAATTGCTTCTGTGGAATCTTAGACATTGGATGCATTGGCTCCAGTAAAAGTGTGGCGACACTGGGTTTTGTTTGCTAACAGATACTGGACACTTTCAGCAGAAAGGAGACTAGATTTTCCAGCCTTCTTAGGTATGTTTTATTGATCTATGAATTTTAAACACTAAAAAATAATTGTCTAAATATTGTCAATTTAAAAAATTTTCAAAAATATTGAGATCTGGTGTCTCCTGACTTAAACATATTATAAATACCATTATCTTTCTATGAGCAGGAGAATGTGGCAACCAGTTGATAAAAGCCAGGGAGGCTTTCTTCATTTCATCTAGCCATGAAGATTAAAAGTTGGTTGGCAACTTTTTAAAAATAAAAATAAATCGGGAAGAGTTGTAACTTGAGAATTCTCTAGCATCTTACGGGTTGCATTTTGAGTCTCTTCAAGGGACTGAGGGCTCCTTTGACTGATGATTCAGGTCCTAGCTTTTCCTCCCCAGTCCTTCCCCATCATTGCAGCCTACATTTTGTCCATATTCATTTTCTTTCTTCACTCTTTTTCTTCTTTCTTAGTGTTCACTGACCTCCTGTTCTGTGTCAGGAATGGTGCTCATCAAAAATGAGGATTTTACAAAGAGAGGAATGGGAAGGACTTGTGGGTCCCTTGTATCAGGACAGGCTATGAGACCCTGATGTGCTGAGAAACTAACCTGCTGGGTATCAAACAGTGGGGCAGAAAGGAGAGGGCTGAGGAAGGTGTCTCTAAAAGCTGATGCTTGGCTAAGCCTTAAATGAGATAGACCTCTTCTAGCAGTCAAGTGCAGAGAGCACATTCTAGAGCTAGAGAATACCAGAGGCAAAAGGCATACATGTGAGAAAGAATTTGAGGGAAAGATGTGGCTTGTTTGACTGTAGCTTGGGGGGCTGCAAGGTTCTGGAGGTAGGTACCATAGAGGAAAGTAGAAGCCAGATCCTGAAGAGGCTTCATCAATGTTACCTTTGTCATTCTGTGGATGGTGATTCAGACAGCTGAAGTGGTTGTTCTGCTTTGTTGTTAATTAAGTTCAGCTGCTACATGTGTATCTATAGCTGAACTAGGTACCCTCTTCCCCCATCACCCCATACATTTTTAGTTGGTTGTCCCTTCTTGAGTATTTCAACCCTTTGAAGGTCTTTAGAACTTTTAGGTCCTTTTAGCACATGGTTTGCATTATTTGATATGCTAGACTCTGATCACCTTTGCAGGCTCAGGACTTCTAGGCACACCTGAGGCCCTTGGTGCAGAATGTGAAGGAAACTACTCAGATATATTGGAACATTTTAGCAAAAGGGCTGATATGTCAGAATGTATAAAATCAAGGCCTTAAGAGAAAGCATTAAGATCCAGAGTTCACTAAAACAAACATGCTTTTAAAGAAGTCTGTTTAAAAAAATTTTTTTTTCATTAGAAGATAAACTATCTACAGTTGCTTTGGGATTCTCTGTCACAAACCTTTTAATTGTTTTCAGACAAGATTATGTAGTCAATTTAAATAAAGCAGCATAAATAATTCAAAGATTGATTTGTTAGTGATTATGGCATAGTAAATCTCTATCAAATATATTAAATTTATAAGGAAATTCGAGTCTGCTGCTTAGAGCTCTTTTTTGAAATGTTGTATATTAAAGATATTTTAATTCCTTTCTTTAGGTTCAGTTGGCAGAATTTCTTGAAAATTTACAAGAGAAGTCCTTGAGGATAGAAGCCTTTGTTAGTGAGATAGAATCCTTTTTTAATGCTGTTGAGGTAAGTTAACATAATCCCTTTTACTCTATCACAAGTAAATGATCCAAAATTATCTGAATTTGGGTTTGTGTGTGTTGTTTGCCACGGTTGATTTTATTTCTTTACAAGTGAGTCTTCCCTCTGTGTGAAGTCAGACTACTTCCTGCCTGAGGATAAGATTAGTCCCTAAAAACAGGTACACATTAATGGGCACTTACTATAATGGAGCAAATGCTTCACATGCTTTACCTAATTTAATCCTCACAATAACCATATGAAATAGGAATTATTATCATTATCATCATTATCATCATTATTATTATTATTATTTCCATTTTATAGAGAAGACACTGAGACCTAGAGTTAGTAAAGCATTGCTCTACTTACCCTGCTGGCTTAGCCTTGCATAAATGCTCTACATCACCGTCCAAGAGCCCCATACTGTGGGCCAATGATGGCCTCTCTGGTACAACTGTCACTGATGAGTTCACATTCTCCTGGATGCTGGCTTCTGTCCCCATACTGAAGGGGGAGGGTAGAAATGCACCATCCTTGCACTGAGATGGTCCAGATCACCCTTACTTGTCGATCAGGAGTGGCAGAGTTGGCCCAAGGCCCTTGTAGGAGAATGCTGTACAGTTCCCCTGCTCTGTTATTGTAGATCAGTGAACACTTAATACTTGTTTTACTGTCTCATTCCCCATGGGTCCCTTGTAGGCAGTGAATTATATGTTTACCTTATCAGTGGCCCTGGCATTGAGGATAGCCAGGTATCTGGGGAGGATCTGGATAGACAATAAAGTCTCTCCCACTCCCTGGAGAGAGTGGGAGCTGCCCCTCCCCTGGAGAACATTTGAGAATGTAGGACCCTTTTCCATACCCTGGCAGCTCGCTCACTCATGTTTTCATATTAGTAGAGTACACTAACCCCTCTGCCCCACCTGACAGCCCGTGATCCTCCCTCACTGCCAGGCCATTTTTATTTTCAAGTTTTATCTGTGGAATGCAGGTAGTGGGTAGAAATATTACCTACCCACTAGGTAGACTTACAGACAAATATTTTCTTTCTCCTTCCCTCTCCCGCTTTCCCTTCCTTCCTTTTTTCTCTCTCTCTTTCCTTCTTTCTCTCTTTGTATTTCAGTGTTTAAAAGTTATTACAAGGGTAGAGAGAGAAGATGTGAGGGGAGGGGAGGGGGGATAGTAGGGGATAGGAAAGATAGCAGAATACAACAGTTACTAATAGGGCATTATGTAAAAATGTGGATGTGTAACTGACGTGATTCTGCAATCTGCATTTGGGGTAAAATTGGGAGTTCATAACCCACTTCAATCTAATGTATGAAATATGATATGTCAAGAGCTTTGTAATGTTGTGAACAACCAATAAAAAAAAAAGTTATTACAAGTTAGGGCTGGGGTTGTGGCTCAGTGGTAGAGTGCTCGCCTAGCATGTGTGAGGCACTGGGTTCGATTCTCAGCACCACATATAAATAAGTAAATAAGTAAATGGTCTATCAACAACTAAAAATATTTTTTAAAAAGTTATTACAAGTTATTTGTAAGGATAATGTCAATAATATTTCTATTGCAAAGCTAATTATGGCAAAGGAAGTTGGTAGTTGGAAATTTAGACTGTGCCCTTAATGTTTGATTCTTTGATCAGAATGCCAGAGGTTAACTCTTAAAAAAGAAAAAAATATGTACTTCTTGTTTCATTCAGAAATGGTTTTGATTTTTTCCCCTAGGAAAACTGTAACAAGAATGAGAAAAGACTAGAAGAACAGAATGAGGAAATGATGAAGAAGGTTTTGGCACAGTATGATGAGAAAGCCCAGAGCTTTGAGGAAGTGAAGAAAAAGAAGATGGAGTTCCTGCATGACCAGATGGTCCACTTTCTGCAGAGCATGGACACTGCCAAGGACACCCTGGAGACCATTGTGAGGGAAGCAGAGGAGCTGGATGAGACTGTTTTCCTGACAGTAAGTGCCAAGTAAAACAGGCACCTGGTGCACACTCTGACACGAATGTGCTTTTAAAACTTCATCTTTCAATATTCCTTTAGATCATTTATATCTTAGTGTAGGGTTTATATAATTCCAGAACTTAAAAAAATTATTTGGGGAAGCATGGTATCTATAGAAAAGGCTCTGCCAATCATAAAAGCCCTAATGCTTAGATATGGCCAAAATGCATGGAGTTGGGCCACAGTATCATCATTCCATGCTGTCACACTAGAAGGGTCTCCATCTAAGAGGGAGAGAAAGTAGCCTTCCAACTTCTCAGAGGGCTAATCCAATCTCCTGCTGTCTGACATCTTCATGCTGACCCCCAGGCCTGTCCTCATCTCTATCTAATCTGAGGTAGCCTCTCATATAAACCATTCCCTCTGAGCCTCAGCTAATAGTTGAGAGTAACATTTTGGTACACACTTTTAGATGAAAAAGGCTGACATAAATTGTGGTACCCTCTTAAATAATATGGTGGTGTTTTTCCAAGGGGCTTCCTGAGAACAGAGTTCTTTAATTCAAGCAAGCAACTGTGGACAGGGAGATTCCCTTGGGTGCTTCTCAATTTTGCACCACAGAGGTCCTCATAATTCCCTAGAATATTCAGTAAGACACTGGCTCCCCATGGGACCAGGATTAATCAGGAGTAATGGAGATGTTTTCCCAGGGGGTGATCCCAAACCTAATTGTGGAACAGGAAAAAAGCATCATTTGATGATGGACCTTTCATTTAAAAGTTCTCTCTCTTCCTAACTATCTAGTAAAAGTTTGGAGATCATATGAGGCAAAATGGAGAAATGTTAAGTGTTTGATTTGCCTCCAGGAACACTTGAAGAAGGTTTTGGCACAGTATGATTTTGACAAATTTGAGTCTAGTGGACATGGCCATACTCAAAGGAGAACTGAAATCATTAGGTTGATGTATTTTTAATTAAGGCAAGTACCTTTTAGGAAGCATAACATTAATAAAGTTTTTGTGTTCCCTGAGGACCTTATCTTTGTTTGATAAGATTATTTCCTTCTCTCTAGAAGAATAAATTGGGAAAAAAGTATTTTTTTCTTGCTTATAAAAGTGATAAATATTCATTCTAGAAAAATTGGAAAATACACAAAAGCACAGAGAAGGTGTCACTCAGTGATAACTACTGATTACATTTTTGCTACGTATCCTACGTTGAGCAAATTCTAGTCATTTTTCTTGCTTCAGTGACTTCTATTCTGGAAGCCAAGCCATTTGTTAATAAATAGAGAGAAGCAGAGAACAAGCAGCCCATTGCCAGTCTTGCTGATCAGAGAGAGCAGAGGCAAACTGCTAACTAAAGCCCCTCCATCCTTGTCTTTGCCCTATGCCTGACCCCCCTTCTGAGCACTGATTTCCCTGCTGCCCAGGCTAAAGCCCAAAGAGAACTAGCATCTGAGAAGCTGAGGGGTAATGATATTCCAACAGGTGTGATCTTAATGCTGTTGCTTGGTTATTCTTTTTGTTGTTAATTAGTCTCTCTCTCTTTCTTTCTCTCTCTCCCTCCCTTCCTCCTCCCTTCTCCAAGTCATTTGAGGAAATCAATGAAAGGTATATAAAACATGGCACAATGTAGTGGTGACTGAGAATAGCATGACTGGATGCTTTACATTTAATATTTTGATGCTTTATAGGAAACAAGCTGCCAATTAAAAAATACATTTAGTGAGCTACTGGATTCTCACTTTTAGACACAGTGCTTTTAAAAGCTAAATGACAGCTTTGAAAGAAAATTGCATGTGCTTTAGTTAAATAACAATTATCATAATGTAGATTTTTAACTGCTTCCTCAAGATGTATTCTGTATTTTCATCCCAGTCTACACCATCTTTCCTGTCACTGCATACAAAAAGTTTTGTAGCTACCTAGACTTATTGGTTAAATATGAGAATGTGAAGAAATCATCCATATCTGCCTTGAATAATTTTACGACTTACGTAATCTTAATGGCATGTTCTCTCATTTTCTCTTCAAAAGATAGTCATGCATTTATCTTCTCTTTCTGCTCAGCTAACCTAAATGAATCTTCCTCTTTCGATTTTGTTTGGTTTTGTTGGTGTTCTTAACAATCAGTCTAAGAGATTCTTCATTCTTCTGAAAGGCAAAACACTCAACAAGAAATTTAAAAATGTCATAAAAACATAACACTGGATTTATGTTTATGCCTCACCCCCCCTACACTTTTTTCCCCCAGTGCTGGGGATGGAACTCAGAGCTTCCGCATGCTAGGCCAGCACTTTACCACTGAGCTACATCTCAGCCCTCGTGTTTCTCTTTTGCATCTGGCATTGAAATTCTTGTACTGATCTGACCCCTTTCTCTTTTTTTTTTCCTTGTTGAGGCCTGAGATCTTTCTTACTGGTTGAGCCTCGTATTTTTTTTTCAATATAATTTTAAATGTGCAGATGCATAGTGCCATTCCATGCACACTGAATAGTATGGATGCACATTTGATTATTTATATTTCATCTGTTCATGGAAGATGATGATTGGTAAGACAATTTGGTGAAAGTATGAAAATGAAAGTTTCAAGGTATGAAAATTTGCAAAGGCTTTTTACCTTAAAACTGCTATGGAATGTTTTCCACTTTTCTAAACATTAGAACATTGCTAATATGAATTGACAACCATTTAATACCAAACACCATTTCTTTGGTTTTGAGCTTAAATTTGTTAATCTATGTGTCATTTTAATTAATTTCTGTTTCATTGTCCCATTGACAATGAATTAATCTTTACTAAAGCTGCATGTTACCTAAGTAGTAGTATGTACTTGGAATAATCATTATTTTTCTGTAGGCAAAAGACAACAAAATTCTGGACTCGGGGAAGACATATGAGCAATTCAAGTCCTATTAACCTGTGCACACACACATGTTCACACACATGTTCACACACACACACACACACACACACACACACACCTTCCATGTCCCTGAGGACTTCTTCCCTAAGTTGCAATGTTCTGGGAGTTCCTTTCTATAAGAAGTACTAAGTATCTAGCTTATTTTACCTTGCTACTTTTTCTCCTTCCTTTCATATTATATCTCTAAAGACAGTGCTTGTATATTAAATGATTTTTCTTAACACTAAAAATGCTTAAATTAAGGAATGCTGTCAAGCATATTTAGACTCAGCATTTGCATATCTTGAAAAACACATTTGCTTAGAAAATGCTGTTCTGTTAAGGGGATGTATTTTTGTTCCATTTTGCTCTTTTGTATTATAATAATGAAAAAGAAAGAGAGTCACAGCCATTGTAGGGCCTACTTATTAAAAAAAAAGTCTACTTGCCCTTTCATATGCTGATGTTAAAATTGAACAGTTCAGTGCATAAAGGTAAACTTATTTTTCTGCAATCAGAGCTTTTGTGCTACAAAAAATTCTGCATTTTGAGAGGGCTTAGTGTGCATACAGGTCATCTTTTTTTGTTAATTCTGTGTCTCTGTTTCCACCCTCTGTATTGCCAAAGCTTTAATTTAGGCTTGTTTTATCTTCCCTCACCTGGACCATTGTGGGGTCCTCCCAACCAATCTCATTGCCTCTTTTGTCTACTGGGGCTGGTCTTTCCTCAGTGCTTGCCAGGGTTTTCTTCTAAGCTTCCCTGGCATAAACAGTTCTGTGGCTCTTCCTGCCTTAAAAGATAAAATTGTAACTCTTGGTGGGTATGAAAGGATCCTCACAGTCAAGCCACAAGCCACCTTCCCATGTCATCTCTGTCTTTACTTTCCAACTCCCAGGGATTCCCAAGGTGCCCCCCGCCCTCAAGTGTGCCATACTCTCTTACCTCTCCAACCCATTGTTCATGCTCCTCTTCTATCTGCAATATGCTTACTCCTTTCCTGCTTGGGAAACACCTGCTCATTCTTTAACACCCAGCTTAAATGTCAGCCTCCTCTTTGAAGTCCCTACTGGAACCATCTCCCCTAAATCAAGTGGTAGTAAATTTTGTGGTGTCCAGCAATTGTAAGCATACAAGACACTCTTTAAATACTTCATAATCTTTTCTCCTTATGCTGACCCCAAATCACCATCCCTGAGATCCTGGTATTCTCCCCCAAATGAAATTACTGGCCTCTTATTTATCCAAAACATATTTATTAAATGCCTACTATGTGCTAAGTAATGCATTACCGCACAGTGATAAACCATTCCTTTTCTGCATGTAGAATATATTCTGGTAAAGTTGACAGGTGAAAAACAAAAGGGTTGTGATAACTTTGAGGAAACAAAGAGGAGAGCTGAACAGGGTAGACCATGCCATATTAGCAGTGGCCTCTGTGGAGACATTAGAAAAGAGATCTTAGTTAAGTGAAGGAAAGAGCTATGCAAGTATCTGGGAGGAGAACATTCTAGAAGCAAGTGCTAAGCTCTTGAGGTACGTCTGTAGTAGGGAAAACTGCAGAGTCCATGGGAATGAAACTGATGCAGCTCCTCAAAATAGACAGTTGCTGGAAGAGAGTTCCCAAGCTTGTGTGAGAGAGTATACAGAGGAGAGCTCCTATTCCATTTGAGTCCCCTCGTACTAAAGACAAATTCTTTTGCAAACTCTCCTTGCCTTTTTTCCCCTTCATAGTTAACCTGTTTTTGTTTGTTTTTAAAATCCATATTTCACCTAGATACAAACGCTGAGTTAGCATTACATGGCTTTCCTCCTATGGGGGGGCTTGAGTCCATAAAAGCCATATATCTCTATAAACTGTGGCTTGTTTGGTCTTTGAAGAATGGTAAGCTGTATCCTCAGTTCTTAGTACAGTGTCTGGCACATAGTAGGTGAACAACATTTTTTGAATGACTTAATGACTTGAAGCTTAGAATGGAAGATGGAGGATGCAGAACAAACTTACATACAACCAGTATGAAGTCTCCAGACAGGCTCTGAACTTTGATATCCTTTAGGAAATAAGATAATCATTAAAATTAAGTAATTTTTAGGATAATTTTTATAGGAAAAAATTAAGAATGTATATTTTGATTGACTTTTTTTTTCAAATTTGAGGATATAGAAAGAAAATTTTCAGTATTAACAGTAGCCTAAGAACCCTAAGAGTTAGTAGATATTAGATACGTATTTTCAGACTCTAAAATTATTTATATCCTTTTTGGATACTGGGGGCTCTACCAACACCAGCTTCATTTTGAAAAATTGTTTTCTGCTGTCATCCTGTTTGTTAATACTCATCTGTCCCCTGGTAGGTTGCTTTCTGCAGTAGAGAGCACGGCTTCATTAGAGAACATTCCTGCTGCGTTTTCACTTTTTGAACATTATGATGACAGTTCAGCAAGGAGTGACCAGATGTTAAAGCAAGTGGCTGGTAAGCATTTTAATATATTAGTTACCTTGATGAAATCTGGCAGCTTTTGCTTGTTTATTCTGTATAACTGGAAAAAGAAAACTGTTTATTGTAAAATTTAAAGCTAGACTCTGAAATAAAGCATGAGACCATCATCCCATTTTAGTGATAAACTGCATTTTCATTTGAAGCTTTATGACTGTGTTGGGTTAGAGGAGGCAAGAGGAAGAAGGCCTGGAACCAGGGTCCTCTCTCTCTCTCTCTCTCTCTCTCTCTCTCTTCTCTTCCTTTTGAAAATAGGATTTCTTTCCCTCTTTGTAAAAGAATTATTTATTTCATACCAGTAACAGGGTATAGATGGAAAAAGGAATCAAATATTTTCATAAGCATTGAACTGATTTTTTCTTTATGAGTAGCTTCCCCGTCTTCAATTCAGTTCTTTTTCCTATTTTTTTTTTTTTAACTCAACAGATTAGCTGAGAGAAGTAACAGCTCAGCATCGTGGTCTGTAGCCAGGAACTTCCCACTCAGCTGTCAGGAGCATCCTGCCGACTCTTCAAAATATTTTTTAATGTGCTATTTTAACAAACAAGACAATGAAACTTATTTAGATTTCTCAAAGCTACCATGTTTTGAGTTACTGACTTTCACTTACTGTACAATGTGCTCAGGTGCTTTTCTTAAAAGATTCTATATTCTTCCAAAGCTACTTTAAAGATGGCAGTCATATTTAAATTGGCAATTCACTTTCATTCCTGTAGCAAGTTTTAGCTTAGGAACTAGTAAAAGACTACTGAGTCTTTAAAAAAACAAAATATCAAACAGCCCCCTGCAGCACACAAAAAAAGTCAAACCCGAACAACTCTTTATAAAGTGAAGATTTCAGTTATTTAGCCCAAAGAATTTTCTTTCAAAATGTCTCAGAACAAAAAGGGTGTTTTCTTGTAATAACTTTCAGAGGCATTAAACTAGAATAGTGATCGCAGACTAAGAAATTCTGATTAACGCAAAAGATCTTTTGCTTTTAAGTTTTTTTTTTTTTAATGCTGTTGTTCATTTAGAAAACATACTTTTGAACTTTTGATGGATATTTTAGGGCTACATTATCACAAAGGATTAATGATTAACTCAGAAAGTGCACTGTGTAGTCCCTGAGGTTCTAACCCCTCTGTGGAGGAGACTCATCTCTGAGTGATCAATGCTGCTTTGTGTGTCTGCTTCACAGAACTGGAGCCCGGGGTGACTTGCTCCTAAGTAGAGTTGTTTTGTGACCAATGACAACTCTCACCTTAAAGTCCTCACATGTACCTGAAAAGCTAATCTGATGACACCATACCCAAACTAAGCAGATAGAATGAGGAAACACGGGGCTGTACCATGAGAATGAGCAGATCCTAGCATGTGCTCTATAACTTGCAGGAGGCCGAGTACTATAGAGACTGTTGAGCATAGCCAACTACCTAATCTCACAACAGCCCCAGGGGTTGATATCAACCTTTGTTGATATTCCCACTTGTTGGATGAGAAAAGAGAGGAATGGAGCAATGTATTTTCCAAAATTATGCGGTTGGTTGGGAGGGTCATGGGGACTTTGGCTTTAGAGTCTTAGCCCAGTAGTACAGAGGCAGAGTGAGTGAATGCACTGCTGTGAGAAAGGAGATAGACGGGGATTAGTGATAGCTAGCGTTCCTTGACTCTGACTCCTAGGATTTTTTTTTTTAAGTCTGCAATTAAATATACATGACATAAAATTTATCACCTCAGCCATTTTTATTTGTACAGGTCAGTGTCATTAATTACGTTCGTATCACTTTTCCACCATTACCTCCAAAACTCTTCATCTTGCAAAACTTAAACTCTATACTCACTAAACATCAACTCCCTATTCCCCTCATTCCTCCAGCCCCTGGAAATCACCTTTCTACTTTCTGTTTCTATGAATTTGATTACTCTAGGAACCTCATATAGATGAAATCATATATAGTAATTTATCTCTTTATAATTTGCTTATTTCACTTAGCATATTATCCTGCTGTTCATTCATTTTGTATCATGTGTCATAACTTTATAAGATAGAATGACATTTTTTTGTTTGTATATACCACACTTTGCTCATGGTCCATCTGTCCATTCATCTATATATCCTTCCATTGATAGACACTTGGGTGACTTCCACCTCTTGGTTATTGTGAATAGTGCTGCTCTCCTGGAGGCTTTTTGGAAGTGAAGTTGAGCAGAAAACTGTATTTGGTCACAGGTACTGAAGTCCAAATTGACTAATGCTTATCTCTCTGTGTGTGACAGCTCTTTATGGGCACATCCCATCAGACAGAAGGAATCCATGCGGTGATTCCTCTGTCCAGTACCTTATCTTCTGGTAAAGAAGCCCTCTGCTTCCATTTTGTTCTGATGTTTTTGTTTTTGTCAACACACTTATTCAAGTTCATCACTACAAAAGTGTAAAGGGAATTACTAACATAAAAAAAATCTGGGTCTTTGATGTTCATTTGCCACATAGGAATTGCAAATCCAGCCATTATTAGATCACATTTATGAAATATCCATATTCCTCTTTTCATCTTATAATACTTTGAAAAGTGAAAGTATTTTCTATTTTTGAAAAAGTGTTTTCACTTTAATTATTTGGGGGGTAGGAGAACATTAGGAACAAGATTATTTCTAGTTTACATGCTTTAATTTCCTATATCTGTTTCTTTCTTAAAATTAGGTAATTTTGGAAGGACCAATTATCTGTTTTAAGTTTGTTTAGTTGCCCAAGAGAGAAGAGTAAAAAGATATTACCCATTTTAAAAAGCAAATGTAGATGAATGTGCAATTCATAGAAAGAAACCGGAGAGCATTTTCATTGCTCATGCCTCAAGGAGTTCCCTAGAACTGCTTCAAAGGCAATGGACAATATTTGTAGCATTCTGTTCATCTCTTCCGTAAACCTAGGTAACACGAGGATTTACTGAACTGTCTGTCTGGATGGGCTTCTGTAGCATGAGACACAGATTTTCTGTGGGGAAGACAAAACAATGAAGTCAAAGATAGTGTAAGTGTCTCTGAACCACTGCCAGCCTTTGGGGTGGGGCTCTCCAGGTGGGCCTCAGCAGGTCTTCCCTCTGTGGCTGCCATGATTTACCAGGTGCTGGCCCAGGTTCAACTTCCATCTATGGGAAATTCCTGCCTCTTCCCTTCATGTGCTGCATTTCTGCCAAGGCCATCTTGCCTTCATGAACCAGTCACCACTGGTTATGTGTTGGGCGTATTTGTTAAGCACTCCATACACAATATCCTGCTTCTTACAACAGTCCTAGGAGGTGATGGTTTTCTCATTTTAAAGCTGGGGAAACTGAGGCTAAGATAATGTAGTTAGTAAGTGGGGATCTGGCCAGCCTCTCTGCTCTGAAGCCTATGAACTACACCATTTTTTCTATCCTGTTTCTCATTTTTTATAACTATGTATTCTTCAGCTCTTTATCTTGAATGAATCTTTTCAATTTATCTTTTTGTTACATTCTTTAGATCCACTTATTTTTTTTCTTATTTTAACCTTCTTATTGAACTAAACTTTGTTTTCCTTTTGTGTCAACTTTCAATAAATTTCTCTTTTGAAATTTGGTCCATCTTATTTCAGTAAACTTATCTCTCAGAAAATAGTTGGCTGAGGAAAACACACACACACACACACACACACACACACAAAATTTAAAACATGATATATTTTTTTTTTAACTATGGGAATAGCTTTTTCCCCTAACTTATAAAATATGTTCAATGTTTTGTCATAAATTTTAGAAGAGAGTTGCATAGAGCTTGATTTATGGTATTATTTATATCATTAAGGCTTAATATGAATAATTACAAACTTTTTAAAATCCCTAGTAAAACACTTGAGAATATTATTGTCTTTAAATTCAGAATAACAAAATTATACTATGTCTAAAACTTATACCGGATTCAATTAATATAGGACTTTTTTTTCCTATGTAATTTTTATATATAAATTTTTTAAAAATCAGCCATCATAGCTATATTGGAAAGAAAACATGGGATCGTAGTTTCAGAAAGTGTATTTTGATATTTTTTTCAGCCTTGAATATATTTCAACTCCTTCTACAAAGGTTTTCAATGGTCTGTATATTATGAATGTAGACTCCATATTTTTGGTTGGGGAGGTACCAGGGATTGAACCCAGGGATACTCAGCCATTGAACCACGTCCTCAGCCCTATTGTATTTTATTTAGAGACTGGGTCTCACTGAGTTGCTTAGTGTCTCGCTTTTGCTGAGGCTGCCTTTGAACTTGAGATCTTCCTGTCTCAGCCTCCCGAGCTGGTGGGGTTGAGGGTGGGAGGATTATAGTCATGCACCACCGAGCCCCAGTTAGACTCTGTCTTGCTATAGAACAATATAGCATTGGTTATCTAGCAAAGGAATGCTTTTTATTTTAAAGGAAAACTATTTCATTTGATATATCTTCTAACCTGTATTTTTATTGCTTCAAATATAGGACTACAGAAGAGTATTATCCAGTGATCCCAGTTTGGGACCCATTTTGTGTATTATATGTGCACATATAAACTGCATAGAAAACATTATGGAGGAATACATACTCAACTGTAACAGTGATTGTTGTATAACAGTGATTATAATTGAGGTTGGGTGTTGGAAACAGGAACTCCATGTATTTCTATTTTGTTTGATTTTTTTCCATAAATGTAAGTAAGGTTTGCAGAGCAGCTAATCAACAAACACATCATTAGTTACAGTAAGTTGTACCTATATTCCAGTTCCACAGCCTCCTAGACTAGAACCTCAGGAACCAAATTCTGCCACCAGCACCACAATTGCAGTTTATTGGAGCATGAACAAGGAAGATGTCATTGATTCATTCCAGGTGTACTGCATGGAGGAACCTCAAGATGACCAAGAAGTGAACGGTAGGATTGCAAACACAAATACACATGCAGGTGCTATTTCGGCATCTTAAGATGAAGTTCTTGGGGCTGGGGATGTGGCTCAAGCGGTAGCGCGCTCGCCTGGCATGTGTGCGGCCTGGGTTCGATCCTCAGCACCACATACAAACAAAGATGTTGTGTATGCCAAAAACTAAAAAAAAAAAAAAAAAAAAAAAAATTAAAAAAAATTCTCTCTCTCTCACTCTTTCTAAAAAAAAAAAAAAAGATGAAGTACTTAAATCTATATGTATTGTGACTCTTTTCACAAAGCATTGGTAGCTACTTACAAAACAATACTAACAAAAACTCAATGACCACATAATAAAATAATAACAGAAAGGCAAAATTTGGAAATCAGGATCAAGGAAAACAAAAAACACATAAATATCACCATAATGGTCAACATGAATTTTGTAATTGAGATTCAAATTTGACTTCAGGCTCTCAGAATAACAGAACAGTTAAGTGATTCTCGTTGTCAGAAAGGTGGTAACATACCAGAGTTTCAGGGAAAACAAAGTTTTAACCAGTACTGACGTCTGAAAGATGGCTGCAACATGTCCCATTTCGTAGAGGAAAATGGACTGTGTACAGGATTCTGTCCTCCACAGTAACAGTAGTACAGATGCAGTGTTGGATGTCATGGTTGGCAGCTTCTCAGATCTATTTGACAAAAGACACAAACAAACCTTAGTTTGATTGAGGCTTTGAGGCACCGGGTAGTCTCCCCGTGTCCCAAGTTAATGTGTGGAATGAAGTGAAAGTGCTTACTGGGGTGAGTGGATGGCATGCCTTACAAACTGAGCCTTGGGAAAGATCTCTCTGCTCAGTAGGACTTCTAGGAAGACCTGGAAACCAGGCATTTGAGGGTTGTACTTCCTGATGAATCAGAACTGCGTGTGCTGGTGTTCTGTGTTGCTTGTTGAAGACAGGCTCACATACCTTGGAAACTAGATGAGCATGTGGCAGGATTGACTTACTGTTACAAAACTCAGGAGTCCAATTTGTCATAAGGAATGAATTGTAACCTATTTCCCTATTATTAATATTTAAGTCTTGTGAAATGTCATGTGATAATTTTATACAGAAAAAAATCAAACACACACACACCCACAAACATAAAAGTAGTATAAATTTGGCTAAGTCTGTTTATAAGGACTTCTATTTAGTTGAAAACCTGTTACTATATTCCTGTCATAACACAAGGAAGTGTGTGTTACATCCCCTTTAGCAAATGAGAATACTGATCTGAGGTCAGGTAGTTGTACAAGGCTATATAATTTGTAAATGTCAAGGGCAGGACACAAACACATTTTATTCAGACTCATAAACAAAAACTTTTATTTATGTTTGTTTGTCTCTGTATTTATTTTTTTACTCTATACTTCATTTCTTTTTATATCTCGCTCTATCATGAGACATCCCGGCACTTCAAAACCCCTCTTAATAAATAGTTACTGCTCAGAGTATTTTGTTTTCATCATCACCTCACCCTATCCCAAACACTTCCCTGTCCAGTGTTCAATGCCTTGAACTGTGCTGGTGACAGTTATCTGATGATATATGTATGCTCTGATACTGTGCTATGTATGATAAGGTCTCCAGGAACATATGTGCATAGTCAAAAGAAGGGCCTAATGGAGTGATTGCAGTGAAAACTCAGTCACAATTTCTGGGTTATGGGGGAAATGTTTTTAGTGTATTAGTCTTTAGAACATCTTTTTGAACTGAACCAGCTATCCTGAGCTATATCACATTGGAGAGAGGCAATTGAAGAGACCTGCTAACTTGACAAGCTCCTAAATTTATTTTAAAGAAACAATCTGGATTCTTTTTTTTTTTTTTTTTGTACTGGAGATTAAACTTGACCACTGAACCACATCCCCAGCCCTATTTTGCATTTTATTTAGAGACAGGGTCTCATTGAGTTGCTTAATGCCTTGGTTTTTGCTGAGTCTGGCAGTCCTTCTGTCTCAGCCTCCTGAGCCCCTGGGATCACATGCATGCATCACCGCACACAGCGCAATCTTTTCTTTTTCTTTTCTTTTCTTTTCTTATCTATCTATCTATCTATCTATCCTTTTTTTTTGTGGTGCTGAGGATAGAACTCAGGCCTTTATACATGCTAGGCAAGTGCTGTACCACTGCTACCCAAAGGCCACTTAACTGAAGGAATTTTAAAGATGTGACATTCAGGAGCAATAGGGAGGGTAACTGAAATCACCATAGGCTAATTTAAAAAAGAAAATTATACTTTTTAAAGGACAGAAAGTTTCACTGAAAATAATCAGTTTGGCCCAACAGGGCAGGTGTTCAGAATAGTATTGAGTAACATTTACTAAAAAATGAAAGGAAAATAGTTTAAGAAATTTAAAAGGGAAATATCTTGATCTAACAAAGTTACTTCTTAGAAGAGTGAAGACCCATCAAAGTCACTTACATATTTCTATAAATTATATAAAGATCTAGTTTAGAGAATTCTGGAATTCTGAGAAGAAACCAGGGTTTGAAACTTGGAAAGTCATACTGATTATCAAAAATACTTTACAAATTCATAGAAATGCTTTGTAACATTTTAGGTTTAGAAAACACAGGGTTATCCTTTTTTATTATCTACTCCTGTGAAATGCTGGTATTGGTTCTTAGGAATTTTCTTGAGAATGTGTTACTGAGATTTAGGCTAACATAAACTTTATGCAATTTTAATATTTGCTATTGAAATAAGTTACTTTAATTGTGGTATATGAAGCTCAGAATTTTACTAAAATGCTATTATTTTCTGATAAATGTTTGCATTCTAAATGGCCCTATCAAATGCTCTTGCTTTCTTATGTATTCTAAGGAGCTAATTATCACAATGATATCTATAAAGTTATAATAATAATAACGGTTTGCTTATTCTACTAAAAAAATAGACACTGCTTTTTTCAAAAACTATAATGTCTAGTTAACTTTGTAAGACACCTTAGAGTTTCTGATTGTGTTTTATGCTAGAGTTGGTAGAAGAATACAGATTGACAGTGAAAGAAAGCTACTGCATTTTTGAAGATCTGGAACCTGACCGATGCTATAAAGTCTGGGTAATGGCTGTGAACTTCACTGGATGTAGCCTACCCAGTGAAAGAGCAATTTTTAGAACAGGTAAGGGGATACAAAGGTGTGTTAGGAAGCTTCGTAGATTATTGAGATCAACTAGTATTAATGAAGTACCTGTTACATGGGGTGTTTGGCAAAGTGCTGAATGATACAATGGTGAGTAAGATGAGTTTCTGTTTGCAAGAAGCTCAGAGTCAAGTGAGGGGGAGAGAGAAACAGAAGATCATAGGCAGTGGTTTGTAAGAGGCACGATCCAGGTATGTGCAGGTTATTATGTGAGCACTACAGAGAGGTACCCAAGACAACCAGGGGAGGGGCAGGTTAAGGAATGATTCTTAGAGCTGATGCCTGCCTAAAACGCTTTGAAGGATCAGTAGGAAGTCGTGTTAAGGAAGCACATTCCTCTTGAAGAGGAGACATATGACGGGAGACATCAAGGGAGGAAACAGAATGGAATGTGCAGGATATTATTAGAAGTTTGATGTTGTTTCTTTGACTTAAAAATAAGGAAAGACATGAGGCGAGAAAGGCTAATATAACAGAGGCTCTGCTTTTTAAGGCCAGAAGCTTAGGTGTCATTGTATTGATGCTGGGAGACTTTGTTAACTTCATTGCTGTGACTAAATACTTGAGAAAAACAACTTAAAGGAGGAAAGATGTATTTTGGCTCACAGTTTCAGAGCTTACAGTCCTTGGCTTGCTGGCTCCATGTTTCTGGGCCTGTGGTAAGGCAGAACATCATGGTGGGAAAGGTATCACAGAGCAAAGCCACTTGCTTTATAGCAGCTGGGAAGCAGAGGGAGAGGTTGGATATACCTTTCCAGGGCTCACTTTCAGTGACCTGCTTCTTCCAGTGAGGCCCCATCTCCTGAAGTTTTTTTTTAAATATTTATTTTTTAGATTTAGGTGGACACAACATCTTTATTTTATTTTTATGTGGTCCTGAGGATCGAACCAGTGCCTCGCGCATGCCAGGCAAGCGCGCTACTGCTTGAGCCATATCCCCAGTCCCTCTCCTAAAGTTTTTATCACTTCCAAAAACAAACAAAAAAAAACATCAGCTGTGAGCCGGTTAGTGGACTAATCCATTGCTGACATCAAGAGCTCTCATGATCCAATCACTCTTTGAATCTTACTTCTGAACACTGCTTCACTGGGGACCAAACCTTCAACACTTAGACCTTTGAGGGACATTCTAGATTCAAACTGTAATAGAGAATCCAAGATGTTTTCAGTGCTGCCATCCCAGCAGGAATACCATCTCATGATGAAATCTTTCCCCAGGGGGCTGCAGCAGGCCTCCACATCAGACTGTCAATAGGTTGCTCCTACCCATTAGCCTTTTACCCTGCCTTCTTTCCTTTTAAAACAAACCTTTATTGAGAACATGCTGGAAGTAAGATCATGACTAACTTTTGTGTAAAAGGAGAGGGGCAAGCATTTTGATTTTTATTTGATTTTTATTTGATTGTAGAGGAGATGTATTCAGAAACCAGGGTGTGATTTATAGGCAATTAATGTCGAGGCTGTTTGGGATGGGCGAGAACTGGGAAATTTAGAAGGCAGAGGAGGGAGATTTTTCATAACATAAATTTTAATCTCTTTGAGGTTTTCAGACCAGAATAAATTTTCTGATAAAAATTTTAAAATAAAATCATGCCTAACCATTCTTCCCAGGCGACAGGGAAGCAGAGATGGCATTGCTCCGTGAATGATTTCCTTCTCTTTCTGCAGCACCCTCAACCCCTGTGATTCGGGCCGAGGATTGCACTGTATGTTGGAACACGGCTACAATCCGATGGCGGCCTGCCAACCCAGAGGCCACGGAGACCTACACTCTGGAGTACTGCAGACAGCACTCTCCTGAAGGCGAGGGCCTCAGGTAAGGGAGCTTGCCCAGAGCCCCAGGCAGTGGCTCAGGTTCTAAGCTACCCTCTGAATTTAAGCTCACCAAGAGAGAAAAGCATCCTCAAATCCTGCTGAGCTAACTAAGCTGTTGATTTGATTTGCAGCTTCATCACTATTCATCAATGAACTCCAAGTTTGTAATAAAACACATGCTACAATGCAGAATAATAACTCCCTTGTAAGAAAAATGTATGTGAATTTTAATAAGATAGGACGTTCTGTGAGGTATATTTAACTTGAGTCATTAGATAAAATTTATGCATATTTTATGCACTTTTTACTATCTCTATAAGAATAGGTACCACCTAACTGGAGAAACTAATACTGAACTCGTGTGTAATGTAAATCTGAATGCCTCCATGATGTATTGGTATCATAAAGGAGCTAATTACATATAAGTTATCACAGAGACATACCTACCTCTCCAAAGAACATGAAAAATCTACAGATTTTTCTAGTAAAAAAAAAAAGAGTGAAGCTCTCTCACTAAAATGATGAAGCCAAAATTTATCAATAAGGAGCCATGTATCCAGTAGGCATTTGGTAAACATTAGCTCACCTCCAAAGTGGTATTTCCTTAACCTCCAAAGTCCTGGCTTTAGAACAACTTCACAGACCAATATTATTATTAATAATTATATTTTGATAAGAGATATTTTGGTTTTCTTTTTTTACCAAGTTTACTGAGATAAACTATTTTGGTAGGATATAGAAATGAGGGATAGTAGTAAGAAATTAGACAGCTTTTTAATGAAGTATATTCTTTAAGTTCTTGATTAACTTTACAATCAATCATCAGCTATTTATTTAGTTATGGTGTGAGATTTCCTATGACTGGGCCATAATTATAGTGCTTTCAAGTAGAAGACAGGCTTTATAAAATAGTGATCAAAGGATGGATTGGGATTGGGTGGAGTGCATAGGGGAAGGATGTAGGCAGCAGAAGTGAGATCATAGGAAATGTACAGTAGACATCTCGGGTCACGCCCTGACTGCTGGAAGGCAGGCTTCAGGAATCAACAGACAGCTGAGGAATCAACAGACAGCTGAGAGGTGACCTCCGGCCAGGAAAGAACAGTAGGTTGGGGTGTGTGTGGGGGGAATCATTGAATTTTACTGAGCATTTCCTCTGTGTCCATTGCTGGTCTCAGTGCTTTGTGTATGTTGTTTCATTTAATCCTTACAAGCACCCTGGGAGAGACACTTTGAGAGACTACTTAGCTAGCAAGTGGCAATCAGGATCCAAATTTCATTTTGTCAGATTTCAAAGTTCAAGCTGTTAACTTGTTTCACATCACTCAGGGGAGTCCTAGATCTTACCTGCAAAGTCCCCTTGATACTATGAGAATCTTGTTTCAGGAGTGCCTATATCTCAGGGCAGTTTTTTCCCACCATCAGTGAGGAAAGCCCTTTCTCTCTGAAGCAAGATCAGATTGTTAAGGAGTACTGTGAAATGACTCATCTCTGTTATGGCACCCGTCCCCAGTTGGCATTTGCATAAATCATATCAGCACAGTTGGATACTTAAATCAGCAGAAATCTGGAAAACTTGAGACCTAGCAGCCATCTTTCTGAGGGAACTGTGATGTCATCTCATAAACATGGCTCCAGGGAGAAGGAAAAGGGGAGAAGGAAGGAGAAGTGGTGTCCACTCATAATCTTCAATGTGCCAACGATTGTACTTGCTCTCATTTAACCTCTCCATAGTCCTGTGAGGTAAGCAGTGATCTCTGTCTCATCAGAGAATGTTGATGATTTGGCCAAGGTATTAAGTGGAGAGTTTGGAGTTAGGATTCAAAACCAGATCTGTCTTATTCTTTCGTTTAGTTGTAAATTCTTTTCATTATGCAGGTTGAGTTGACACACCTCAACAGCCTGACAAATGGGAGTTACCATACATCTTTAGTTTCACTTATTACACAAAAAACACAGAGATGAAAAGATAATGTACCAAATCTCATTCGATTGAAGTTTTTTCCTTTGCCTGATCATCCTAAGGATCTCAAAACTATTTTAAAAGGGGTGGATCAGGCTGGGGATGTAGCTCAGTGGAAGAGCACTTGCCTAGCATACTGGGCTTAATCTTCAGTACCATGTTGGGGGAAATGGGCAGAAATGTCATCCACCAATTTCATCAAAACCAAAGTAGAACTTATCGAAACATAAAACTTGTTATTGGTTTATTCTATTTGAAAATTCTATTTGAGACTTTGCCAGTGATTTCATTTTTATTTTTCCTGTTGTAAGAGAGCACATGAAGGGTTGGATACGTAGTTTATAGTAGTTTTGAACAATGCAAAGATCTTTTGTCAGCAAGTAGATATTAATCCAGCAAATTTAGAAGTTAAGAGAAAGTTCACATGCAGAGCCCTGTTGATAGTTTGAAGTTGAGCTGGAGATGGAGTTATTTTAAAATATGTGCTCAAAGACTCTTCAGTACTAGGAGGGGCAACAGTATGCCCAACCCATGGTCCAGAGGTGGCTTTCCAGTCTTTGGATCTCTGCTACATCTGACAATAGATAGTTTTTGAAGCAAGCAAAATTTTCTTGGCCACAAATTATTACCCTGTTTGTTTGCCAAGTCTATTGCTGATCCACTACATCAGAACCATTCCTCATCAATACAGGTCTTGAAGTCTTATAACAAGGCCAGCCTCAACAGACAGGAGGCAGCTCAGTGGCTCATCCTTCATCTCAGAGACAGAGACCCAGGACTATAAAACTCATTTGTATCTCCTTGGTTTCCAATCTGAGAGTTCAGGATGAAAGAAAAAAAAATCTGCTTTTTGGAAATAAATGTGTATCTTAGATCTCCTGACCCATCTGGTCCTTACAACCAACTTTAAAATATCCCTCCAGGTTCTGATGTTTCAAAACTATGAAATATGAACTAGTCAGCTAAAATCTATAGAGCTCAGTCTGTAAGATGTTAGCTATGGGGAACCAGTCAGACAGTAGAACTCATAACTCATAAAAAAAGAACTATAAGCTGATCACTTCTAGTTGTCAAATGGAAACAATTCATACTTTCTTTGCATGTATTAGGATCACATTCTTCTTCTTCTTTTTTTTTTCACTCTTGGAAAGAACATCAAGACAAGGGTTGTCTGATCCCACTCATTTATTGTCTCCTTTAAACGATCATTATGCAAAATCATAGCCTCAATGAGTGAGACAGTGTCTGGCATACTGTAGCTACTGAACGAATATGTGTTATTTGAATGGGTAAATATTTCAATTAGTATCAATACATAATACTGACCATAACAAAAGTTAGCTTAGCTTTGAGTATAATTTGAAAAAAATAAATAAATTGTGCCAACAAAGTAGAGATAGGACTAGTCTAATGTGTGGGCTAGAAATCTTTCTTTGGATGCTTACAGAGAAAAACATTTATAATCCTACTTATTCTTTGATCATATAATCTTCATACAATTTCTGGGTTCCATGGAAAATCTCTATACTAAACCGGATCCAAAAATTGATCCAGAGGTCACTGAAGGGAGTAAGGCAGATCAAAGATTACTTCTTTTGGACGTGGCTCAGTTCAGTGGAGCCTAGACCACAAAGTAGGTGAAGATAGGCGTACAGAACAAATAAGTGAATAAATGAATGGGTGAATGGATTTACCAATCTCTTTTTGTCCTTGTACTTTTTGTTCTTCAACTGTTGGAATCTCTAGCCAAGAGAGAGGGAGCAAAAACGAAATGAGTTCCCATCTTTTTTCCACCCCCAATCCCTGAAAATATAGGCAGCCTTAAAAGCTCTTGTTTGGTGTAGGAAGAGCAGTTGAAAGGAAATGAAAAAGGATGAGTAATATTAAATCAGACACACACACACATATATACACACTCACTCACTCACTCACTCAGAGGGAGGGCAGTAATTGTCCTTTAGATTGGGGACTTTAATTTTGGTTGCCAGAACAGAATCATATCCACCTTCAGATCTGCATTCATTCTGCAGGTATGATGGCCTCTAGATATTCCAATTTAAGACCAAAGGTGTTGGTTGAACTCTTACGGTAGGTGTTTGAATGGAATGAGCCTACTGTGTCCTCAAGTTCTGAAATAGTGTCTGAAATAGCTGAGCAGTTGCCTCCCTTCCATAATCCTCCCAAAAAATTTGCATATTTTTGTATGTGGGCATTGAGGCTTGGTCCCAGCAGTTGGCCCCTGTTGGGACTGGAGGTGGGCGAGAGTGACAATCTTCTGCTTGTGTGTGGGGGCCCAGGGAGCTCCTACTCTCCCTCTTCCTGTTTTTCTTTGAATGCTCTCCTCAGGTTGGGTGGGCTCAAAACACTTTCAAAAATTTTCCACCGCTCTGCTGTTTCCTCAGCTGTTCTGTCTCTCCTGTGTGGAGAGAAGTCAGCAGAAGTGTGGGTGGAGGAGGGAAAACTGAGAGAAATATAGTACAGGGATTAGCTGTGTGGGCCGTGCAGAGAGAAGCTGTGCATTGAATGACAAATCTGTGAGACTCAATACTCCACAAAGTAGTTGGGAGTTGAGCTTCCTGCTCCCTGGTGCTGGCCAAGATTATGGGGGCCAGAAGGACCACCCCCCCCCCACCCCGGGTCACCCTGCAGTGTGAGCATCCCTAGAGGATGTGGGCTCTGTGGCTGGGTTTGTGAGATCATCTTCCTCCTGCTTCCAACAGCTTGTGGGGCTATAACCTGCTCCATGTTTGCTTAACAATGACAGAAGGGCCACTGACATGATTGGACCAAAATTCATAGTGTAATTAATTGCTAGCCACAGATCTTTATATGGTATTCTTTTCTTGATCCAAATTGTAATATCCATCCGAAGGCAGTTGTTGAGAAAGTGAGTTGTGTGAAGATGATCCCCTCCCAGCGTTCTTGGCATTTGGCTTTTTCTACATGAAATCTTTTTTTTTTTCCCCAAATGAATCTAATTTGACTGTGATCATTTAAAAAAATCTCATGCACCTCCTGGTTGTAAGTAAAATCTCAATCAATGGAAACTCAACCTGTCCCTTCACTTCTAACTTAGGTTGTGTCAGTTTCCAAAAGTATTCAAGTTGTTCACAGTAGAAGACCCAGACATGACAGAACCACTAAAACAGCCCTGTAAGAACAAGAGGCAGATGATAACGCAGGGGTGAGGAGACTGTATCCAAAAGCACAGATTAAGAACAGTACCTCAATGGAACATAAAATTCAAATCTGAACTTCCTGGCAGCTCAAGTGAAAACTGGAGAGGGGGGAGAGTGCAAGAGGGAGAAGAAAGAAATTACATAACTCATCTCTTTTCTAAAAGGAAACACAACATTTCACTAAGAGAGACAATTATATTTCTTGACATTCAGCTCTAAGATGAATTTTTCATGTAGATCTTTATATAAGGGCTATTGAACAAGATAATAGCGATTGTCTTTAAGAGCAGTTTTACAAAAGATGCAATAACATTCTCTATGTGATTTTTTTTTTTTAAACGAGATCTGAAAGCATTAATGGTAAATAACTGTTCTGTGTGGGCAAGTCTAGTGGGGACCAAAAGTAATTGTCCACATATGTGGCCAGGGAGTGCTAAAGGAGAGCTTAGAGAATCCAGAGGAATGAATGCTATGAGGCTTCTGGGAATCTCTGCCTGAATTATAAATGGTGTCATTCAGGCTTTGGAGGAAAACTATGGAGAAAACAAAACCCCAGGCTCCTTCTATTGGAACCTTTGGCTCATGTTGATTTTATGAGAGATTCTAACTGCAGGGAAGATTAAGTCCCATGGCTGTAAGCATTCAGCCCCTGTTTTTTTTTTTTTTTAATTTTCTTAATACTATTATGAACTAATGTTGACATTTAGTTAACACCCAGTCTCTTAATATTCTTACTTTAACAAAGAAACATAGTTCTGCTCAAAAATTTTTATTGACCAAGTTTTTCTTAAAAAAAGAATAAATATATAAAACTTTTTCTTCTTGATCCTGATTTAATGAAAAATTTTCATCCTAAACAAAACAAAATTTCCACATTTATATTTAGTTAAGATTTTATGAATTGCTTCAAATAATGAAGGCTACTGGGTTAGTTGTTCTTTATTTAACATGGCTTATGTGGTTTTTTTTTAAATATTTATTTTTTAGTTGTAGTTGAACACAATACCTTTATTTTATTTATTTCTATGTGGTGTTGAGGGTCGAACTCAGGGCCTTGCATGTGCTAGGTGGAGTGTCCTACCGCTGAGCCACAACCCCAGGCAACATTGCTTATGTTCTCAAGTAGTTTTCTTGTTTCTCCTTTCTACCCCTTCACACTTCACACTATTGTGTTTCCCAAACCTCACTGATCATAAAAATTGAGTGGAATGATTGGTTAACATTCCGACTCACCAGCCCCTCTTAAGAGAGCCTAGTGTAGACTTCACAGGAGGCCTGGACCCGTTGGGAAGCACTGCTTCTCTAGCAGGCCCCACAGGGCCCACATGCGCTCTGTTCACAGTTCACAGTAAATGGTGTTGACTGACTGGCTGGATGTTGGTGCTGCCAATGTGAATGCCAGTAAGAGCCAACTGTGTTTTTAAAAAACAATTCATGCTTAACCATCTGCTGTGCACTGCAATGACAGCACTATCTGTAGGCTGCTTCCAGGAGTCATGGCACTGGCTTCCTCCATATTGTTTGTACACAGACTGCCTCCTCCCCTGGGAAGAAAGGCATTCAGACCCAGGTGTTAAACATGGCAGCACAGAGAAACAAGCCACTTTACTGTGTATGAACAAATGCGCACATCGAGATTCTGCAAACACATTTAACCAACTCCTAAACGCCTTCCTGACCTGGCAATATAGCTCTTAAAAGTAAATTAATTAATTTGGGGTAAATTTTGGGTAGATGCCTTTGGTACAGATTCAAAAGATAGAGAAGGGAATACAGTGAAAATTAGTTTCCTTTCACCCTATTCTTACCTACTCACTTCTCATCCTAGGAGACCACTACTGTTACCTGATTCATATGTATATACTTTTAGACAGTCTGTGCATATACAAGCATCTATAGTTTTTCAACAAAAGGAAGTATACTGTGTATATTTCAACCACCTTGCTTTTCTTGCTTAAAAATTTTCGCCTTGGGAAGCATCCCATATCAATACATTTGGAACTGCCTCCATTAGAAAAAAAAATTCCATTGCATTCTGTTTTAATGCGATAATTTAATTTATTTGACCAGTTGAGAGACATTTAAGTTGTTCCATTCTCCGGCTATCATAAACAATGCTGTAGTGAGCAACATGGAACACATATAATTCCACACATGTGCAAATATCATTTGTGGGATAGATTTCTCAAAGTAGCATGACTGGTTAAAAGACATTTGAAATTTGGATAGATATCACCAAACTGTGTCCGTTAGAGGTCATAAAGTTGATGCTAGGCTAGCAGTGTGTAAGGGTGCTTGGCTTGTTGTACCTTTGCCTGTATATGGTATGATAAAACTTACAATCTTTGATATATAGAAAATAGAATCTTATTATAGTTAAAGCATGCATTTCTATTGTTGGATGGAACATCTTTTCTTACATTTCAGAGCTGTGTACTTCCTTTTTATGAACTGTTCATTTGATTTACTTTTTTTTTTTCCCTGTTAGATTGGGGCATTTTTTTCTTATTGATTTGTAGAAGCTTTTTTTTCCCCCCTTTGAGGAAGTTAGCTTTCATGTGTGATGTAAGTTGTGAAACTTTGATATTTTTTGCCATGCATTTTTAATATTAATATAGTTGAATTTATCAGTCTTTTTTGAAAATAGCTTTTATTTTTTTGTGTAATATTTTAAAATGCCTTCTCTCTCTCGCACTCTCCTGCACACATAAACACACACTCTGTGTATATACACACACACATATATATTTTTTTCTCCCAGGCTTTGTATAATAGCTGATAATTTTATTTTTAAAACTAGATATTTTATCATTTGGAATTTATTTGAGTAGGAATAGGAAGTAGGATATTCAACTTTATTTATTTTAGTATGACTATCCAGCTCTTCTAACAATAAAACCTATCATTTCTCCTTTTTATTTGAAATGCTTTCATTATTATTAAGTATGTATTCAGGAGATTATGTGTTTGGCTTTATAATCTGTTCCATTGACTCATCTAGTTATTGTCCCACACTGCACTGTTTTGATTATTATAGCTGTACAGTTTAGAATCCCTGGCAGGCGAGGTGGGCTCCTCATGGCTTTTTTTTTAATTTGCTAGTTTTTATTTTATGTGATTCTTTAGAATCAGCCTGTATAGATTCTCTCACCAGTGGGTTCCTAACAATTTGTTATTTTTAGAGATCATGTTATAGATTAATTTAGGGAGAATTAAAACTTTTGTGTTGTATTTTCTTATAGAAGAATCAATATGCCTTTTCCTTTATTCAAGTCTTTTTGTGTATTTTTCCTCAGTAGCATCTGAAAAGTGCTCTTGATATGAATTAGACAAATGTAAGTTTTGTTTATCGCTATTGTCCATAATTTCTTTTGTTTTATTTTCCATCTTGTTATTTTCATATAAAAGATTTTGATTTCCTGTATTAGTTCCGTATCTAGCCACCTTACTGAATTCTCTTATTTATTTATTTTGGTACTGGGAATTGAACGCAGAGCTGCATCACCACTGAGCTGCATCCTCAGCCCTTTTTATTTTTTTTATTTTGAGACAGGTTCTTATTAAGTTTTTTAGGGCATCCTGAGTTTCTGAGGCTGGTCTTGAACTTGTGATCCTCCTGCCTAAACTTCCTAAATTGCTGGGATTATAGGACTTCATTTCTGGCTTAAGTTCTCTTATTATGAAAGAGTTTTTTAAGCTAGTTTTCTTGCGTTTTCTAGGTAAGCAGTCATATCATCTGCAAGTGATAATGAATTTACCTCTTCCCAATTTTTTATTGGTTATTTTTAATTATACATAAAATAGAATCCATTTTGATATAATTATACAAACATGGAATATATCTTATTCTAATTAGGACCCCATTCTTGTGGATATACATGATTATGGGATTCATTGTGGTGTATTAATATATGTACATAGGAAAATTATGTCAGATTCATTCTTGTCTTTTCTTTTTCTATCTTCCCTCTCTTCACTTCATTCCCCTTTGTGTAATCTACTGCATATCTATTCTTTCTCTCCCCCCACTTATTGTGGGTTAGCATCTATAGTTTTTCAACAAATGGAATTATACTGTGAATATTTCAACCACCTTGCTTTTCTTGCTTAAAAATTTGCCTTGGGAAGCATCCCATATCAATACATTTGGAACTGCCTCAATTAAAAAAATTCTATTGTATTCTGTTTTAATGCTATAAATTAATTTATTTGACCAGTTGAGAGGCATTTAAATTGTTCCATTCTCCTGCTATCATAAACAATGCTGCAATGAGCAACATGGAACACATATAATTACACACATGTGCAAATAACATTTGCAGGATAAATTTCTCAAAGTAGGATGACTGGTTAAAAGGCACATACATTTTAAATTTGGATAGATATCACCAAACAGTCTCCCTTAGGGGTCATAGGGTTGATACTGTACTCTCCCTCAAATCAGCAAAAACATTCAACCTTTGGCTTTTGGGACTGGCTTATTTCACTTAGCACGATCGTTTCCAGATCATCCATTTACTGCCAAATGGCATAAAGTCATCTTAATGTCTGAGTAATACTCCATTGTGTGTGTGTGTGTATGTGTGTGTATGTATGTGTGTGTATATATATATATATATATATATATATATATATATATATCACATTTTCTTTATCCATTTGTCTGTTGAAGGATGTCTAGATTGGCTCCAAAACTTTACTATTTTGAATTGTGTTGCTATAAACATTGATGTGGCTGTGTCACTGTAGTATGACAATTTAAAATCGGTTGGATATATACCCAGGAGTAAGAGAGAGGCGTCAAATGGTTGTTCCATTCCTAATTTTTTGAGAAATCTCCATACTGCTTTCCAGAGTGGTTGCACCAATTTGCAGTCCCATCAGCAATGTATGAGTATGTATACCTTTCTCCCCACATCCTCGCCAACATTTATTGTTATTTGTATTCCTCATAATTGCCATTCTGACTGGAGTGTGATGGTAGCTCAGTGTTCTTTTAATTTGCATTTCTCTAATTCCTAGAGATGTTGAACATTTTTTTCATATATTTGTTGACCTTTCATAATTCTTCTTCTGTGAAGTGCCTGTTCAGTTCCTTTCCTCATTTATTGGCTGGAGTATTTGTTTCTTCTGGTGTTAAGTTTTTTGAGTTACTTATATATCCTGGAGATTAATGCTGTATCTGAGATGCAGGTGGTAAAGATTTTCTCACATTCTGTAGGCTCTCTCTTCATGTTTTTGATTTTTTCCTTTGTTGGATTCAGGTGGGATGAATATCAAACTTTTTAGTTTGATGCCATCCCAGTTATTGATTCTTGATTTTACCTCTTGTGCTTTAGGAGTCTTGTTGAGGAAGCTGGTTCCTAATCCATCGTGATGGAGAGTTAGACCTACTTTTTCTTCTAGTAGGGAGGGAATCTCTCGTCTAATGCCTAGGTTCTTGATCCATTTGAGTTGAGTTTTTTACAGGGTGAGATATAGGGGTTAAATTCCACCCTATATATGAATTTCCAGTTTTCCCAGCATCATTTCTTGAAGAGGTTATCTTTTCTCCAATGTATGTTTTTGGTGCCTTTGTCTAGTATGAGGCAACTGTATTAATGTGGGTTTGTCTTTGTGTCTTCTATTCTGTTATTTTGGTCTTCTTGTTTTGGTGCTACTACCATGCCTTCTTTGTTACTATAGCTCTGTAGTATAATTTAAGGTCTGGTATTGTAATGCTTCCTGTTTTACCTTTCTTGCTAAGGATTGCTTTGGCTATTCTAGTTTTTTTATTCTTTCAAATGAATTTTGGGACTGCATTTTCTATTTCTATGAAGAACATCATTGGAATTTTAATGGGAATTGTATTGAATCTGTACAGCACTTTTGGTAGTATGGCTATTTTGACAATATTAATTCTGTCTATCCAAGAACATGGGAGGTCTTTCCATCTTCTAAGGTCTCCCTCAATTTCTTTCTTTGGTGTTCTGTAGTTTTCATTCTAGAGTTCTTCACCTTAGATTGTTAGATTAATCCTCAAGTTTTTTTTTTTTTTTTGAGGCTGTTGTGAATAGGATGATTTCCCTAATTTCTCTTCCAGCTGATTTGTCTTTGGAGTATAGGAACCCAATTTTTATTTTAAAAAAATATTTATTTTGGTTGTAGATGGACACTATACCTTTATTTTATTTATTTATTTTTGTGGTACCGAGGATCAAACCCAGTGCCTCACACATGTGAGATGAGCACTCTACCACAACCCCAGCCCCCCCCCCCGTTTTTCTTTTAATTTCATGTCTCTGACTTAATGCGTTCAGTAATTCCCCCCACCATATGCATTATGTCCCTAATGATTTCTTATTTTCTGAAGCTCCTTTTTAGTTCTCACTTTATATGATCCTTGCCCTATTATCCATGGTCAGTGGTGGTAAATTTCCCAATTATTCCTAGCAAAACCTAAAGAGTGAAAGGACTCGAGCTATGAAGACCTTCTTTCTTTCTTTCTTCTTCTTTTTAGTTATAACATAACATTAGGATTCACTTTGACATGATTATAAAATCAAGGAATATAATTTGCTCTAATTCCATCCCCAGTACTTCCCCTTTGCCTCCCCTCATCCCTATCCCTGTTCCCTTACCTCTACTTTACTGATATTTGAAAGCCCTTTCTTACACTAAGCATCTGTCAACCTTCTAGTGGCTTCCACTGTTTGCCCTCTGAAACAATAGACAAGGAGACCAGTGTCTCACCCACATGACAGTCCTCTGGGTTTCTGAGGAGACAGCAGGTCTCCTGTGAGTCCTGTTTTCCTGCTTTACAGTGTTGGAGCTTAACAAAGGTCCTTTGTCCCATTTGGGGACCTACAAACTTACACTTTGGGTATCCTGTGAACTTGAATTGTAATGCAAACTAGATATAAAGTTCATTATGAGCCATGTGGATTGAGTTGCAATTATGAGTTTTTTGTTTTTGAAATAAGAAAGTCATACTCTATGGAAGGGCACCATTCTTCAGATTACACATTCCAAAATGTGTTTTCATTTGACTAAAAGCAGGGACAGCTGACATGAAAACTTGGATGACATCTGAGTGGATTTAGATGGGATGAATAGACATAGCAATGAGCCGTCGTATCCGATCTTTTTCACTTTGTTCTCGGGTCTTGAGCATGACATGGCAACTTGTGAACAATTAAACATCACCATACTTCATAGTACTTTTGTTTTTGTGCCTGGTGCTTTTATTTTACGGATTCAGTGAGTGCCTTATTCATGTTTGTTGAACCTACACGACCTGTTTCAAACACTGAAAACACAACGTCATCCCATATTTTACTTCAGTGTCATGTAAACCTTTCTTTTTTACCTGAGTAATGAGACACAGCATGTGGTCAATGATGAATATGGAATTTCCTCCTTGGCAGACTTTATATAACTGGAAAGCAAATACTTCCCTGAAAAGCAGCATACTTGGTATTTAACAGCTGCATTGTCACAAAATGAAGCCAGTGTATTCTGTGTGGTATCTAGAGCTAAAATTTCCTTATCTGTTCTTGCCACTTCCCCTTCAGGCATCAGGGTGACAGGCAGAGATAGGGCCTGGAAACATTACAAGTGATCCGTAAATATTTATTTAATGAGTCAATGAAGTCTGAAATTCAGTTCAGGCTGAGTATGCTTATTGAGACAATAACTTTATTACTAGTTATAATTAATGTTCATTTAAAACATATTTTAATCATCAATTTAAATAAGATAAGCAGTACATGTACCCTAAATAATATTGTAGATATTAGTCAGGAATTACATTCCCAGTCATAGAACATGGTTTTCCATTAACTAACTGCAGATAGTTAGTTGTCAGTGGTCACGGGGATCATGCTCATCCATCCATCCTCAGTGCATCTAAAGATGATTCTCTATGGAGGGCCTGGTCAGGTGACAGGGTCAGAAATAGCAACCAGTATAATTTGAAGAGTTTGTATAGACATTTTCCAGACACAGGCACCAAAAAGCAGATACACAGATAGATCCAGCCTGCTCTCCTCCCCTTCCTTGTTAGGACTAAACTGTGGATTTTGTACTTTTAGACATGGGGCAGGGGCAGGAATGTTATTCCATACAGATTGTTTGCTTTTAAGAAGTTTTTGATTAGTTTTCTGAGTCAATGATATGTTTTTCTGATTCTCCATGTTACTCTCTAAGGTGGGTTTTGAGACATGAAGAAATAAACAAACAAACAAACAAAACCCCCTCCAACCCTCCTGGAGATGAATGTGAAAGCAATCGTGCTATTATTTTCATTGACTACCATCCAGTGCACATCTCCTAGGATCAGGGCTCTGGCTCTCTAGCAGCCAGGCTAGGAATTCTTCCATTAGCAAGAAGCCTAACTTTAGGCTTTTCTAAACGGAGGCTTAAAGAAAGAGGCCTGTGTGCTTTTTTTGTATCTATGCTCTAGGCCATGTTATCAAGTAGATTAAAGAGAATGGAAAAGAAGCTCAAAACTATTCCAGCTCATTGGCAGCTCCAGAGAGTGCCTTCTTCAAATTCAGCAGTACTACTTATATTTAAGTGGTATACTTGCCTACTTCACTGCCAACTAGATACCACTACCAGCAATTTTCTTTCAATTTAAACGAATGATGTAGGAATAATTTTAAGAGGAAGACATTTTTGGGAAAACTTTGAGGGGCCTCCCCCACCCTCTGCCCAGAATTGTTGGCTTTAAAAGATTTTGTCGGGCTGGAGATGCGTCTGAGTGGTAGAGTGCTTGCCTAGCATGTGTAAGGCCCAGAGTTTGATCCCTAGCACCTCAAAAAGTAAATAAATAAAATATATATTTTTTTCTTAAAGATTTGCAGTTTCTATTAACTTTGATGACTTTGGCATGATGACAATACACAAGATCATCATTACTTACACTAAGCTTCCACATTTGGGATAGGTTAATGAGATAATTAGGCTCCTTCATATTATAAATTGGTTTAACATCATCTTAATCCCAAAGTGTCCTCTCAGCCAAAAATTAATAAAGAAAATAAATATATTCCTAGAGATTTGTTAACCACAAAATTATGTCTTTCTTCAGATTTTTTTTAAAGAGAGAGTGAGAGAGGAGAGAGAGAGAGAGAGAGAGAGAGAGAGAGAGAGAGAGAGAGAGAGAGAGAGAATTTTTAATATTTATTTTTTAGTTCTCGGCAGACACAACATCTTTGTTGGTATGTGGTGCTGAGGATCGAACCCGGGTCGCACGCATGCCAGGCGAGCGCGCTACCGCTTGAGCCACATCCCCAGCCCAAGATTTTTTTTTTTTTTTTTTTAAAGCTGTCTGGTTCTGTTCCAAAGAGCATTCTGGAAGACACATACTTGTCAAAAGCTGACAAAAATAGAAGTAATTTGATAAAATAATCTTAGTGGACAATGGCCATTTTATAGAATCTGTCTTGATAACAATGGTCACATCTATGGTAATAAAAAGAAGAAAATAAGTTATTTGTTATTAATAAAAAATGTTGTTTTATTGCAGAAATGAAATGAGTCATTAAATTTAAAATTATTTTCCCTCTGTATTTAGATCGTTCTCTGGAATTAAAGGACTGCAGTTAAAGGTTAACCTCCAACCCAATGACAATTATTTTTTCTATGTGAGAGCCATCAATGCATTTGGGACAAGTGAACAGAGTGAAGCTGCTCTTGTCTCCACCAGAGGTACTTTTTCCTTTATACATAGTAAGCCATATCTATATTTTCTTTTCTTCCTTTCTACTACGCAGAGAAGAGATCCTTGAGGGAAACTTCATAAAGGTACCAACCTACTGTCAGTGCTAGGTTTCTGTCCCAAGGTCCCAAGGTCAGGGGTCTAGATGTTTCTTTTATTTTCTGGTTCAGAGGTTTTCAAAGTTGGCTGCTATTAGCCATCAGTCAGGGTGCTTAAAAAATATTGGTGCCCTGGCCCCACTCCCAGAGAAATTGATTTAATTGATCTGGGGATAGGCTTGAATATTTGTGGTTTTAGAAATCTCTCTAGATGATTTGTGTCTCACAATGTATGTAATTTGTAGATGTGTGTGTGTGTGTGTGTGTGTGTGTGTGTGAGAGAGAGAGAGAGAGAGAGAGAGAGAGAGAGAGAGAGAAACTCTGTGAAGAAGTTTCCAGTACTTTTTTTTCTTTTTTCTTTTTTGTACCAGGAACTGAACCCAGGTGCAGTTAACCATTAAGCCATATTCCCCAGCTCTTTTTATTTTATATTTTGAGACAGGGTCTTGTTAAGTTGCTTAGGGCCTCACTAAATTGCACAGGCTAACTTAGAACTTATGATCTTCCTGCCTCAGCCTCCCGAGTTGCTGGGATTACAGGCCTGGCAAGTTTCCAGTCTTGTTCTGCTTATTCTCATTTGTGTTAATTAATGTTTGTTGAATGAGTAACTCAAGTCATAAAATTGTTCAATGACATTTTGGGAAAAATACCCCGAAGATGCCAACAATAAAATGTTTAGTCATTCTCAGTTATTGTGAAAAGGAAGTGAAGAATGGAAAAGTGATCATTTTATTACCTTATTCTAGATTTAGAGATGGCACAGGATTGAGGGGGGCACATTAAGTCATTTGCTTAACCAGCAAAATCTTGTGCATGGTGAGTGCTTGTTTTCTAGGGAGGGCCAGCTCGGAGTTCAGGAAGAGAAGATGTGAGGGTTTTACCCAGGAATGTTGTCTCTGTAGCTACAATATGGTGCCTGTACCATCCCTCATTAGGACCTTTCTTATAGGTTATACCAGTGCACCACTAATTTTAATATGCACCCAAATCTTCTGAAGAGCTTGGTAAAGTACAAATTCTGATTCAGGAGGTCTGAGAGGGGGCCAGCAATTCTGAATTTTTAACTAGTTTCCAGGAATGTGGATGCTGCTGGTCCAAGGAGCACACTTTGTGTAGCAGAGTGAGCTCTGGCACAGGATACACAGAGGAGGATGTCCCTGCAGCACCAGCCAGAGGTAACCAGCCAGGCATCCACTAATGCCTTCTCATAAATGACATTTCAGCTGTGTATCTGAAAACACCGAGCAAGGGATTTTGACATTAGGGGAAAGGAAGGCTAGGTATGAAATGTGGAGCTTGGGGTAGCCCTTGCCATTGTGGTAATATTGTCATTCTGTTTTCTTAATTGCCACAGGAACCAGATTTCTCTTGTTGAGAGAAACAGCTCATCCTGCCCTGCAGATTTCCTCCAATGGGACAGTGATCAGCTTCACTGAGAGGAGACGGCTAAGAGAGTAAGTAGAGGAAGAAAGTACAAGTGGCTGACACTCAGCAGTGGTGTTGGAGTGAGTTGCCTTGGCGTGGCCTCACCTGAGTGCATCCTTGGTTTAATGAACATGCCTGGATGCAGTTTGAATATTAATGTTGCACACCCTTCTAGCTGTCAGGGTTTATCAGGAAGGGGAACATGGCAGTGAGCGTTCATAACGTGGAGCAAGTCTCAATATTGTTATTTGGAATATAAACAGAGACGGTTTGGGTTAAAACATTGGCTGTTTTAGGGTATTATCTCTGTTTCAATGAAAACTAGAGTCCAGTTAATAATTCTATCATTTTCAATAGCAAACTATATTTTATATCAACCACTTGAAAAAGAAGAGACACTTTCTTGAGTTCCTAGTTCTGGCCACAGAATCTTGCCCCTATAGTGGCTCCCACAAATAGAAGCATCAAAGAAAACAAGAACCAAAAACAGGGTAGGGTGAGATGACTGGCCTGCAATTTTTCTGCAACCTCTCATGATTATTTTGAGGGTCAGGATGGCCAAATGGGAGAAAGTAAGTGAACATCTTTCGAAACAAGCTGCTAAGGGCTGATGTGCCCAGCTGTTGGCTGCCATCGAGAGCTCACAATAAAGTCCCCAGAAGCCAGTTGACTTACACTATTTCTCCATGAGGCTGTTTCTTGCCCGTCTGTGGCACAGCTCAGGTGTCACCTGCTCCTGGAAATGGCCAAGCCTTCTCTGGGCCCTGGTAACTTCTGATCTTAATATGTGTAAAAGGAGTAAGAACTTGTGAAGTCTTTTGCCAACCACTCAATCATGAATAGCTGTCGGACAGCAGCCCTGCTTCATGCATCTTTGAATCCCCACAATCTAACATGGGACCTGGAATATCATAGGTGCTAAAAATATACACAAGTGAATTCAGAGGGTAAAAAAAAAGATTTGAGAAATAGACTGAACTTTTCTGACTTTTTTGGATTTCTCAAAAAAAAAAAAAGAAAAAGAAAAAGAAAAAAGAATGTACTGGAGATTGGTAAGAGTTCATAGATAGTAACTGATGAAAACTGTAATGTATTTTATAAAATTTTATTTATTTATTATTAACCTGAAAATTAGCTCATAAATATCAGGCAGCAGAGCTTTGCTCCAGGGAGTGAGGGCTTGTCAGTAGCCACTTCTCTCAAATGAGGTTGTTGGGTAAAGACATGAGAAAGTGAAATACATTGCCTTGCATTCATCATTTTCTCATCTGTTAAAGGGAGAGGGAGAGGTGCTGACTGAATATTAACGCTGCTGAAATTAAAAATGCCTCCTTGCTGTCTCAGCCATTTCTAAGCAAAACTGAGCAATTCATGCAAACAAGGTCACCCATCAGCAGCAGAAAGTGCTTTGGTCCACTTCTCTGTGCCTCTTATAAAAATAGGATGAGACAAAAAGAGGCCTTTAACCAACCTCTCAGGGATACCTACTCCAAAGCCCCCTAATCAGACTTGGCCAATTCCACACCCTGCTCTGCTCTGGCTTCCCAGCTGTCTTGCCATTTAAGAGCCTCCACTCTTTTGGTTGTTGTGCCCAAGGAAGTCAGTGGAAACTGGAACTCATTGCTAAAGGTATTGGAGATTCCCTTTTTTGCAAGTTTTGGAAGAAAACTTTGCAAGTCATAGTCCTCACCTTCCTCTCCTTGTATTTCCTGTCTCTTTGTAAAAGCAGAGATTGTGCCGTTTCTTTTCTTCCCACCATTATTCTAGTTATTTCCTGCTCTCCAGCTCTCTTAAGAGATGCAATGTGCCATATGTGCATGCTGTATGAGACAGGGGACATATGTCAGGAGCATGGTGAGAGTTTGGGGAATTTCTGGGGCAGTCTGATCATTGGTAGGAGCACAATGAACACAGAATGTCCTCAAATTCCGGCAGTTTCCAAAGATAGAATTCTGGCAAAGGGTGTGTGAAGTTGATTGTTGATACTCATAGATAAAGGCTGCTGAATCCTGTGCTAAGCTCAATCTTATCAATTTGCCTGCAGAGTCCCCTCCGTGCTGGGTGAGGAGCTGCCCGCCTGTGGCCAACACTACTGGGAAACCACAGTCACAGACTGCCCAGCATATCGACTTGGCATCTGTTCCAGTTCAGCTGTGAGGGCTGGGGCTCTGGGACAAGGGGAGACCTCATGGTACATGCACTGCTCTGAGCCACAGAGGTAAGCCAGAGCCTTGCCTCTCCTCACTAAATCCAAATGTCATGCATAGATGTGTTGGCAGGGGTCCCTGAGGAACATAACAAAGAGCATCCCACTTTTCTACCCAAGTTCTGAGCCAGCTGAGAAACACAACAAGAGTCAAATAAGTATATAGAGACTAAAATATTTCTCTGCTTACTGAAGAAGTTGGTTTTAGAGAATGTGGAGCATCTTCATAATCATAATGTGGGCAAGAGGGTTCCTTATATTGAGTTCTATTATTAAGAAGACTTACCCAACTGTTAGAGCCCTGGCTGGGCCAGCCTCCCTGCCATGCAGAGCAGACTAGAAGGGGAGGGAAGGATATGTGTCTCCCTAGTTAGCTCATGACCAAGAATAGGGAAGAGAAAGAAACTGCTAGAAATGGGCATGGGCAGATTTTCCTTCTAAAGTCACCCCAGGTGGATGGAGACCACAGGATGATGCTAAAAGGAAGAAGAAGTAGATCCCCAGCACTCCCCAGGCATTCGTCCATATCAGGGTTTGGCAAACTATGGTCTATTGGCCAAATAGGACCCTCTGCCTATTTTTGTAAATAAAGTTTTATTGGAACACAGTCATCCTCATTTACTGTGTATCTGTGACTACTTTTGCAGATCTGTCAGAGACTGAATGACCTGCAAATGCTTAGATATTTATTATCTGTCCCTTTACAGAAAGTTTGTCCAGCCCTGGTCTACATTATTCATATTGTTTGGTTGGTTGATGTGAAAAAGCTGTGAACCTGTGTTGGTTGCAGAGAGATAAGGCCAGCATGTTGTGATCTGGATATGCTCACGGAAGGGTCCAATAGAAAAAGCACTGAACTGGGAGCCAAAACCCTGATTTTAGTCCTGGCTCCATCCTTGATTAGATTCCTTTTGGTGCACACCATAATCTGGTTAACCCTTTAAGCAGGGCTCATATGATTTGCCTGTCTCAGCAGGGAATAGTAATTGCTGGTCTACTAACTTTGGGGTTATGAGGATCACATGAAATCAGGGACAGGGGAGAGTTTTGACATTGTAAAGTGTACAAATGGGAGACATTATTCAAATGTAAAACTTTAAAAAGGAAGTCTTCAGTGCTTGCAAGTTCCCAGAAAAGGCCCACAGATTGGGATTTTGCATATCTTTGGCTGCACATTTCTCCCGGCATCCTACTTGACAGTTTGAGTCTCTGAGAAGGTTCATAAGGACACCATCTCCAAGTGCTATTTAAAGTCACATTTCATCAAGTCAGAGCAATTAAGATTAATTGATATTCAGTGCTGTACCATACTTAAGGACTCAGCCCCTGCCCAGAATTTGAAATCACTCAAATCCAGAATTTACAATCAGATTTGGAGCCAAAACTAGGTATTTATTTCACAATAATCCATAAGAACCCAAACCAAAGACTAGCCTCCAATAAAAAAATTTCTAGGATATAGAAAATATATCGTATATTTTGTTGACAAGTTCAAACCTACAAATTTGGTCTTTGGCTCTTTCAGGCCTAGAGGGGGGATACTGCGAGGAAGAGGACAGGGACCTCTTTGGCCACAGCACAGTGAGGTCAGCCTCAGGCACCTTCATTTCTTGCTCTGAGGTCTCAGCATAGAGAACCTGGGGACTTAAGGTTCAGGGAGAGCAGCTGCCTTAGACCCTCCTGTATTTTTCACTTTTTCTGGCTTAATGATTTTAACTCAAGCTATATTAATCTTGATTCTGCTCACATGGAATCTGGGCTTTAATGTGTCACAGTTGGAAAGGAGATCTGAGGATAGTCTCAGGAGCATTCACTGGCTGTCTTCCTATCTGTTCCTCTTTGCCAGCCTAGCCCAAGCCTTCCTCACCTCCTTTACTGGTTTTACCACAGCCACCCTGCCTGTACGCTGGCTGCTAGTCTCTGCCCACTCCAAGTTGTTCTACATGCCACAGATGAAAAGTGTTTCTAAACATCGTTTTCATTGTATCCCTTCCTTTTATGTTCAAAAATCTACAAACATCTTCAGTAATGTCAGAACTCAGGTGGGACTACCTGCAGGGTACAGGAAGCCAAAAAGAATGGGACCAGGTTGAGGGATGGGGAGCCCACGGGGTAGCAGCCCCAATGTTGAAATTCAGGGTCTCAGTTGCTACCTGAAACACACATCTGCCCTCCAGATTCTAGAACTCCATAATTGGTTGTGTCTCTCATTAACAAGGCTTTGAAAAGGCCTTTGGTCAACACATGCATCTTACTTATCTCCCCATCTCCTGTCATCTCTGCCTTCCCACTTGAGCTTTTCTCTGCAGTGAAGCTGTCAACTTGCCATTTCCTAAGTACTTGCCCTTGAACTTCAGGCCTTAAGATATACATTATAGGTCTGAAGTCTTTGACCCTCCCTGCCTGACCAGTCACCTCTTTACTCATATACTGCTGTATAAAGTCAAGGTGTTCCTGTGTTCTCACGTGCTGATTGCCGTGCATGTAGTTATCATTAATGTGAATGTGTGGGAGATTTGCAATAATGGGTAGCACCCAAGAGAAAGAACAACAGACCCCATCCCTAGTCACCCCCGAAACCCCAGTCACCACATACATCTACTTCATACACAGATTTTTCTCTCATGTCTTTTCTTCTCTTCCATCTCTCATTCCTTCCCTTCTCCTGCTGTCAGGGACTCACTCTTAGTTTCTAGGACTGGTAGGACAAACCTCCAAACTTGTGTTATTATTATTATTTTTTTTGCATGGGGAAATTATGCTTTTCTGGTCAGCAATTTCTCCTGCCATCTGGCCTTGAATCTTTTCCTTCACAACTAAAACAGGTGCATTAAATGTGTTGAGTAAACAATTGAACGTGCTATGCCCTGACATAGTTTCTCAGCCCTACTCTTATTTAAGTTAGTAACAGTTTTTTCCTGCCTGTGTTATATTATATGGGCTCCCAGAAGGCAAGGATATCCTTCTGTAGTCATTCATGTCCCACAGAGTTCCTAGGGAAGTGCTGGATACACATATATGCCCAAGGAACACTTGTTGAACTGACTGTATTTGAATTAAAGAGAGAAAGTAAGGCAACTGCTTCTAGCTGCAAGGATGCTGAAAACATCAAGATGAAATGGAAAGTTGGTTTGGGGCTGGGAGAACATGAAGTTGGCAAAAATGATGAAATTTTTCTTAAACTTCATAAAGGCCCTTATGTAAGTTTCCTATAAGTTGGTAAAACTGTAAAAATTAATGCATTGTATGGAAGGCAAGCATGCAGTACTTTTTAAAATACATGGCAGCCTCAAAGGAGTCTTATTCAAAAGAATGACACACCATGAATGCGGCAGTTAAAACATGTGGGCAGCGGGGAAAGAATTAGAATGTTGAGAAAAATCACAAGGGAGGCATATGTTGGCTATTCTGGGACTGCCTCCTAATGCAAAAGGAGCAAAATTATTAAAAATGCTTGTCTGTTGAAATGAGCCATGCATTTTAGCATCTTGGAGGAATCTGGTTAAAGTATTTGGGATCACATTATTGCAACTCATTATTTTTTTAATTGAAGTCTGTAACTGAAAACAATTGGTCATCTACCAGTGATTCTCCATATCAAATCCTTCAAGTTTTTCCAAGTTTTAAAATGTCCCCTTCTGTTTCATTTCAGGTATACATTTTTCTACAGTGGAATTGTGAGTGATGTTCATGTGACAGAACATCCAGCCAGAGTGGGCATTCTGCTGGACTACAACAACCAGAGACTTCTATTCATAAATGCTGAGAGTGGACAGTTGCTTTTTATTGTGAGGCACAGGTTTAATGAGGGTGTTCACCCTGCCTTTGCCCTGGAGAAACCTGGAAAATGTACTTTGCATCTGGGGATAGAGCCCCCGGATTCTGTAAGGCACAAGTGATCCTTGGCTTTCAGAATTTGCTAGAACAAGAATTCAAATGGGGGGGGGCGCTGTTGTTCTTTCTCTTGGGTGCTACACATTATTGCAAATTCTCCCACACATTCACATTAATGATATCTACATGCACAGCAATCAGCATGTGAGAACACTTACTAGGAACACCTTGACTTTATACAGCAGTATGTGAGTAAAGAGGATGAATTAAAACAACCCCCACCCTTTGGTTCACATGTTTGAGTTTTTCCTAACTTAAAAGGGTTTTCTCTAGACCTGGGAACCAAAATAGAGAAGTGGAATTCCATTTGTGTTATTGGTGAAAGTAATGCTCTGACAGGTCAAAACGGAGGTAAGGTTGTGCTATTGACACGTCTCTGACAAAAGTATGGCTTTTTCCACAAGAAAATGTCACCTTGCTTCACTAAAGGATGATGAATCCTAATCATTAGAGAAAGTGTTATAGCTGTTCTAAATTTATAATGAACTCTTTTTTTTTTTTTGTAATATTGTATACAGTAGAATGTGAGTCTCATTTCCCTGGAATTTTAAATGTAGAAAAGTGCAAGATATTAGAAATTTTCATTTTGTTAAATAAATGTTTAGACTCTTATAAAGCAAATCATGTGTGGACTTACTGTGTGAAACTTCTCGTCCAGCATCTTTGGACCAGAACATAATGCAGAGAAAATACTCATCACTTTTCAGTTGGTTGTTCTATTATTGACCCCCATGAGAGAATTTTATACACATATATTTTAAAATTGGGAATGGAACCACCATTTGACCCAGCTATCCCACTCTTCGGTCTATACCCAAAGGACTTAAAAACAGCATACTGCAGGAACACAGCCACATCAATGTTTATAGCAGCACAATTCACTGTAGCTAAACTGTGGAACCACCCTAGATGCCTTTCAATAGACGAATGGATAAAAAAAATGTGGCATATATGCACAATGGAATATTACTCAGCAATAAAAGAGAATAAAATCATGGCATTTGCAGGTAAATGGATGGAGTTAGAGAAGATAATGCTAAGTGAAGTTAACCAATCCCAAAAAACCAAATGCCAAATGTTTTCTTTGATATAAGGAGGCTGATTCATAGTGAGATAGGGAGAGGGAGCATGCGAGGAATAGACAAATTCTAGATAGGGCAGAGGGGTGGGAGGGGAATGGAGGAGGCATGGGGTTATTAATGATGGCGGAATGTGAGGATCATTATTACCCAAAGTACAGGTATGAAGACACAAATCAGTATGAATATACTTTGTATACAACCAGAGATATGAAAAATTGTGCTCTATATGTGTAATAAGAATTGTAATGCATTCTGCTGTTATATTTTTAAAAATGGAAACACTTTCAGCCCATAGAGCCTACACGGTTAACTATAAAGTCAAATACCAGAATCTGGGAATCTTCTCACTTTTTACTAAAAAAGATGACTGGTCATTTTAAAATATAATATTAAAATCTCTCAAAATCTTTCCAAAGTATGTGTGCAAAGCTGATAAATCTAGAATGCACATTGAGACCACTTGTTCTCCATAATGTAAATGCTTTGATCATATACATAGTTTCTCTTAATATTATGAATTATATATTATGAATATATATGATTATTATAAAAATCTTAATATTATTTTCATAAATTGAGAAACAACATCCTACTTTTTGGATGTATTCTAGAATCTGTTGTTTAATAGCCAGAAAATCCAAACTGGATTCGTATCAGCAGGGCCCCTTCGCCACTCTGCCTTCAAATCAGAGCAGTGGTTGGCAAGACTGATTCTTCATGAAATTGGAGGAGTTACTGGCTGCCTGGTGGAGGATGGTATCTTTACTTTTTCAAGCCTGGAAAGTATTATTTTCAGGTTCTGACTGATCAGCCACTTCTAGTCATTATTACATTTTTGTGGGGGTTTTGGTGGGCTGTAAAGTCATTTAAAAAAGTAACAATGGTAGCAGCAACCACATGGATTTTAGAGTCTTTCTCTAAAAGTAGACCCCTTAAAGACTTAGTGCTGGTTATTTACATAGGAGGTGGTTCCAGGAGGGACACTTGAGAAAGTGGGAAAATGAGAGAAGAAGGTGGGAAGCCAGTGAAGTACTTGTTCTATGAGGGTTATTACCACTGTGGGCACCTGGGGCTCATTTTGCTGGGGTCCCCTCTGGAAACCACATGGAACATTGCCAGAGGTTGACATGAAGGGTTTCCTGGAAGGGTCAACACATTCCTGTTCCCTACCCTCCCAGGTTGAATTTCTTGCAAGCTGCAAGCTCCTTGTTCTTGAGAAAGCACTCAGAGGGTTGAGAAGCACAGGCACCTGACATGGAACATGCAAGTGCTGAAAACCATGCATTGTAGACACTGGAGCATCCAGTCACCTGGGGCAAATGGGTAGGGCAGCAGCAGTAGCAGCATCCATCGTCACGTTGGAAGCAGCACAAACAGAGAAAACCACAGTAATAACAAGAGATAGTTCCTAGATGATCCCTTTGAGAAACTCAGATTTGGTTGATACAACTCATGGCCTCAAGCATGCTAGGCAAGCTTTCTACCACTGAGCTACAATCCTTGAGCTGTGGGTGCAGCTCAGTGGATTCTTAGTTATGCTTTTATTTATCCTTTATTTAGGATAATCTTAAACATGAAATCAAATAAGTAAAATGGCACAGCATTTTGTAGTATATAAAACATCATGGCAAGGGACATAGAGATGCTCTAAGTCCAACCCTCCCCACACCCCCAGTGAGTGACTCTCCTGTCTCTGACTTTCTGAGTTCCTGGGTGGTCTTTAGGGAATTATTCTAGAGCAGACAAGTAGCGCTAAAGTAAGTTCCTCACATGGTCAAGCAGTTCTTTTCTCCTTGGCCCTTCTCTGCCTTCCATCTTCCCTTCATATTGTCCTTCCTCTTCACACAACGTGGACCTTCAGAGGGAGGAAAGGAAGTCAACCAATTTTGGTTAAAATGAATCCTCTGGAAATGATGTTTATTGGTTTAATATCATGCACAGCACATCCACTCTCTCTTTGAATCCTCATCAGAACCTTGCACCGTAAAATTGTTGCCATTTTGGGTAGTCATCAAGAATATAAACAATAAAGTGCTGGGGAGTGATATCAGCCAAATTATGTTGTTATATTGTGTGCAAGTATGAATATATGACAACAAATCTCATCACTATGTACAACTATAACCCACCAATTAAAATGTGGGAATTTTTTTTTTTTGGCCATTTTATAGATGAGGAAACTAGTCTCAGAGCAGTTAAATGACTTGTTCACAGTCACAGCCAGCAGGAGGCAGAGTGTGGATTTAGACACAGTTCAAATCCTAGCTAAGAATGAGCCTATTTTGTTTCATATTTTTATGCTAGATTTTTTTCCATACATATGTGGTGTGTGAGAATTACTTTAGGTATACATGCACACACACACACACAACATACATTCATACACACTGTCTTCTCCTTGAACTGACTTCCTTCCTAAACCTTTGTGTTGATGCTGTAGTACCTCCTGGCTTTACAACAGGTTTCATTGGTTCTTCAATCCAGTGACCTTAATTCATTTATGCCTAGTGTTATTTGCATGTGGCACTTTGAGATTCAAAAGAGTCTATAACATCCATTTGTGAAGAATGGATACGTGAAACCACAATGCTTCTTCTAAGAGGTAGGGGATCAAAATAAAAAGACTGTGAAAAAAGTAAAAGAAATGGGAATCCGTGCTGTAGTCCTTCTTCATCTCTTTGCATACACACCTGACAAGCTTGGACAGAAAAATACATATTTTTGGACCGGGGTTTGACTCTAGGGGCACTCCACTACTACGCTATACCCCCAGCCCTTTTTATTTTGAGACAGAGTCTCACTAAGTTGCTGAGGCTGGTCTGGAACTTGCCATCCTCCTGCCTCAGCCTCCCAGGTTGCAGGCATGCGTCACCTTGCCCAGCTGGACAGACGTATTCTTTATGAAAGTTGGAAGTATTCTAATGGAGCAAACCAGAACACACATTATTGTTGTTTTCCTTGAAATCCAAAAGAATGCAAGTATGATACTTCATCACCCTCCCCTTACAAACAATAGGAGCACATTAAGGGCTAAACACCAATACTCTTTGAATGGATATAGCCTTTAGGTCCCAGGACCCTGTATCTGAAATCTCTTCCCATTTACACTCCATAAGTTACCCATGAATCAGCCTGTTCTTTCAGTTTCTGAAAGAACCCATAGGCTTCAAACAGCCTTATCATAGGCCAAGGATGGAGTACAGTCACACAGAAGGAAGATGGGCATTGCAAGAGGCCTGGTATCTCAAGTGCAAGCCTCTTTGTCCTCCCACTATTGGGCTGCACACATGCACAGTCTCTAGGTCTCAAACCACCCTGGTGTGCATGTGGTACCAGGGACCTCAAATCTTATGTGCAGTGGTGGTGGGGAGGTGCAGTTATGTGACTAGCCCTGATCTTTGAAACTCACCTCTCTTATCCCACAGGCTCCACCCAAAACAGGTACAAATCATAAATCAAGTGACTGTTACCCAATGATGCTAACAGACCAACACATCCTGCTCTGCAACATCTAATGGATCCATAGTTATAGAATATCACTTATATTTTAGGTCTGCAGCTATGCATGTGGTCAGTTAAGTTCAGCTGAAATAAATTAATGGCAGGCACTTACTGTCCTGAAGTCCTGAGCTCAGCTACTGAGGGGCATTTTGAGATCCTACTAGTATGACCTGAGTGCCTCCATTTCTGATAACCACCCTCTTCATGTTCCTGATTTGGTGACTGCTAAGATCAGGGAGTGTTCTCAGGCACATTCCTGAGTTGAGTGAAGCTGGACTGGACTTCCAGCCACTTCACAGGAGACTAAGGAAAGAGGACATGTTCTGGGGTATTTTTAGAGTAGGAGATAACACGTCTCATTTTCTTTTACTGCCTTCTAAGTATTTGTGGTTGTGCCTCTTTTTTATCTAAAGTGGATGTCCTTTCTAGCCTATGTTTTCTATTGATGCTAGTATTTTAGATCCTCAAGTAATATATGAAACTTAAGAACAGTTTAAGAGTAGTGAGAGGCTGAAGAACGTTTAACTTAGAGCAAATACAACTTAGAGAAGAAGATAAGAGGTCTTCTAAGATTTGTAGAGCTGTTGCATGGAAGAAATTGGCTTACTTTGATTTTCTCACGAAGACCAGTGGGTACAAGTCCTACCAGTAGGTAGTAGCTGAGAAATTCTGTACAAGAGAAAGAACACCCTTGAGTGACAGCTGACTAAGGGGCATGCTACCTAGCAGGTAATGAGCTCTCAGAGCCAGGCAGAATGATCCACAATCTGGAAAATAAAGATCAGATTTCTGCCTTGGCCTCTCAACCTATGGTTTTGGTGTACCTGGGGTACTTGCATTACGTGTGGCCTGAGGGTCAACATGGGCTCCAAGGGGAAGGCCAAGTGGGCATAAATTCAAACCCTCTTCCATTTCATCATGGCAGCTCAATTATTGTTTTACACATTGGGTTCCATAAAATATTTCTGTAGTTTAATAAAATTTGAACTGGGATTCCTGTCTGAATATTGTGACCCAAGGTGACTCAAATGTCTCTAAATTTTCCATTCTTACGGGATTTCTTTTCTTTATTATCCAAATACTGATCTAATATTGATTGCAATAAATTCTGTTTCTTATCCCAAATTTCTTGAATAGATGATTACATTTCCTTGTTAACACTTCCGACCTCCGGCCTCCATGTCCTCCACTCTAGTCCTCTCACCACTATTTCCCAGGGCTCACCTGGTCCCCTCTGCAACCTCCCAAGCACAAGGCACAGCGCTCTTTTGATTGCTGAAGGAAGCACTAGCGAAGGGCAGACGTTGCTAGGGGCTAACAAGGTTTTGTTGGAGACTTGGGACTCATAAGGGGCATTTTTCAAAGAACATGAAGCCTAAAGATAAATGTAAAACATCCAGCTATGTGAGAAACCACTTCTGATCTCATCCTCAGCCCAGTCTTCCTTCCGTATTGAACTGACTAACCTCTCCATATTACTTTATTCTTTATATTTCTAGCTTCGACTTAGACTGATTTTCAGATCAGGCAGTGGAACTAGAAAACACAAAACATCAAAACCACTCTTACAAGTATAGACATCTTTTATAATAGTCTGAGAGTAAAATTTCACCCTCCTTATCTCTGCCCCTTTTAAACGGCACAAGTTCTAGGCCTCTCTTTGCAGAAGTAAAAGGCACATTAAAGCAATTCCTCAAAGCAAAGAACATGCTTCTCTCCCCAAGATGAATTTGGCTATTACTTCTTATAATGGTTTTAGAATCTGCTTAGCATCTTCCTGTTAGTGGTTTTCTGTAGAACTAGCTGATGATTGAGAATCCTTTCTCAGCCCACGAGGACCTCCTAGATGGTGTTGGACTGTCCCAATACCGTGGAACACTTTACTCTTTGAAAGATTTCAAGGATAAATGACACTCTACTAAAGTCAATATATTATTTGAAGATTTTGTAAAATAGGGGGAAGTGAGTGAAATAATTAAGAAGAAATGGAAAGGAGAGCCACAATTCATTTGTTTAGCATGTATTTATTGGGATATGCACTATTGAGGCCCCCGGGGAAAATGGCAGTCATTCAATCAGACAAAATCCCTGCCTTCAGAAAGCCTATATTCTGGTGGAGAAAGACAGATGGTAAATGTATGTATAGCATGTTGGAAGAATAGAATTGTGAAGAAAAACAGATCAGGGGGAGAGAACAGAGTAATAGGAGATAGGGGTTGCTGTGTTTTAATTACAGTGGGAAGGTATCTCTGCTAAGATGATATATGAATGAAGAACTAAATGAAGTGAGGGAATTAGCCATGTGGGTATCAGAGAGCAAAGAGTATTCCACTTAGAAGGAATAGAAAATGTGGAGGTCTAGAGGTAGCTGCATTGGAAAGGAACAAACATGGAAGGAAGTGGTAGTGGGCACAACCAGAGAGTGCTGGGGCCCAGGTCATAATGACCTTGAAGGCCAAGGAAGAGCTTCAGTTACCTTCTGAGTGAATTGGCAAGAAGTAATAGGTGTGCAGAAGAAAGCAGGGGTACACAAAAAAAACTGGCTTCTTAGGTGTTTAGGTATTAAACAGGATCTTTTCTAAAGGCTCCCTGCAGTTCTCCGCTCCTGCAAAGAAAGGGCTCAAAGGGCCTGTGTAGGTGGGAGAGAAGAAAGGTTCTCTTCATCTGCTCAGTTCTGTCCAGGAACCCTGAGCCCCTGCTCACTTCCTGCTTCAGGGGAGCAGACCCTGATGCCAGGTTACCATTAGGAACAGCCTAGGGCAAAACTGTGGGGATAAAACTGCTCTTGTATCCAGGCTGACTTTTGTTCTGAACTGAGTCTGCCTGCTCGCTATAAAAAGTCAGCAACCAGCAAAGACAAAGAAATACAAGCACATTTGAAGGAAATATTGCCTCTCTTGTCAATTTTATGATTTTGTGCATGAAGATGAGATAATTATGTCATCCAGGGACACTGCTGGCTATGTTGGGGATCATAGGGTATATATATATACACACAAATATGTGCATATTTCATACGTGTCAGTTTGTGTGTCTATGTATATCTATATAAATTCTTAATGTCAATTGCTTAATTTGTAATGAGAAATCAATTGCCAATAGGGCTGGAGAATACATATATATATATATTTTTTTTGGGGGGGGGTCAGAGGATTCTCTCTCTCTCTCTCTAGGCCACAGAGCTCTGAGAACTTCAGGTCCCCAGTGTGGTGCTGGGCTACACACACTGCCTGAGGCTGCTGACCCCTCAAATTCCACCCACCCAGGAAAACTGACATATTTTTCACACAGGAAGCCCCATGCCAGTCAAAAGGTGAGAATGCAGGATAGGTGGAGGCTCTTCGTGGCCAGCATTATTGAACTGCTATGGCTAGCCATGGGGCCAGGTACTATCTCTGGATTTGCCAGTCTGAGTACTTTTTCTTGCATGGGTGCTAAGCTTCCCTGAGCAATCCTGGGGCTTTGGGAATTCCTATGTTTTTTAGTTCAACTGTTTTAAAATTCACAATTCTGACTTTGCTATTATTATTTTTTTAAAGATGGCTTAGAAAAAGGGAGACCATTCCCCAAGCCATCGCTTTTTTCTTCTTCTTCATTTAGTGAATGCTTGGTTAGATTTCTATGCCCTGTCCTTCCTAATTTTGATCTGAAAAATTTTGTGCCTGTTATGGTGACTATTTCAGATGACATCATCTATTATGAAGAACTTCCTACTTTATTTACCCCTAATTAAACCCTACCTGTGAGTTCTTAGGGTCTCACAGCTTTCCCTTGGATTGTCTGCAGGTGGGTTGCAGTTGATAAGCCAGAGTGGTTCAGAACACAGCTCCCAAGCCACAGGGATCTGGAGCCACGGTTCTGCTTCAGAGTGATGCGGCTTCGGGCAACTTTAGCCTCATTGTAAAATGGACATAGTACTGGCTCTCATGCTATAAAGTTGCTCATTCATTCATACAACAAACACTTAATGGTACCAAGATGCCAGGCACTGCTCTAGGTATTAGGGACACAGCAGTGATCAAAACAGACAAATACCCCTGCCTTCAGGCAGTCTGTGTTCAAGTGAGATGAAAGATATACAGAAAAGGAGATGAACAAGTAAACTGTTTAATATCAGAAAGTTATATATACTATAAAGAAAAAATAAAGGAGGGATGAGTTGTTGTGACAAATGGGAAAATTAGCATATATCTAAAATTCTTAGCACAATGCCCAGCATAAGAAGCAAGTTATAAACTCAGTTATAATTATAGAACATAGTGTGCCCCTAGAATAGTCCAAGGTCTTCAGATATATTTTGGTACACAGTTGTGTTACCCATGACCAGTGAATCCCCAGTAAAAGGTTTTATGGATCTTCCAACTGGTCCCTTATTGGTACACATACTATTGACACTCAAGGTTTCATTTCTAAAAAGTGCTTCAGTTTTAAAGGCATCAACTTCACTATTTGGCTTAGAGTTTCTCTTGGGTTTGTCATGGAAAAGTGTATATCGTTTCCATATTTATTACGTACTTTAATCAATGTTATAAACCTGACTGGGAAGGCCTCAATAGAACTCTTTCATGGGGCAAGTGTGGTTCCCACGTTAATTTACGGTCAATTCAATGTAATTATTGTTAACTCAGACACACATTTTAACATATACCATGTCAGGCCACCACACTGGTTTCCAATGGGAATGAAGAAAAGTAAGATATATCTGTACTTCTCAGGAGGCCAGGGCAGGCACACAAGTATCTGTCGCACAACATATAGGTCAAATAATCATGGAGTCAGAGACTTCAAAGTGGGAAGAGGACATATCTCTTTGGTATGACCATAAAATGTTGTGCAGAGGACAGGGCATTTGGGATGTGCCACGCTGTGTGTGTGGGATTGTCATTGGTGATGGTGGAGAGGATCAGGGAAGTCTAGGCAGAAGCAATAGCATGAGACAAACAGGGGAGGCCAGAAGGGCTTGGGGAACCATCCTAACGGCACTGGGAACATGTAAGGAAGTGGGACAACACACCTAAAGGGGGCTTTTGGCCCTGGGGATAATAATCGCTGAGCTAAAATGCAGGAGTGTTTCAGTACAGGACCTAATGGAGACTTATTAAACGACTTTGACATCTGAGTAGAATGGATGGGTTAGGAGTGAGTGCAGATGTGGTTTGCCAACTGCCAGTGTAAACATGCAGTAATGAGTTTCTGAAGTAGACTATTGGCAAAGGAAAGCAGGGGAGATTCCAGAGCGTTCTGATGTAGGATCTATAGCTACAAGAGGTAGGTGAAAGCAAAGACCACAAACTATACAGGCTTTTGAACTTGGATTCTTGGGAGCATAACTATGCTATTAGCAAAAGAAGCAGCAAAAAGAACACATTACCATTGTGTGAGTGGAGAGATCAGTTAGCCGGATCCTGTTGAGTTTGGGGTCATCCAAAAGGAGCTATCCATCAAATTGCAAGCTCATGGAAGTGCTCAAGGCCAGAGGTACATGATTGGGAGCTGCCTGCTTTGGTGCAGGCTCTGTCAGAAGCTGTGTGAACTTGGGGGAAGTAATTTAACCTCTTTGTACTTTAGTTTCTTCAACTGTAAAATTGGGACAATAGGTTTCTGCTCAACCTACTCTTAGGGATGTTGTGAGGAATAAATGATTTGATATACATCATGAACTTAGAACAGCGTCTGGCATGTAGTAAGTGCTTAAGAAATGTTAACTGTATGTCAACATAATGCGAAAGGCAAGATTCCCAAGGAACAGTCACAAAACACGCTTCATTTTTGTCTCCTTGTGTCCTTTTTGAGTTTATTCAGGGCAGAATTTGGGAGGATTTAGGTGGTCTTTCTTAGTAGAAATGTCAGAACAAAAGCCTGATGGCTGAGAGGTGGCCATGGTTATAGGAGGAGGGAAGAAAAGAAGGAGTGAGCAGCATCTGGTGCCTCAGAGGGGGACAAGGCAGATTGGGTCCTGATGGGAGGTCTGGCGAGGGGCTGTGGGATGGCTGTGGGATGGCTGTGGGATGCCTGGGTGACTGTGTGTATGGGTGGCTTTGGAGGTTCCAGGGGTGAGTTTTTATCTGGATATGCCAAGTGTTAGCTCCAGGCCTCATACAGAGTGAGCTGGAAATAAATGTTATTGAAAGCAAATTCTGAAAATTATATAGGTTCTTGTTTCTTTCAAACACAATTTCTTCTCTCACAATTTAAAACCACCACACATCAACTTCCGGCTTCTCCTCTCTGGAAGGTTTTGGGGCTGTCTTCTGGTGGCTCTTGGATTGTAAATCAGAGGGAGATAACCATCTCTTTGTGTTCTCCTAGCAGAATTTGTTTGCTGGTTGCCAGGTTGTCTCAGAGAGTAAGGACTGGAGGAGAGGGAAGGATGAAAGGCTCAGGGTCAAGAATTTTCCCTCAGATAGGGTGAATAAACTCGACTCTTCAAAACACAAGCTATTTCAAAGGTCATTTTCTTAAGAAAAAGATGTTGATCACTGATATCTTTTGGGAAATCAATTCCGTGTTGAAATATAATTTATACCGCTCTTTACTTTGTGTTCTTTCAGTGAATTAAACTATAACCAAGCTTATTTCTTGATTTGCATTTCTCCTTAATTATTCTGAGCTAAGCTCTACCCTGCAGAACTCCAGAAAATGGATAAAATATGCATTCTTGAGTGTTGAACAGCAGCGGCAGACACCTACACACCAATCCCTGGCTGTGTGGGATGCTGCCATTTCCCCCAAGTCATTTCAGGTCAGAAACACCTCTGCTCCTGAAGAACTCCATTTAGGGGCCCACACCCAAGGTCTCTCTATGCATCTTGGAAGAAGTGAGGAGCAGTACATTGTTCTGCATCCTCCCAAGAATAGGACTGAGGCTAATTTTCTGCCCCTTGTAGGCATAGAAAGGATTGTCCAATTATTCAGCTCAATGGGAAACCCCATGAATTACTTCTATAGAACCTGAAGTTCAAAATCAGAGAATGATTTTGCTTCATTGCCATCCAATTAACAAAGCTTTCTTTAAAAAATAACATTAATATATATTATTGTGGAACATTGGGAAACCATAAAGAATCACAATGACTAAAATAAAAAGTATCCCTAATTTCATAGGCTCAGCACCCTCAGAGGCCTTTTTCTCTCTATTTCCATAATGCAAATGCAAGGCCTATAAGTGTCACAGGCATCTTGCAAACTTGAGGATGAAATCCACGTGCTGAGCAGGAAGGAGCATGAGGCTTCCAAGTGACATTGTGGAGACACCATTTGGCTTCTTTATGGCCTGCCTCTAAACTTCTTGTTGCTTGAGTTTGGAGACGCTTAAGAGGAACTGGGGTATAAATTGACTAAGAAGGAGGACTTATTTGGACTAATCAGAGTTGCAACTTGAGACACAAATTTCAGGCAGGCTGAAAGTTTATGTTTTTAGGTCTTAAAGACTTCAAACATGTTTTAAAGGCAACAACCATAATGGGGAAGGGACTCACATCAGTTGTTTGTCAAGAATTTGAATTGGCACAGGCAGAATTGCAAGCTGTCTTGTAAGAAAAGGATTGGGTAATTTAAAGAACATATGTAAAGCAATTTTCAGAGAGGAAGAGGGAAAGAACAAGAACAAAGAAAATTAGGGGAAAGTAAGGAAGTGAGATGACCCTGGTGGCTATTGGAGGATTGCAATGCTCCAGTCTAGTGAAAACTGCAGCTCTCTGCATGTGAAGTATAGGGTGCAGCCAGGTGCACAGGGTCAAAAGTTTATTTGGAGGTAGATTGAAGCCTGGTCTCTCATGTCCACTTGGCCTAGTATTTTGGGGACTCCTCAGTCAATGTTTGATTTGATTTTTTCATGAGTTAAATAAATCTATGATTTTAAGCCATTCAAATAGCTTTCTGTTGAAATATAATATACATTCAGAAAAGCAACACAAGTTCACACACAATGGTTTTTTTTTCATATCTGTATGATACCAGTTTTCAAACCAAGAAAAAGAATATTATTGGCACCAAGAAGTGACTCTCCAGTCACTGCCACTTTTGAAAGTAAGCAGTATTACAGTTACAGTAACTACAGGTTCATTTTGCCTGGTTTTGAAGTTTATATGAAAGAAATTGTTCAGGATTTTTTTTTTTTACTTTATGTCTAGTTTCTTCTGTTCGATATTACATTTGTGAGATTTGCCTATGCTGTTGTGTATAGAATTATTTATTCCTTCTCCTGATTGTATAATTGTGTGTGTATGTGTATATGTATGTGTGTGTGTGTGTGTGTGTGTGTGTGTGTGTTTGTTTTGGTACTGGGGATTGAATTCAGGGGCACTCTACCATTGAGCCACATCCCGAGCCCTATTTTATATTTTATTTAAAGACAGGGTCTCACTGAATTGTTTAGTGTCTCGCTTTTGCTGAGGCTGGCTTTGAACTCATGATCCTCCTGCCTTTGCCTCCCCAGCTGCTGGGATTACAGGCATGTGCCACTGTGCCCAGCTAGTTGTATAATTTATGAGTGTAATATGACTTATTTGTTCATTCTGATTGATGGACATTTGAGTTGTTTCCAGTTTGGGGCTATTTATAAGTATTACTGATATAAGCATTCTTGCGCTTATCCTTTTATATATATGTACACATTCTGTTGGGTCAATAACTAGAAATAGAATTGCTGGATCATGGTATGCATATGCTCATCTTCATAGACTCTGTGGAAGAGTTTCCAAAGTTGTATCAATTTACACTCTAACCAGAAATATATGGGGTTCCAGATGATTCATATCCTTGCTACTAAATAGCAATATTTGTCTATCTCATTTTAACCATGCAGATGGGTATATAGTCGTGTTACAATGTAGTTTAAATTTGCATTTTTCCCATGTTATAGAAGTTGAACACCTTTGCATATATTATTGGTCATTGGATTCTTAAAGAAATCTCTTATTCAAATATTTTGTTCATTTTCCATTACATTATCTTTTTTTCTTTTTTTGGGGTAGGATTTCTATATATTCTAAATATGAGGGTTTTCTATTACTAGATATATGTCTTGCAAATATTTCCCCCTTTCTGTAGCTTAATTTTTTCACTATCTTAATGATATTTTTTGATAAACATAAGCTTCTTATTTTAGTAAAAATTAATTTATCTTTTAAGAAAAAAATATGGTTAGAAGTTTTTATGTTCAATTTAAGAAAGTTTTGCCTATCCTAAGATGCTGGAGATATTTTCACATATTTTTTTTTAAACTTGAATTGTTTTACTTGGGAGGCTGAAGCAGGAGGATCATAATTTCAAGGCCAGCCTGAGTAACTTATGAAGGCCCCAAGCAACTTAGTGAGATCCTGTCTCAGAAAATAAAACTTTCATTGTTTAGTTTCTACATTTGGGTTATGTGTGTGTGTGTGTGTGTGTGTGTGTGTGTGTGTATGTATGTGTGTATGTGTGTGTGTGTGTGTGTGTGTATATATATATATATATATATATATATATATATATAGTAAGTTTGTATTATATATCTCTTTTATATTTATATAACATATGTATAAATGCTTAAGGCATTTGAATTTATTTACTTATTTGTTGATTTTGTGGTGCTGGGAATTAAACCCAGAGCCCATTTCTGCCACTGAACTATACCACTGAGCCCTGAATTGTTTTCTTGTTGTTGATGACAGCTAGAGAATCACATTTGGTGTAAGGATATACATGTGTATACAGATAATATTTTCCTTCATATCCTTAAATATTCTTTAAGAATATAGTTTTTAATATGTGCCTAATATTTTATTCAATGATATATCATCATTTACTGAATGCTGGACATATTTGTTCCTAACTTTTTGTTCTTATAAATGATTCAAAAGTAAATACTGTTCATCATAAATATTTGCACATTAGTGTCTTTAAGTAAGTTCATAAAAATGGAATTATGGTTTAAAATGCACATAATTTTAAAGTCTTTGATACTGCCAAATCAGCATAGAGTTAAACATTCCCTGAAAAAAATCATTTAAAGAGTGCACATTGGAAGCATCTCATTCTGCAGCCAAAAAGCCAATAACACCACTTTAAAAATCCAAATATACTTATTTAACTTCTTTCCAATAAACCTCACTGAATTTTTCTACCATTTACCTTTCTAATGACAATAGAACTCAGCAGATTGGAAATTACTTGACCTAAATGTGAGATTGGCTGTCCAGGGATATAATAAAAAATTCCAACCTAAAAGCCTGTATATTTCTTATGCTTGAAGCCAAAAAATGCAAAAGAGCAGGTAATTCTTATATTTAACACATTCCTGCTTTCTCATTCGGTTCATAGATTCTTTTTTACCCTTACTTTTGCAATTGCTATTTTCTTTCCTTTCCTGGATGATACAGGACCCTGGAACAAAATGAAAATACTGTGGCATTTTGGAGGGATCTGGTACTTGACTGGTGGTGGGAAGAAGGGAGGTGTTGGTAGGGAACGGCTCCTAAATATTCTACTCTGTAATTTTTTCTGTTTTTTTTTTCTTCTGTTCATCCAATGAGGGAAAGAAGAGATGAAGACCAGGAGCAGGAGGGCTGTGAGGAGGTATAACCTCCTCTGAAAAGGCCTCTGCTCACTCAGGAAGGCTGCATAGTGACTGCAGAGGAACTGTCATCACCTCTTTTAAGTCAGAATCGACTGAGCCAAAGGACCCCCAGGGGCTATTCTGCCGAGTTTCAGAATATAGACCCTTCTGAGTTAGAGAATGCGACCCTCTCAGTTGCTATGGTGATGAAGGGTTTAGTGGGAAGGCACTGATTTAACTTTCTGGAGATTGACTCTTTAGTGCAAAGTCAAAATTACATCCTTTAAAGCTCAGTCAGGCAAAGGAAGCTTTGGGAGTAGGTTTGACATGCTGGAACCTAGACTATGGTGACCTGAACTGCACAGCCCTAATGCTTTCTGTCTGCTATCACCACCTGGGAGGGCCCAGAGAAATCTGGCTGCTCTCAAAGGAGGAACCAGAAATGGTCTGTGCTGGATTGAAAACTATGGAGCTCGGGAAATAATTATAAGCATCTGGGGAGAAACTTTCCTCTTGCCCTTTTGACTGAGGAAGGCAGAGGGGTACCTGTGATTCCCTAGAGAAAAGTGGAGGTTTGTATTCTTTAGGAATAGCCCATTCACCACTACTAACCTTTTAGGCAGGTGCCCGGGGCTGCCAGCCCTAGTTGGAAGAGACTGAATTGGATGCTTTGGCACAGGGTTCCCCAGGGGAACTTTATGAACTTCTGCAGGCAAGTCCCACTGTGCCTGGACCTTGGCAATCAGTAAATAAAAAGATCCAGTTTCATGATTTTGTATTTTCTATTGTTTTGTTATTGTTGCTTATTAGTTTTCACTTTCCTTAGAATGTTCCTTTTGAAAACTTCCAAGTTTTGTGTTGCCCAAACTTGAAAGAAAAGAAAAAGTGAGAGCTATGGATTGGATTGTGTCTTGCAAAAAAAGATACATTGAAGTTCTGGCCACCAGTACCTGGGAATATGACCTTATTTGGTACTAGGATCTTCATAGGGGATATCAGGTTAAGAAGAGGTCATGCTGGAATAGAATAGGTCCTATATTCAATGACTGGGGTCCATGATTTGGAGACAGAGGCATACAAAGAAGCCCATGTGAACATGGAGACAGAAGTTGGGTGGTGCATCTATTAACTGAGAGATACCAAGGATCACTATCAACTGCCAGGAACAAGAGAGAGACAAGAAAGAATTTTCCCAAATGGCCTTTGCAGGGTGCATGGTCCTGGTGACATCTTGATTTCAGACTTCCAACCTCTAGAACTATGAGACAATAAATTTTTGTTGCTTTAAGTCACCCAGTGCCTGGCTATTTGTTTCAGCAGCTCCAGGAAACAATGCACTCACTGTGGGGCTCAGAGCACTCCTAGTGCAGCAAGTGGCTCCAGCAGAGATCTAAGTGAAGGTGTGGATGCAACAAAGACAGAATTGCACTTGGCTATAGGAGGCTTCCAGCCCTAGCCTTCTGTTATGGCATGTCTTAAGCAGTTATGGGGCAGGGTGGTGGTTCAGAGTCCCCTGACATGGCATGTTATAGGTCTGGCTGGACCTGACCTCTCTCCAAAAAATCATGGTAAAAAGCATATAACATAAATTTTACCATCTTCACCATTTTTAAAGTATAGTTCAATAATGCTAAGCATATTAATACTACCATGGAACCTACATATTTTAGTGTCAGAAGATGCTCTACTTTCTTAAGGTGCTTTCCATGTAATTATTCTTCCTCTTCTCCCTAAATACAGAGTACAAGCCCTTTAGTCTTAGTGAATGATTCTCCTTTCTTAAGGGTACAGAATTTATATGTCAAGGAGGTTAATATGAGCATTTGGATTTTAGAATTATAATGAGATCATCTCAGCAACAAAGCTCAAAGCTAATGTCATGCTTCATTTGAAACTTCATTTTAAATTGGCTTTGGTCAATGGATGCTAGGTTTAAAAATTAAGAGGGAACATGTGGGCTGTTCCTGCTCCATCATGATGAATGTTGTGACTACTCAAGGATATTGCTGTGGACAAAGGGATAGAAAATTCAGTGAATCCAGCACAGTGCCAGCTGCTTTTCAGAATGAGGAGGAAGTTGACAGTGAGAAAAGCCTTTGTGGGGGAAGTGCATTTAGATTTGACCTTGGGGAATGAAGGAATTGTAGGCAATTTGGGTTGGTTAGTGCACACAGTGCAGAGGAGGTTGCTGGATCAGATGACATAGATGAAAAGAACAAGTGGGCCCTTCTAGGAAGCTGACAGGTAAGCTCAACTATTTCACATTCAAGAGGAGTCTTCCAGTCTGTTCTGAGCTTAATCCCAGGCCAGGTACAGCACTCATCAACCAGCATAGGAATGCTGGGGGGAGGGGGAGGTCTCTGGTGTCCTGGCTTTTGCTTGGCATGCTAAGTCTGATCACCCAGAAGGGGTGTATTGGCACAGGGTGAAGAAGCATCACCCACCAGCTTCTGCCCTGAGTCCAGTTGCATTGAGTTCTTGATACTGAGGCTGCTCAAGTGAGAGCCTGTTGGAAGTAAGGAGCACACTCAGTGCTGCAGCCTCTACCCTTCCTCCTGGCAAGACAGTCTCATTGATGGCGCTCACCTCCTAGATGTGGCGATGGTGGGTGGGATGGGCCAAACTGTGGCCCAACCAGGGTGGGGAGGTTCCCTGTGGTCACTTGCCTCAGGGAGGGCCTCAGACATCTCAAGTCAAGCATCTTCTCATCACATGGGACATATTCATCCTGTTGACCAGTCCTGCTGCTTTTCATCCCAGTGATATTGACAGAGGCTATTGGTTGCATTTAAAGTAGATTTTAAATTTTTTTGTTGTTGTTAGATAGGGTGGGAATACTTCAATAAGAAAGCCCAAAGTGGACTAGGGTTGTGGCTCAGTGTTGCTGGGTTTGATCCTCAGCACCAAATGAAAAAAATAAACAAATGAAATAAAGTTATATATAAAAAGAAAGCCCTAGGCAGCTCAATTGCTAAAAACCAAAGATTTATTTCTTAGTTTTAATCTATGTCTATTGCGGGTTGACTGTGGCTCTGTCCCACATTATCTTTATTTTAGGACCTCAGCTGAATGAAGTAGTTCGAGAAGGACATTGCTGTTTCTTACCAGGGGGTAGAATGAGATGAATGCAATGAACACCCTTTGGCTCTTGCAGTGATACAAGTCTCTTCTGCTCAGATTCTAGTGGCAAAGTCAATTATATGGCCAAATCTGTTGTCAGTGGAGCAGGAAAAGATAATCCTCCCCCCGGGAGCAGGATGGAATATTTACAAAATATATATATACTATTTACAATAGACTACACTTAGCCACCAGAGGTTTAGACATACTCTCCATGCTGAAGATCCTTAGGCCAGAGGTGTTCGGATGTTAGTTCATCAAGATGACCTGGAGGGCTTCTGAAGGCACAGATTGCTGGGGTCTACCCCAGAGTTTCTGAGTCTGGATTTTGTCCTGAGAAGTTGCATTTCTAATATGTTCCTGCACAATGCTAATCCAGCTGGTCAGGAGACCAGACTTTGAGAGCCACTTCTTTAGGCCATTAGAGGGGCCTCTAAAGTAGGCTCCACATCCATGTACCTGGGCACATCAGCTCCTGTGTGGATGAGACTCTCATACTTTTCCTGGTTCACATACTCGTGTTATTGGTGAGCACTATTTTAACGGGGAGCTACCAGTTATTTCTTTCCAAAGATTCTGAGAAAAGAATTCTGTTTTTTTATTTCCAACCACAGAATGTCCTGAAAGGGGTCAGGAACTAAGCAATGGGGAAGCTACAATCAAGAAATCTACAAGCAGAGCCCAAACTCATGCTTCCTCATCAGTGAGTGTGTAGAGCACAAAGGCCACAGAAATAGCAGCAAGCTCGTGTGTGTGTGTGTGTGTGTGTGTGTGTGTGTGTGTGTGTAAAAGAGGGAGGGGCCAGCAGCCTCTTGGTGTTTGGCATATAAGATATAAAAGGGAGCAATTTTGAGACCTGGTAGCTCTATTATGTTTTTAATTATGAGTGACTTTGAATTTTTCTTATATCAAAATGTTTTTCAGAAAAAATTAAAATTTTCTTATAGCTCAGGGACAGACAGTCCAATGAAATGGAATTAAATGCTTGAAATTGACCCAATATACACAGCAAGTTGTAATTCATTGAAGAAGCATTGATGTTGTTAAAGAAAGGAGGGCTTGTTCGATAAATGGTACTGGGACATTTATCTACCTATCAGGGAAAAAATTAGATTCTACACAATTTCCATTTATACTTAATACAAGCAAGAGTATTTTCCTATATATCCATAATACAGCCGTCAAAAATCAGAAAATTAATGTTGATATGTTGCTATTTTCTAATTCTCACGACTCCTGTCCAAGTTTCATTGTCCCAATAATACCATTAAAGCAAAACTATCTAGTTCTGAACAACACATTGCATTTAGTTACATCTCCTTAGTTTTCCTCAATCTGAAAACAATTCCTCAGTCTTTTCTTGACTTTCATAATCTGGACTCCTTTGAAAATTAAAGACAGGTTGTTTTGTAGAGCATCCCTTAGTTGGGGTTTCCCTGATGTTTCCTTATGATGAGATTTAGGTGATTATATTTTGGTAGTATATTTCAGAAATGATGCTATTATTCTTCCCAGTGCATACTCTAAGGCCACATGATTTGACTTTGTCTCACTATTGATGTTAACTTTGATCACTTGATCACTTAAGGTGAGATACTATTTTAAACCCACTTATTTGACAAACTTAGAAATCTGATAACGCCAAATATTTATAAGAATTTGGAGCCATAGGAGTTGTTTTACCTTGCCAATGGGAGTGTGAATTGGTGTAACTTTACAACATAATTTGGCAATCTGCAGAAAATTTGAAAATGTACATATTATGTAACTTGCAATTCCACCCATAGATGCATCCTCCGAGAAACTAGTGTACATATGCCAAGAAGGATGCATTTAAGAGCATTCATGGGAACAGCCTCAGTGTCAGCAGTGGGACGATGATACAGAAGTTACGGGATACTTTTATAATTATACAGTACTGAAAAGGAGAGAAACTGAACAAGATGCAGCTAACAGTCAACGTGGTTGAGCTTTGAAAAATAAATAGGCAAAAAAGTCATAAAAGAATACATATTGAATGATTTTATTTCCATATTGTTAAAACACATACCAGGGCTGGAGATGTAGCTCAGTGAAACGTGCCTGCCAAGCATATGCTTGGCCCTGGGTTCAGTCTGTATCACTGTAAAAACAAAACAAAACAGAATACCCAAACTAGACAGTGTATTTTAGAGAATCATACATGTCTAGGGCTGCTATGAAAAAACTTTGGGATAACTAAACACTCTGGGGAAGTGGTTGGGAAGGAGCTCATGGGGGCTTTGATTATTATTTTATTCTGTATAATGGAAGATGAGGGGAACTCAGTGATTTTTATGAAGCCTATAACTGGTATTTTTTATTTATGCCTTGTACATAATTTGTAAATCTTCATTTGTTTGCATGAAATATTTCATAATATAAACTAATTTCCCACCTTCATTTTTCTGAAGTTCTGATGGAACTTTCTTCTGGTCTTTGAGTGAGCATTTGGAAATCATGTGGAGGCTCATGATGATGGAGAAAATCATGTATATGTCCATTCCCAATCTCATACAAGTCTTCATCTCATCTACACTGATCATCTGTTCTGGTTTGCCCAAGATAGTCTTTGGATGTATCTGTTGCCCTAACCTAATTATTAATAGTGCATTCAAAAATTTTCTGGTTGGGAGGGTAAATTAAATCTGGTTCTATCTATGTGTGAATGACACCTTCATTCTCAAGAGTTCAGAGTGCTCAAAGGACTCAGAACTTGTCCGTTCTATTGATAATGGGAAAGCAAAGTTTGCTCTGCATTCGCAGCCACCAGAGCTGAAGTTGGAATCTGGGTCTCTTCAGTTTCTCCAAATACTTTGTTTTGTGCTGCTTCTGTCTCAGACGAGTCTTAGAGTAGAACTGAAAAATGCTGACTTCACAAACAGGAGTGATTGCATTACCATCATTGATTCTTGCGTCTAGAGCAAGATTTAGGGAGATGGCCTTTTGAGAGTATATAGCAGATTGCTGGAAGGTTGGCAGCAATTCAACATGACAAGAGTAGTATATTTCTTGATTTGTAATATCCCTGGGTTATAATTCACAGAACAATAAGTCTTTGGCCTATGAACCTTATGCAAGAGATTTCGTCTACTACAACGAGCCAGGCTGTCCACAAATCCACAAGAAATGGCTTTTGTGTAAGGACCTTTGTCCACCTCATTCAATGTTCCATCTTTGGTAGCTGTCACTGTCACAGAGGGCATCAATGTCTGTCATGGCATCAGTGGGGAGGAGAGGTAAAGATGGAGGGAGCAGTAGTCCCAAGTTCCCCTTAACAACAAAGAATGTATTAATTCAGGTCCTGAAGTATTTGCAGTTTTAGCCTAGATATAAAGAATTCTCTTAGTTTATTATCAACTATGTACTATGTAGTAATTCTTTCAGATGTCCAAAGAACCACCTGGTAGAAGTTTCAAAAGTTTCCCTCTTTTTTTTTTCTGCATTTGATAACAATATGAGGTCTACATTATAAACTCTACTTACTTAAGGTATAATTGGATGGATTTTGACATATCCATACCCATACAACCACCATCACAATTTGATAGCAAGCATATACCTTTCCATAAATGTTTCCTTGTGCCTCTTTGTAATCAATTCCCACTCCCCACACAACCCTGTCCCTCAGCCACCACTGATCTGTTCGTCACTACAGATGAGTTTACATTCCTTAGAGTTTAATATAGATGAATCATGCAATATACTTTAAAAAGTTTTCATCTAGCTTGTCCATTCAAAGTATTTTTTGACAATTTTTTGTTCTAATTAGGTATACATGACAATAGAGCATTCAAAGTATTTTGAGATTCATATAGGTTGTTGTGTGTGTCAATAATTCATTCTTGTTTGCTGCTGAATAATATTTCATTGTACGGATATACCACAATTTATGTTTCCACCTACTGATGGAGCCCTTAAGTGGTTTATAGTTTATGGCTTTTACAAATAAAGCTGCTCTGAATATTCAGCTACAAACTCATATATGGACAAATCCTTTCATTTCTCTTGGGTAAACACCTAGGAGCAGAACATCTGGATCGAGTCATAGATTTATGTTTACAGTTTTAAGAGAACTGCGATGCTTTCCAAAGTGGTGGAATTATTTAAGATCCCCCAGCCCCCAGCAGTATGCAAATTCTAGTTTTTATACATTCTTACCAACATTTGGTTTGATCAGTCTTTTTCATTTTGGTCATTCTAGTAGATGTATAAGAGTATCTCATTCTCATTGTTGTTTTTATTTGCATTTCTCTGATGATTGATGAAGTCGATCATCTTTTCTTGCATGCTTGTTATTCGTATATATTTTTTGTAAAGCATTTAAAAAAATTAGATGGAATATTGTTAAATTGCCCAGGCTGATCTCAAAATCCTAATAGCAGGGACTACAGGTATTCACCACCATGTCTGCCTAAGGGTCCATTTTAAAATTGGATAGTTTGACTTTTTATTATTGAGTTTGAAGAGTTTTTTTAAAAATCTCTATATATTTTTATAAAATATATGAACACACTGAACACAAGTCCTTTGTTCAACGTGTTTTTCAAAAGCTGTTTTCCTGATCTGTGACCTGGCCTTTTCATTTTCATACAGTGTCTTTTAAAGGACAAAAGTTTTTTGTTGTTGTTTTGATGAAATCCAATTGATTTTTTTCTTTCAGTTTCTGTTTGTGTCCCTTTTAGTAATCCAAAGTTACCAAGATTTTCTTCTAGAAACTGTGCAGTTTTATTTCTCACATGTAAGTCTATGATCCCTTCTGAGTTAATCTTTGTATATGGTGTGAGGTAAAGGGGAAGCTTTTTTTTTTAACATACAAGAATCTGGTTGTACAGCATCATTTGTTGGAAAGATTATCCTTTCTCCATTGAAATGCTTCACCATCTTTGCTGAAAGTCACTTGATTCTCCATCCCGTTTTAATGCTCAATATTTTCTTTCTACAATTTTACCAATTACCAAAAGTAATCATACCTTTTTATACATATATTTTACATAATTATAATATTTTGAAATCAGTTTTTCTAATTACGTTTTATATGAAGGCTATTGAACTCTTCAGAGTTTTACAAACTTTTAAATTTTTTTATTTGTTCTTTTTAGATTTACATGACACTAGATTGTATTTTGACATATTATATATACATGGAGTATAACTTATTTTAGTTAGGATCCCATTCTTGAGATTGTACACCGTGTGGAGTTTCACTGGTTGTGTATTCATATATGAACATAGCAAAGTTATTTCCAATTCATTCTACTGTCTTTCCTATTTGCATCCCCCTCCCTTCCCTTCATTCCCCTTTGTCTAATCCAATGAACTTCTATTACCCTCCCCCTTGTTGTGTGTTAGCATTAGCATATCAGAGAGAACATCTAGCCTGTGGTTTTCTGGAATTGGCTTATTTCACCTATTATGATAGTGTCCAGATCTATCCATTTACCAACAAAAGTCATAATTTCATTCTTTATGGCTAAGTAATATTCCATTGTGTATATATACCACATTTTCTTTATCCATTTATCTGTTGAAGCATACCTGGTTTGATTCCATAGCTTGGCTATTGTGAATTGAGTTGCTATAAACATTGATATGCTGCATCACTGTAGTATGCTGATTATAAGTCCTTTGGGTATAAACCAAGGAGTGGGATAGCAGGATCAAATGGTGGTTCCATTCCAAGTTTTCTGAGGGATCTCCATACTGCTTTCCAGAGTGATTTTACCAGTTTGCAGTGAGTTTTATAAGCGTTGATCACATGTAGCCTTTGTCTCTATAGAGTGAGAGGTCTTAATTTTTCTCTTCTTTTTTCTTATCCAGGAACCTGATAATAACTATTTTTGTGGTTCTTTATCCCATTGCTTCTATTACTGTTGATCTTTATTTGGGTGTGAAATGCACAGAATGAGCACATGCACATTCACACAAATAAAAACGTATGGATGTAAAGCACAGTGCTTGGCACATGAGTATGCATAATAAAGAATAGTCTCTCTTCCTCTACTGCTACTGTAACTGTCACCATTATTGTTATTATCATCAATGCAAATTTATTTCATTTCCAACATCCCTCCAAAATATTCAAAACCATTCACTCTAGTTTTTTCCCAGCCATTGACCCAAGTTAATTTCTTCAATAAATTTGCAAAGACACCCAGGTCCCATATTAGCTTATTCTAGTGGATGCGCTCAGGTAGCTTCTTGTGGTTTTAATTTTTATTTCCCTGTCAGTTAATGATTTTGACTGTAATGATGTTGTATACTTCTTGAGACACAATATAAAACTCCCATATTGTTACTTTATGATTATAATTTAAATTCCTTCTACCCCAATATATCTAAACACTTTTTCATACTGATCCCTTTTCAAGAATCTTACCCATTCACCTGTCCTTGAGAGAACATTCTGTGATTTGCTCTGATCAAATTAGCATTTAATTGCTGAAACAGATTTCTGAAAACTGGAGATATCATTGAGCACTTTCTCCTCTAGCTTTAATTTTTAAAATTGTAAATAGGAGTGACCCTGCAGTGATCCCAGGGATCTCCATTATTTCTTCTCCATGGAGAGATCAGTTTGTCCCTATTCTTGGTTTTCAGTTGTATACCAGTGTTTTATTCATAACAATACTTTCTAATCCCTGACCACAATCCCTAAAAATACTGTTTTTAAGAGTGGTGGTGGGGGCTGGGGTTGTGGCTCAGTGGTAGAGGGCTTGCCTAGCATGTGTGAGGCACTGGGTTCGATTCTCAGCACCACATATAAATAAATAAAGGGCCATCAACAACTAATAAAGTATTTAAAAAAAACAAAGTGGTGGTGAGGTGGTGGTGTTGGGAGAGACGATGTCTGGGAAAGTACAAATACTGAACTCGGCAGCATCTGGCTTCTATCCCTGCCTCCTTTTCTTGATGAAACCAGTCAAATTTTTGTTCAAATTTCAGCAAAATTCCACTCTAAGTGATGTTATAACTTTAAGTGGGGGAAACTCCTTTCAGCTCTCTTGCAGCAGTTTGGAGGAAAAGGAAGGGAGGCTGACAGGCAAAGTTGTTAAATGTTAAATCAAAAGCTGAAAAGTCCTTGAATGCAAAATAACTCAAACTCCAAGAGAGAGTTCAGGAGGGACTTCTCGGAATGAAGGGGGGAAATGTCAAACCAGCCGCAATTGAGGGAAAAAATCAAATGGAAGGTGGAAGTCTCTCTCTTCTCGGAAGCAAAGGGCTGCTGGGTCATTGGCACCTCCCCCGCACTCCCCTCTCACAATTAGGAGGAGGAAGGTGACTGGCCTCATGGAGACAGAGCAGGAGAAAAGCTGGCTGAGCAAGAACTGCAGGGGCAGAGGGTGAGAGGCCCCACCTTGGGCTAAAAAGGATCTGGGAACTGGGCGAAAAGCTGCCAACAGTAGGAATATGAATTAAGGAAGGTGACCTTTCAGAAATAGAAAAAAACGACCTCTCTGAAAAATCTAGAGAGGCAGGATGAGGATATTAACTAGTTAGGGCAAAGAAAAGTCATTGCAGGTTGGGATATGAGATCAGGGACCTAATCCTTGCATCATATAGATTGGCCAAGGGCCGGAAATATCACTGGTCTAAATTGGACCAGAGTGTAACATGTTTGCGTTTGAACAAAAAAGAAACAATGCTCCCAATCTTTGAAGAAATTGCAAACTCCTAAAACACGCTTTTTCTTTTTCAATTTCTTGGTTTTTATGTAACTCAGCACCGTCACACCCCTTTTTGAAAAGCACCAGGTTCATTGACTTGCCTGAGAGCCATAGCTTGTTTCATGGGTTTATTTTAAATGTTGTTTTAAAGTTCTTTGAAAGAAAGATCATCATCATATTTGGAGCTTCATCAGAACTTCCATACATTTAATTTTTAAAAACAAGGTGGTATGCTATTTGAAGTGTTGTGGCGTACAAACTGGAGACCGTATAGCAGACCAGAGTGGTTCTGAGTCAAAGAAAGACCTCATTGCTGCCATCATCCTTTCTAATCTTGGCCTAGCCTCCTGTCTTGCCCTCTTCAAACCCACCTGGGCCTCCCCTGGGCCTAGCATCCTGTCTTGCCCTCTTCCAACTCACCTGAGCCTCATCTGGGCCTAGCTTGGGCCTAGCCTCCTGTCTTGCCCCCTTCAAACCCACCTGGACCACCCCTGGACCTAGCCTCCTGTCTTACCTCTTCCAACCCACCTAGGCCTCCCCTGGGCCTAGCCTCCTGTCTTGCCTTCTTCCAATCCACCTAGGCTTCGCCTGGGCCTAGTCTGGGACTAGCCTCCTGTCTTTCTCTCTTCAACCCACCTGGGCCACACCTAGGACTAGCCTGGGCCTAGCCTCCTGTCTTGCCCTCTACCAACCCATTTGGCCTCACCTGGGCATAGCCTGGGCCTAGCCTCCTGTCTTGCTCTCTTTAACCCACCTGGACCTCCCCTGGGACAGCCTGGGCCTAGCCTCCTGTCTTGCCTTGTTCCAACCCACCTGGGTGTCCCATGGGCCTAGTCTCCTGTCTTGCCTTCTTCCAACCCACCTGGGCTTTGCCTGGGCCTAGCCTGGGCCTAGCCTCCTGTCTTGCCCTCTTACAACCCACCTGGGCCTCCCCTGAGCTTAGCCGGGGACTAGCCTGGGCCTAGCCTCCTATCGTGCCTTCTTCCAACCCACCTGGGCCTCCCCTGGGCCTAGCATCGTGGCTTGCCCACTTCCAAACCATCTGGGCTTCACCTGGGCCTAGCCTGGGACTAGCCTCCTGTCTTGCCCTCTTCTAACCCACCTGGGCCTCCCCTGGGCCTAGCTTCCTGTCTTGTCCTCTTCCAACCCACCTTGGCTTCGCCTGAGCCTAGTCTGGGCCTAGCCTCCTGTCTTGCCCTCTTCCAACCCACCTGGGCCTTGCCTGGGCTTAGCCTGAGCCTACCCTCCTATCTTGCTCTCTTTCTACCCACCTGGGCCTCGCCTGGGCCTAGCATGGGCCTCGCCTCCTGTCTTGCCCTCTTTAACCTACCTGGGCCTCCCCTGGGCCTAGCCTCCTGTCTTGCCCTCTTCAACCCACCTGGGCCTAGCCTGGGCCTAGCCTCCTGTTCGCCCTCTTCCAACCCACCTCTGCACTACCTCTGGGTGACCTGTCTTAAATGCAAAGCTGGTATGGCCCTCTCTTGGCAAGCACTCTTTGTAGAAACTCATTGAGCACAGCACATATTCTAAATTCCTTGGCCTCCCTGTCCTCCCCTTCTCTGCCCTCCTCACTTGTGATTCCCCTAACACTGTATACTCAAGCTCTTAAAGATCTCCTTACTTCTAGCTCATCAGGCCAAGGTCACCTCTGTGTCTTTGTTGGCATTTCTCTTTTGCCAGCGTGTCCCTTTCCCCATCCTCCTCTACACAGAGAACGCCTGCCCACTGCTCAGGACTCAAAGCTGCACCTTTCTTATATTTCTAGTTAAAATTAACTCCCTGCACATTTATCCCAACACCTGTGATATTTCATAGCATTTATTTGTATACGTATCTGTGTCAGAGAAGTCAATAGTTTTCAAACCTTAATGTACATAGAGCTTATAGGACTCATCCAAGAAGTTTCTTTAAAATGCAGAAGTCTTTGGCCTCACCCCCAGAGATACTGATTCAGTAGATTGGTATCTGAGGAGCCCACAGACACCCCTGAGCCCAAGGAGAGCTTATCCTAAAGCAAGTTAAGTCTTCACCTGCTTGAGGCACCTATTTGCCAAGGGCAGAGGGCAAACTGGTCTGTTCCACCCACATCACTGGTTCCCAAGAGTATCAGCACCAGAGGTCCCAACACCCCCTCCCTCCCCTCCCACTCTCTTGGGGGTAAAATATCAAAACTCATTTATATTCCCGCAAGTAGGTGAGAATAACATTCTGGCCCATCACCATTCAATAATGGAAGCTTTGTGCAAAGTAGTGACAGGTGAGAGGAATGATTTCATTTTTCACTTTGACAATTGGGTGAAGCAGATTCCTGGCAGTTCTGCAAAGGTTTTATGCCCACATAGTTACCCAAGGGATCTGCTTAGCAACCAAGAGTTGCTGCAAGAAGAGGAAAAATCAGATACTTCTCTCAGTGGCATCTTGGAACTGAGAGGCTGGAGAACAGGGAGGAGAGAGAGAGGGCAGCCCCATTTAGAGGTTCATGCTTGTTCCCTGGTCTCTAGGGAGGCTGGTGCTGAATCCTCTGATCCCTGATGCCCACCACCCCCCATCTCCAGAGCCTGTACGGAGTTCACCATGCCACTATCTTTCTCCAAGGGGCGTGACTGTGCTTTACCACCTTTGTGTGTGTACGTGCGTGCAACTATTTTTTCTGACTATAAAATTTAACCAATTTGTTGGCAGTTTTGGACGAGTCTAATAAATAGCACCTTTCTCCCATGCTTTCTTTTTTTTTTTTTTCAGTGAGAAATCAGTCCAAAAGTAGGTACTTGGCATACTATGACCTGTTCTCTGATAAAGCAGATGTTACATAATTGATTATATCTGCAGGCAAGTGGGCTTCCAAATAGTGAACCCAGAACTGAACTTATTCCCTCCACCCCCACGGATAACAGCCCCTCCAACCCTCTTCTCCCACAAAGCAGGGTCCCTACCTCTAATGAACTGGGATAATACAGAGGACTTGCTCTTGGCTTGTAGGCTGTGTCCCTAGAGGAAAGGGAGTGGCAGAGGCTGGGCAATCCCAGTGTCTCTTCTAAACCACCAAACTGGAGACTCCTTCACCCTCTCTGGGCAGAGTGAATCTAGGGCAGAGAAACCTCAGTGATTCTGGGTTTCGAAAGGTAGAACTCATCCCCCATGGATCCAGAACACACCCAACCCAATTGGTTTTACTATTAAACATTTGGAAGATACATAAAAACAAAAGAACAAAATAAAATATTAAATTACTCCAGAGATACACCATATTTCTTCCATTCTATGGCATATATTTCTTGCCCTCTAATGTTTCTTAAGTTGGGATGGATTTTGCAGTTAATGCCTGTTTAATGTACTCTTATTATTTCCTACTAAAAGATTTTTTTATTAAGCCTTTGGTGCTTTTTTCAGTTGTTAGTATCTTATAAATGAAGAAATATGGCCAATTTGAATTGTTTTTTAAGATAGCTATTGTATCAGAGCATCTTTGTGTCAATAAGTAGTGAAGACTTAACATATAAAAACTACATCATCCAAACACACTAGAATGTAATCAACTAAACTCTTCCCTTGGCATTTAATTTATTTTTGTTTGCTTCTGTGGTTGTTTTGTCTGATTTTAGTATTATAGATAATGCTGTGATAAACTTCCTTGTACCTAATTGGCTCCAAATAGTTTTTTTTTTTTTTTCCTTTTAAGACCTGGTCCTTGAAGTTAAGATACTTTTTTTAAAAAAGCTCTTGGCTCATATGACTGCATTGTCCCTCAGAATAGTTATCCAACTTCACTTCCTGTCAGTATTGCCTAAAATGACTTGTCTTTTGGCACAGTCAGCAGAACTAAACATCACAGGTCACTGTCATAGGTGGGTAGTTATTTTCCAGATGTGAAGATTGTCCATCCTTAATGCTTATCCTGTAGCTCATTGTTGATTCTCCTTCTCACATAGTCCTGTTCAGAGTGTCCTGGGAAAAAGACAAAAACCACATGCATGCTCACTGGCACCCTCCAACCCTCACTGCCAAACCCAACACTGTACTCTGATGGTTAGGCTGACTGTTGTGGGGGAGGGGTTGCCTAGGTAAGCAGCAACCCTAAGTGGTCTCTAGCCAAAGCAGGCAAAGAGGTATCCACACTGTCCCCTCTGCAGAACTATAGCCTAGGAAATGGCAGGCAGAGCATTTGCCTGGCTGCCTGGTGCATGCTGGCTTGGTTCCTTCCTTTACCTCCTCTCTCCTTTCTATCCCAGTGCTCAGGATTGAAGAACTTCGAGCTTCCTCTAGAAGCCAAGAAGCCTCCCTGATGTGGATGCCACATGGTGTCCGGATCTCCATCTGGCCTCCTAGAGGCACAAGGGAGGGTGTAATCCTGGTTTGTGGGATGCTGTATAGCACTTTTTAATGAACATCTGCCACAGGAAGGGCAGTAGTGAGTCCTTTAGGAAAGACAAGTGTTCATTTCTGTTGAACGATTTTTACAGCACTGGTTCCATGGATCCCATTCTCATTCCAAAAAGGTGTAGGCAGGGAACTTTTCTGGGGAGGAGTCCTATGTGCTTGCTCCTAAGAACCATGGGCAAGAGCAGACTGGACTGTGGCAAATGAAAACCTGCTTTATGTACTGAAAAAAAAATTGTGTTCTTGGTTGCCCAAAGAATAATGTATCAAAACAAAACTGGTCCAATGGATATTCCTCAGCTTGATGGCTCCTACCCAGGTTAAGGAGAGAATCTTCAAGGTTATATGTGCCCAACTCACACATTATTCTTTCCCTGCTTTTTTTTAGTGGATGTGGATTCTCTTGAGACTCAGATATTTGGGGCTTTAGGTCAAGTTTTTTAGAATGACCTTGGTTGGGCTTTCCCTAGTGAGATGGCTCAACAGATGTGGTGGGCTAATCTTGTTTTAGAATTATTCAAGCCATAATATTTATTTTTTACTTGTAGTTGGACATAATACCTTTATTTTATTTATTTATTTTTATGTGGGTGCTAAGGATCAAACCCAGGGCTTTGCACATGCTAGATGAGTGCTCTATCACTGAGCCACAAGCCCAGCGCCCATGCCATAATATTTTATAGAATTGAAAAGTTTCTAGAATTAAGGGGCTCATAGAATTTCTTAACCAAGTAAGCTGCACTAGGGTAGTGCTTACTGGTAAAGAGATGTAGGAGGGTTTAGACAAAAGAGAAGGGAAGTTTGGATGATCAATCTCTTGGTCAGGGAAGTCTAAGGAAGATGTTCTTTCCCAAAATAGTGCAGAAGAATAAAGTGCTGGATTAGGTTATAGTGGGGCAGTTCCCTTCAGGGAGAAGGCAGTCTCCCTTGGGACTTCCTCCAAAGGGAACTGAAGGCAATTTGGAGCAAAATCACCTACGGCTGGCATCTCATCCATCCAACAGGCTCTGAGAGTTGATCCAAGCAACCTCAGCAGTCATCTCATGCAAAGAGCATCCTGTTCTTCCCAGGCAGAGTGGGCAGAGCAGAGCACACTGTGGAAGTTTAGAGTCAGACACAACCCTGTGCCCCAAGATCCTCAGGACACAGGAAGAGGCAGAAAGAAGGATCCTGGGCTTATTTCCCCCAAAGCTCCTCAGTGCAGGACACTTACTCCCTGGGAGTGGGTAGGGATTACCCTCAGGTTCTCTTCAGCCAGGTGAGAAAAGGGCCTTTACAAACCACACTGTACTGGGGATGTCTCTCTGTTAGAGAATCAGAAGGAGCCTGCAGGAGCAGCTGGCAGAAAGGTGACCTCCAACCTGTCTGGGGTGGGGCTTCCTCATATTCATACTTCTTGGGCTACACCTTCTGCTGCCACTTGAAGAATGAATCATAGAAAACAGAAAAGTGTCAGAAGAATGGAAAGATAATAAAGAAGATTTAAGGCCAATAATAAAAGAAGACTAAAATTAAGATGGGCTTGAAGCCAAGTATTTTGTAAGAAAAGACATTTAAAACTAAGCAGCTTCACTTAAAATTTCAATATAAATAAAAGGACAAATAACTAGAATCAGTTTTTAAAATAAGAGGAATAAAAGACCTCAAATTCAAAAAATACAATTTTAAGAAATTTGTGCTCAGGGAGTTGGAAGAAAAGTTACAATTCCAGTAAAAGAATGTTGAGATTTTCTTTTTTAAAGACAGACAAGATACAACTCGATGAGATTTAAAATGAGACAAATGGCTGAATTCCAGTAGAAATTAAAAACCTAAAAATGAAGCTCTACGTGATTGAAATAAAAACCAAGAGCCATGAGGTAGAAATTAAAAACATGTTAGGACGTGAAGCTAATAAGAGCATAACAATTATAGACACTATTGTGTTAGTCAGCTTTCTGTCACTGTAAAAATCACCTGAGATAATGGACTTATAAAGAAAAAAGGTTTATTTTGGCTTGTAGTTTGGAGACTTTCAGTCCACGATATATTGGCCCCATTGCTTTGGGCGAAGCAGCACATCAAGCAGGAGTGCAGAACAGAGAAAAAAAAATACTCACCCTAAGGCTGGGGAGTGAAAGAGAAAGAAAGAGGAAGGGATTAGGGGTCCCATTATCTCCTTTGAGGGCATGTCCCCGATGACCTGAAAACCTCCCACTAGGCCCCACCTCTTAAAGTCCACTACCTCCCAATCATTGGAAGCCAAGGACCAAGATTTCAACATAGGGGTCTCTGGGGAACATTTAAGATCCAAACTATGGAAAATATAAAATAAAAGGAAAAATATATAGGATAAAGTGAAAAGAAAGAGTTTTTTTTTGAATTTAGAGAGATGGATGAAAGAAAAAGAGTCTAGAAAACAGCCAGTAGTAAATACCAGGGAGTCCCGGAATTCCTGAAACTGCTCCTTCCTCTCCTAGGGAGTGGCTTCTGTTCAAGGGACGCCATTTTTTTTTTTTTTTGGTAAGGAGCTAAGTGAGTGGTCCTCTTTCCCTCCTGTCCTCGTGCCCCAGACGCATAGATGCACACTGCTTGGTCTGACCCTGACAGTAATTCTCCTTGCTCCTTCATTCATCTTGAAGGAAAGGAATTTCTAGAGCCACCGCAGTCATGGATCTGGGGAAATAGTCCTATATCCAGTTATCCTGTAGCCCTATAGGAAAAAGGACAAGATGTAGAAATGGGGGAAGAGAAAAATCAAATCAGGATTGAGGGTAAAACGTCTAGAACTGTTCACTAATACCTCCTTTTCATGTCTTCTGCATTGGAACATAAATACCAGCGGCAGGAAGTTCAACTCCTGTAAAGTTGCTAAAATGAACCCATATGTAATTACATATTCTTACTGTATTGGCTCAAAATTGTGCAGAATAAAGTGTAACCTAAAGAGAAACCAGAAATAGTTTCTTGGTTTCCTTTGCCAAATTTCCTTGAAAAATGTAAATGAGTGAGAACTTAAAATTAGATATAATCAGCTAACAAGTATTTGCTGAGTATCCTGTGTTGGGGGCCTCACAAGCTTCCCTGGAAGCAATGAAGATGGACACCCTGGCCTCGGGTGACACCAGAGGGTCCCCAAGGCTGAGTGCAGGCTGGTTCATTGCTGAGGCCTATGTCTCATCCGTCTGATAGCCAGGCAATGTATTTTGGAGATGCTTGTTCTCCTAAGATCTCTCTGTGGCCCTCTACTGATGCTCAGGTTGTTTCTTTTTGATTGGTTGGTTGGTTTCTCTTTGAGAAGATTTCTGTGGGCGAGTGGGCATTTTGGAAAAGTGCTGTGCTTTGTTTCTAAGGCCTTAACCCAGTCTCTTCAGTCTCAGACCAGGCCACGTGTCCGACTACCCAGCCTAGGCAATAGCAGGCAGGATGCTCTGGGAAAAGTTTGGATGACTTTTGAAGATTAATTTCAGACTTTCACTTATTTTTGTTCATTACCATGTAGCTTAGTCTGTTCAGGCAGCTGTAAAGAAATTCCTTAGACTGAGTAATTTATAAACAACAGAAATGTATTACTCACAGTTCCGGAAGCTGAAAGTCCAAGGTCAAGGCACCAGCAGATTTGATGTCTGGTCAAGGCTGCTCTTGGTTTGTAGCTGGCATCTTCTTGCTGAATCTGCACATGGGCAAACAAGCTCCCTCAGACCCCTTTCACAGAACATTCATCCCATTTGAGGGCAGAGCCTTCATGAGCTAATCATTTCCCAAAGGCTCCACTCCTTAATACCATTATGGAGGTTAGATTTAAGCATCTGAATTTTGGGGAGATGCAAACATTTAGACCGTGGAACTGGATGACTCACTTTTTTCAAGCTTCACCAGCCTGCTGGTAACACAGACAAAAATATGAACAAAAATAACCCAAGTGCCACTATCTGTCCCCCACCCTAACTAAGGTAGGACATTGAATCCCATACACACTTCCATGTCTCATCCCGTGATTTCGGGGTGTGTCTGTGGCATTTCATACCATGTCACCAAAGTCCTTATGTTTTCTCTTCTGGACCCCTTTTGGTCACCCTGACTCAGAAAGTGTGTGCAGAGCCCTTCTTGAGTTTCTTCCTAGAACCCATAAGACTTGGACTCCAAACTGCAGGGTTACCATCAGGTCTACCATGTGACACAGATACTAGGCTCTCCTCCCAAAGGATGTAAGCCTTTTCGCCATTCTTTAAAAAAGAAAAAAGATCCTCATGCATGTCATCCCCTTGCAGAAACTCCCTCCACTCAATCAAACTTGATCCTAGTGTTTGATCCCACCCTGGCTTCAATCTTGAAATCCTACTCCAAGGAAAAAATGAATCAGCAAGACATTTGTTCACCCTGAGCCTCTGTTTCTTCATCTATAAAATGTGATCTGCTTTTTTTTTTTCATGTCAGTTTATAGATATCAAATGAGATAACTAATTCCTATATGGTACTGAATCAGAGAAAAATAGAAGTTGATCACTTTGTTGTGTTTCAGTCCTGTGTGGCAAATTTGAGCAAAGGTTGCTTTCCTTTTCTCTAATTAAAACTCATTGCTTAGCTTAATCTTTTACATCAATCGTTTATATATTTCAGTAGTAGTGTCTTGCCAAGAGTCTAGAACATCACAGTGTCACTGATACTAGGAAAAGAAAGAGAAAACAGAGGCTGTCTGTTGTAAAATAAATTAAAATGTATAGAGGCTATATAGTTGCCTATATAACTAGACAGGGTAAGTGAAGTTAATTAGCACACTAGTTCTTGACGAAGGCAGGCTATGGGGTTGGCTAATGGGAGAACTCAGGCCACCATTTCACCTGGGCCTGCTTCCTGTGAATTGTGGCATGCTTTCTGCCTGAGCTGAAACTTGACCCACATTCCTTCTCTAAATGCTTAATGGTCTGGATTGGAGTTAGCATCCTAGATGAAATAATTTTTTTTTTTTTTTTTTTATGCTAGAAGACTTAAAGAGTATAGTTAGATCAGGAGAGCCCACATAACAACAACAGTAGCTGGAAGCTACAATCATTAAAAAAAAAAAAAAAAGCTATGTGGCCATATGCTGGAGGAAACTGCTTCTTCAAGAGCTGTTCAGGCAGTTAGCAGTGGTTTGTGGAAAGACCGTGTACCAGAAGAAGGCCAAGAGAGGAGGGAGGGGATCAGAGCCTGCTACGTTAGGATCCCAGCTCTGCCTCCTTTCTCTGAAGTCTCTCCAAACACAAACACACACACACACACAAACACACACACACACAAACACACACACACACACACACACACACATTCTCTCTCTCTCCCCCCCCCCCCCCGCACCCAAGCTGTGTTGCATGTGTGAATTTTGGATATTTAAATTTAGAGTTAGATTTAAGCTAATTAAAATGAAATAAATCTTCAATTGCACTAGCCACATTTCAAGTGCTCAGTAGCCACATGTGGCTGGTGGCTACTGCACTGGACAGCACAGATACAGAGCATTCCCATCACCAAGGAAAGGTCTCCTGGCAACCTAAAGCAAACCCTGTTGTATATCTCTTCATGTTGTTAATAGACAGGAATTACAGGGCTCATCCTGTGCTGGGGAGTTAGTCACACAGATGAAGAAGTAGAAACTGACCTCTTGACTCTCTCCCTCACCTATGCAGACAGAAGGATCAGGCTAGGGCAAGAGAGAGAGAGAAAACACACAATTTTAAAAATCAAAATTATTTTTCTTCAACACAAAAGTTACAGGAAGAACAGATGGCACTTTTTTAAAAATGAAAATCTGGGATCAAAGAGAAGAAAAGAGCCAAGAATGAGTCTCAGGGTTGCTGTTGATTTTTCCTGACCACCCAGCCAACTCCACATGATCACTGTTGTTTCTGTTAAATACACAAATGTTCTTAGTTTGAAGATTTGGGCTGCAGAGAGAACTCTTACTTTTACATTTAATTTAAATGAAGATGTTTGCTTTTGCCCAAACTTCTTATGATCCTATGATTTCCCACCCTGCTGGCCTGTCAACTGCTTTGTGTATGAGGCAGAACAGATAGCTTTGACCTTGGAGCTGCTCCACGGGATTTTCTGCAGATGGTTCTCAACAATAAGGTGTTTGCTCATTTGTTTCTAGGTTCTTTTATTTCAAAATAAAAGTGCAGCCAAATTGACCCACGGAGAGAAAACAGATTAGGCGGAAAATGGTATCTCCTTAGATTTCTTACTTTAATGCCCTGATCCCATCTCTCCGTGAAATTGTCCCACCAGGATGCTGGCAATTAAAGAACAGGGCAGGCCAGGGGAAGGTTAAGCAGAGACCATAGTCTGGGAAGGAAAGTGAGCTGAGGCTGAGACCACAGAGAGAAGGTCCAGGAGGGCAGCAAGAGGGTACGCCTGAGCTGTCCCAGGGGGTTGAGCAGGGGCCTCAGAGGCAGGAGCTGACCATTTCTCCACCAGTCCAGTTCTGGTGGCCACCAGCCCAGCCCATAGAAGTCATCAGGGAGGGGATGCTGCCCCTGACCAAGGCAGACTGATATGGAATCTGGGTGTATCACAACTAAATGGACCTTCAGAAGCATTTTCCAATGTCTCTTCAAAGTGTGTGAAGACACGACACCTTGTGTGCTTGTGCAGACCCCTGACACCTGAACAGTACTGTCAATGCCTAATCACCTAGAGATTTAATAAGCACCTCAAAATCCTCTGGTCTCAGCAATATTTAGCAAATACTTATCTCCTGGTAGTGTTCAAGCTGGGCCCCACAGATCCCTGATTCTCTAGGGCTATGGAAAGAATAGACTAAGAATGAGAAGAAGGACTACGTGTATGAGAATCAAGGTCCCCACTCTAGCTGCAAGCTGATAATGGTGAATGACAGTAGTGAACACTTACTGGACCCTTCTGTACTGAGTGCTACATGCAGATTATTTTATTTATCTTTACTATAACTATGAAGTAGATATTATTATAATCCCTGTTTTATGGATAAGAAAAGTGAGGCTCAATGGATAAGCAACTTCTCCAAGGTCATACAACTAATAATTGGAAACTCTGAAATATAAATTATAAAACTCCTTACCAGTGTGCTACACCAAGCTCAAATTTATATCTGAGCTCCATTTATATTTGCTTTACGTGTTATTAGGTGCCTTGTAGGATTTAGCCTGCCAAATGGCCTCCGCTGCTAATAAAAGTTTAAAAAACACATATCTAGTTCGACCTCTACCTCTTATATAAGAAGAATCAAAGGCCTAGACTAAATTAAATAACTTTCGGCCACAAAGTCACAGAATGGGGCTTGATGTCTTCTTCCAGAGAAGCTGACTCTGAACCAGGCACTGTCCTGATGGGATAGTGTGCTCTGGGCCAATGTGGTCTATGACATTCCCACCTGCTGACTGAAGGGCCTCCACCCAATTTCCTAAGGCTGGCAGACACCATCTGCTGAGAAAGAGTTATGGCCCCTGCTGATGGTTGGATCTGACACTAGGCACATTTAGCCAAAGGAGAAAACAGAGGTCACAGTTTAGTGTAAATAAATTCCTCATCTTGTTACAGGGACCATGATCCTTCATGAGCCTGCCTCAAGTTCCTACCTCTGAGATTGAATCTGATCTCTTTCAATCCTTTTCTTTTATTTATTTTTTTGGTCTTTATTAATTTTATTCTGAATTTGAGATGCCCTGTGTGATAGATTTCTTAATAATAATTTCAATTCCTTCCACCCTTGTCCTCACCCCAGGTCTTACATTTTCGGTGATATAACGAGAGCAAGGTCAGTTGTTCTACACAAGTAGCCAAACTACCCATATGTGAAGAAAGAGAAAACAATTTTTTTTAAAATTATTAAAGATCAAAGAGGAAGATATCCTCCTGTCTTCTTTAAAGGGTCTCCTTAGACCTTTTTGTCATCGTGGTTGTTATGTTAGGTTTTATTTTTTGTTGTTCTTTTCAGTTATACATGACAGTAGGATGTATTTTGATATATTTATACAAGCATGGAATATATCTTATTCTAATTAGGATCCCAGTCTTGTGGATACATCCACAAGAGGTTAAGATTCACCGTGGAGTATTTATATATGAACACAGGAAAGTTATGACCCCTGTCGTTCCTATTCCCATCCCCCTTCCTTCTCTTAATTTCCCTTCAATTCTCTTCTTATATACTCAGATGGCTTGGGGCTTCCTGAAAGAGAGAAATATTTTCTTCTAGAGGTGGCTGTATTTCAGAAGCTGGTGACATTCCTTTCTTGCCTGGGATGGGTTCATCAATCACTTGGAGATGTTTTGCAACCAAAGGACAAATGCATTTCTCAGAGGAGCAGCTTCAACCCTGGTCCCCGGAGCCAAGACCAGATCAGGAAAGGGCTTGGGGAGCAGCCAGTTACTTTTTCCAAAACCAGCCATCTGGGAAGTGAATCTGCTTGCCTTCCGCTCCCTCTGGGAGATGGACACGCCTCAATATGTCTGAGTTGCACTCCTGGAACGTGAGGGTTTCTGCCAGCCTACTGTCCTTCTGAGGAGGAGAAGAGAAGTTTTATAAGCATCACAATCTTCACTTGGGGAATCCAGCTCTGGCTCCAAGGTGATTTATTTGATGGAGTATCCAAGACCCAGTGTTTTTTCCAAGGCTACTGTCAAAACTATTCTTCCATGTTGAAGATTCAATTTTCTTCACCTGGCTAAAATGGACTCACATAATGCACATTTGAGAGAGGCCCTTCTGTTGGGTACTTGTTGAATGACATGCCTCTTGACACTGCTCTATTTTAGTGAGGCTTAGATTAAATGGGGGAGTCTTGTCTCCTTTTGTGGAGGCTCCTGGTCCTCTCAGGTTTCCAAAGTAGGCGGTTCCACTGGGTAGCCTTTATGCATCCTTTCTCATTTTGTGGCAGATGGATTGTAGAGAATTTCTGTCTGCATTTTTCATAGCACTTACATCTCTGATATATCTAAGCAGAAAATTGTACACTAAGCAAATCTGACCAAGGAAATCTGACATTTGCATCAAGAGCAATACTGCAGCACCACACATTTGTAGGAAAAGTCTGGGAAGATAGATGAGTAGATAAAATGAAGGTGGAAAGCAAAGGGCATATTTGGAAGGAAGCAGTACTCTATGAACAGATCTAGTAGAGGGTGGTAGATAAGAGTTTCAGACTTCCAACCCACTTGGGTTTGGGTTTGAATCCTGACTCTGCCACTTTCCAGCTGTGTCTTGGTGCTTGATCTGAAAATAAAATCTATTTCATAGAGTTACTGGAATTAAATGAGTTAATGAATACAAAACATTCAGCATGATGCTTGCCACATAGTAGGTGCTCAGGAAGTATTTGCTGTTATTTTTTTTACTCCTTATTGAGAAACAGTAGTAGAACCACTTGTTTAGTGTGGGAACCTGACCAGTGAGGTTCCTTCTCCCCTGACCCTGATTTCTCCACCAATTTGGTGGCCATGTTTCCAGGGACATCGGCCAGTGGGTGGACAATGCTAACCTGCCTTGAAAGAGGGAGTTCAGCTTCCTCCTAAAAGTGAGGCTGGGCTGGGCACGTGGCATCACACCTGTAATGCCAGGGGCTCCGGAGGCTGAGGCAGGAGGTTCGTGAGTTCAAAACCAGCCTCAGCAAAAGTGAGGTGCTAAGCAACTCAGTGAGACCCTGTCTCTAAATAAAATACAAAATGGGGGTTGGGACATGGCTCAGTGGTTAGTGCCCCTGAGTTCAATCCTTGGTGCCAAAAAAAAAAAAAAAAAAAAAATGAGGCTGGAAGGCAGGTGATTTTCTCAGGATTGAAGTGTTCCTCAGACTCCTGCCCATTTAACTCCTTTTTAGGAGGAATTTTTTGATTGATTAAAGAGAAGAAAGACATTGAGCCCTATCTTATGGAGAGATCTATGAGGTCTTCCCAGGCCCTGCCTCAACCCAGTCCCTCCCTCCCTCTCCTCCCCACCCCCAGGGCAGAACACCTCTGCCTTTTGGGGTTCTGCTCCTCCAGAGGAGGCTGAATGACTCTCAAATACACCCCTGGAAAGGATAATTAAGTCTGGCCGTGTTTGAAGTAAAGGCGTGGCCTGTGACTGTCCTTCTCCACCCCGCCACAGGCCACTCCTGGCTGGCCTGTGCAGACTGCTCAAGCAGAAAGAAGTAAGTCTTGGCACCATGTGGCACTGTGTGGCACCGTGCAGTCAACCGTGTTGATGAACTGCAGGGAACATTTCCGCTGGAGCCTCAAGGGCTGTCCTAGGGGTCCTTAGGGCTGTCTAATAAAAGGCCATCTCTGTAATCAGTGTTCAGTGAAAACGAACCGTTTTCATTTATAGAAACAGCGAAGCCACCTGCTATTTAAAGACCCTCCTCCTCTTCTTCCTCACCCCAGGGCTGAATCTTCCAGCTCACCGCCTCAGCCAGCTGTGTCCTGTCAAAGTTCCAGTCGCCTCCCTGGGAAACATGAATCTCTCTGGCCATCCATGCCTTGTGGACTGCTTTTTATACTCTGCCTGGAGTCTCAGCTATGGCCTCACCCATAAAAATAGCTGCAGTGAGAGTGGTCAGCTGAGGAGGAACGAGGTGTACCCGCTCAAGGGAGGAGGAAAGTGATGATGAGCCTCCTTCAGGGTCTCAACGCACTGAATCACTCCGCACGGTTCCCACACAGCCCTGGCTGAGTCAGGCGCTGACAGCTGAGAGGGCGGAGAGGAGAGCAGAGGAGAAGAAAATGCTTCAGCAGAGACGGGAGCACAGGAACCCAGAGAGAAAGGAGGGCCTCGGAGTAACAGAAGAGGCGGTGAAACCAAACCCAGATGCAGCAAAACCTCAATTAGCCAGCCAGCTTGGGGAATGGGGCATTTTGGTTAATGGAAATTTCTAGTTAACTGTAAATGAAGCCAAAGTCTTTTTTTTTTTTTCTCTCATCTCCATTACAGATGGGGAACATGGGGTCTTACAGCATCTCAAGGACAGCAATCTCAATGTGAATACAAATTTTGCATGGTGGTAGAAAGTCTCCCAGTCTGGCTGATATATATATCAAATTCCTCTGATGATCCTAAAGCCAAACCCCTGATATAAACTTGCTTTTTCATATTTTTGACCTGTCTTAATCATGGGTTACAAAACAAGTTGTGGAAGTTTCATTGCATTGTATACTCCTAATTCATACTTCAAAATTTCAACTCAATATCTCTTCCTCCATGAAGCCTTCCTGATTACTCCTTTCATATTCCTGCCAGGCCTCCCAGTTATTTCCCTGTCCACTTAGCATGCTGTGTTTAAATAATTTGTTAACATGGGAGGTAGTGGGCAGATGGTTGAGGGAGGCTTCAGCTATGAGTCTGCTTGTTAAGAAGCTGAGCTCCAAGTCTTTGCTTGTAATAGCAATCCATCCCAATGACTTGCAAATTCTCAGAAGAAAACAAGTCATGTTTCACTGTCATACCTTCACATCATGGCCAGAGACAAGGAAATGAAGGAGGGAAGGAAAAAGGGAGGAGAAATTCTATGAATAAGTTAAAATATTTAATATCTATATTAAAGGAAATATAGTTTATAGGCATGGTGACCATTTAAATTCTGAGACTTAATCCATGTCTGTTTTTGTCTGATCCACAAAACAATGTGCTTCCTACAATATTTCTGAGTTTTGAAACAACTCAGGGATGAGCTACTTCTCTTTGCCATAAAATAATCATCCCCTAAATGTCCCCTGGAAGGTAGGGATTCAGTGGAAGTTTTAGTGAGAAAATCAGCCAAAAATTATTGAGTCAAACTGACAAAGTGTCAGATCCATGAAAATTGAACCTCATGATAGGTTCAAGACCAACTAAGGCAGAGGGTCTGTCTATTCCACTCAATGTGTGCAGAGTCTGTATTCAATGGTTCATCATAAAAAGTTACCAACAAAAAATTCTCACGAGGCCATAATCTGTTGCTAAGAGTGGAAAATCAGGAGTAAAATAAAATGGGGGCAGGACACCGGCCTTGTTTCCAGTTGCACAGCCCATGTCTCTGGGCTATGAGACAGCTGCCTGGCCACTGGTCCTTGGGGCATTTGAAATGGAGAGTTTCGGAAGGAGTAGGCAGATTATCAACTGGGGGATTAGCTCCATCTGCCCTGAGCTCAGTGAAAACCTTGTGTCCTTCCTCTTCTCTGGACCTCCTGCTGGTGTCTGGCCAACAGCAGTCTCATGTCCACCTGGACATGATGTCAAATCTAATTTAAGCACGGGCCTGGTGATCCTTTCAGTGGCCCTCTGGGAAGGCTGTTGCTTAAAAATGGGCAAATAGCCCTCTTACTCTGTGGGTTTTACAGATACAGGGGTTGCAAAACCAACACCTTGTCCTTTAGGATTCCCAGGATAGTGCTGGTGCCAACGCAGCAGACAACTGTCCACTCTGTGCATCAGCTATGTGTGCAGTCCTTCACCCACATGCATGAAACAAGATACATGTGGGACACTTCCTCGATGTGTCCTGCTTCCTCTGGACTCTGGGAAGGCAGGGCCTGTTCTTATTTCTGTTGAATTCTCAGCATCTAGAATAGAACCTGACAAAGGGTAGGTTCTCAACATATGCCTTCAAAATGAACATCACAGTTCTATTTCCAGGATTCAGTTATGACTGGATAGTCTGGCCCAATGTCCCTTTGCTTTTTTATAGTGAGGAGATCATTGAGTGTCCCCACAGTTCGCAGTAACTCACCTGTTACTCAGCTGCTACCTCCTTGGTGGGAAGGCAGGATCCTTCTCATGCCAGCAAATCAGAACAAATGAAGATTCAGCTTAGGCCCATTTGGACTTAATTTAATTACTCTTTCCTCCCTCTTTATTTTCTTATGCTTTCTCATGCCTCCCTCTGTCTTCTGGGTAAGGTGTCCAATCGCTTTGGTTCATCCAAGTCTGAAGAATTTTCCAGGTTGCAGGACTTTCAATGCTAAAACCAGAAAAGTCCTAGACAAATCTGGATGGGTATCATTCTGTACCCCTTTTGCTTTCCAGAAACATTTAAGGAACCATGGTATGAATCTTGCTCCGAATTAGACCTGGGGCCATATCAGGAACTAAATACAATCCTACCCTCAGCAGTCTCACAGTGTATTGATGGACACACAGTAGGCAAGTCATTAGGAAGTACCAAGGAGAGGCACCAAACTCAGATGGAAGATGAGAGAGAGGATGAGATCAAATTAGAAGAGTCTTCCTTCAGGAAGTGGCATCAAAGGACATCAGAATCAAAAAGTTTTTTCAGATTAGTCAAACCCATCCAATCCTGGTCAGGGAGACTGAGGAGACTACTTTCTTAAGGAGTGGGAGGCTATTCTATGACAGCATTCACTTATTGGGGTGCCGTAGTACTCCTGAGAAGTCAGAGAAGATCCTTGGGGGCTGTCTATGCTGTATGTGGTGCAGTATCACCCAGACCAGGCTGGCGTGTGTCGACTGGTTGTACTTGGGAAAGCAGAACTAATTCCAGGGCCAACCTCCTTTGTTCGGGAGCAGAAAGGCTAATTGCATTTCCATCCCTCCTCATCAGTGTCATCCCTTCATGCTGCACCTATGTCCACCTTCTCTATTTCCAAAACATAAATATAAACAAGGATCTTAGCCACACCAAAAGAGAGATCACTTCGATTCCTTTCTTCTTGCTCCTCAGGTCTTGATTTCCATCCCTTCTAGAACATAAAGACTGCTGAAGCTGGGGTTGGAGTCACTAGTGCCATTGGGATAGAATTTCAGATTTTGTGTTCCACATCACCATGCAGGTAGATCTTGAGAGCAAAGTTGGGTGTTCAAGACCCCCATTCCATCCTAGGTGGGGTTCTACTCCCAGCCTACTTCTCAGGTCAGTCTTCTCATGCTTCTGTCAAAATTGGGATAACATTTGGTGTCTTTGATTTTGTTGGCTTTAGAGACACCCTGCTCTGGTAATCTCTGTTGACCACAGTGGTTGCTGAGATGGGCACTAACATATCAATCTGAATTTCAGTCTTATAATATTCATTCAGTTTCATATTGGACCAAGCTACTACCATACACATACCAACAGTGCAAGCATAGGGCAGCCATCATGGTTCCACTCTGTGTTGGCTTGGCTGCCTGGTGAGAACTGGACAGAGTGCTCCCTGGGAAGTTTGCTTATTTCCATGGAGCAAACTGTGCTTAGTGATGGATCAGGCCTGTTGGGTTTCTCCAATTTTACTGGGTCCGCTAATCTTTGTAGCACAGAGTTCATGGGAATAATTAGAAATGATGTTTTGTAATCAAATTTAGAATTTTTATTTCATTCATTCGTTTATTCATTTATTTTTTATTGTTTCTCCTGGAACCACGTCTATCTACCATTTACCTATACCTTAACAACCTATTCTCTTCTGATTTGCACAATGGAGAGGGCGTGGTATGAGCAGAGGGTGGGATGTCTTTGTCAAGCAGGGAGAAGGCTTCCCAAGAATCTTCTTCAAGAGGACCAGTGGTCACATCTCTGGCCCCCAGCTTGGATGGCTGTATTATCTAGAACCTGCTAAGCTATCTTAGAAAAGCCTAACATTACAGGAGGTGGGTCTGAGTTTCATTGTTTCAAGGACCAGAAAGCCCTTCACAGCCTACTCTTTCTATCTGCACAATAGCTACTGACTCTGTGGAGTGGCCCAACTTCCCAGGACTGAGGCCACCAAGCCAAGAGGAAGAGGAAGAGGTGGAAGAGGAGGAGAACAACTTGGATAACTCGTTAGTTGCTCCTTTCCAAGCTACTGCATCAAGAGGATAAATCAAAATATGATGAACTCCTTTTTGCTATTGAATACATTTTACCTTCAGTAGGAAATGCCATTCTCTCTGCAGGAACGTCCCCTTGATTCTTTGAATTTCTTGTAGAACTGCCTATCAGATGCTTTCCCCTAGAGTCCCCCTCAATGTCAGTAGTCTGTGCCCATGGATTCAATAATCTATCAAGATATTGAACTGGATGTGTGGCATCACGCTATTATTATGGGGGAGGGACGAGAGGGGCAATGCACAGAGCATCCCTGTTCTTGAAATGTGTTCAGTTGTGATTGAGGCTGGAGGATAAATGAAAAGAGTAGGCTGAAGTCTTTAGGAGAAAGGTGTAGCCACTGAAACAAAGCACAAACTCATGGAGCAAAGGGCCCTACAACTTTGGCAGAGTCCTGTATCAAAATTAAAGTGCCTTTCAATGAAAATAACTCAAATCTGTGTCATGATGCCATGTCCATGGACGGCATTGATGTGAAAGAGGACAAGGAATATGCCAACAGTAATGATGTAGTCTGAGCGTTTGCCCAAATGCCATGCAGACATTGATTAGGTTACTGAAACCTTTGTTCTGGAAAGGTCTGACAGTTTTGTGGCCACTGGCATCTTGGGTTGATTGGTAGCAGCTGCATAAGCGAGGTCAAGAATTCTGGAGTTTCATTCCAGAATCATCAGCAAATTATGCAATGATCATTTGCGGGGTGAGATCTACCCTAGAAAGAAGTGGGGAGCAAGGATTTCATGTGTTTACCATCCATGCAGCTTAAACTATGGTTTGTTTGTGTCTCTCCTCATTCCACAAGGAGCTGAGTCATCTTAGCAGTTGTATTTTGTGTAACGTTATTGATGAGAGCACTGTGTCTGGTGGGTTCCTTCATTGCTCTCCTACCCAATGCCGGGCACCGCCTCATATTCTGACTATATTATCTCTAATAGTTCAGGAGGGCCAGGAAAGCGGCCTTTCTCACCTCCTGCCACATTGCCCACCCTTCTCCATGCTTCCCGTGGGTGCATAGTCAGTCAGTGACAGGGCTGATGTCATGATTTCAAGTGATTTGGCCCAAAGACAACACCTACTCCCTGAATAATATCCATGAAAACTTAACACAGTAACTCGGGTGAGTCACATTTTCCCTCTGGATGTGATTTGCAGATGTCGGGATGGAACCTCACCAGGGCTTCCTTCTGAAATGGAACTTCCAGAAAGCAGCAGACGAATGGCAGAACATCCTTCCCAGCAAAAGAAAAACTTCCTATAGCCTGGCAAGCACTCCCATCCCATGAGTGTAAGCAAAGCTTCCAAAGAGATCAAAAGAATAACTCAGAGAAAGAGGATGGAAAAATTCTGTTATGGAAAGATTAAAATGTACATGTTTTCCCAGACCACATTCTCAAATACTGGCTTATCTGATTCTCACAGGAACCTGTGGATAACTGAGAGAAGGGAGAAGGGGCATCAGTGGCTTTTGTACTAGGGCATGTGACTAGCAAATGACTGGGAGTGACCCAGGTCACCTGGTCACTCCTAGCACAGCACTCTCCACCTCTGCTTGCCTCTAGCATCTGGAGGTAGGCCATCTAGAGCAATTCATTTCTCTTTTTTTTTTCAGACAGAAAGGCATCTTTAAAAGAATGACTAACAAAAATTGTATCAAATAAACATGAAAAATAAAGTGGTTTTTTAATATATATTTGAAGCTTTTTTTTTCATTAAGGTTAAAAAAAAACACCTACTGAGGAGCAGGGAAAGAAGACAAAAATAAATGGAACAAGACACATCCGGAGTGTCACACATGCCCAAGACTTACATGGAGTAACAGCCCCATTGTGTGGCTTGTTAGAATACAAGAGTGTGATTATGTCTTCACAGCATGAAGTAGAATTAAGGGTAGCATTTCTCCTGGGGCCTGGTGACACTAAGGACAAAATCTGGGCCAGGGACCAGGTCCCTGAGCATTGCTTCAATCAGGGAGAGACATTGTTTTGAAGTTGTCCTGGCCTTGGTTCTGAGCCATAGTGACTGGACAGGGCATAGAAGCCAAAGAGGGAGAGGAAGCAAAGTATACAGAGAGGAAACCCAAGCCTCAGCCCTTCAACAGAGGCTTTTGGCCTCCTTGCACATTCCATCACCAGAAGCTTCACACAGGCAGTGCCTGGGCTCACCCCAAACCAATGGAATCTGAATTCTGGCGTGGGACCCAGGTGCTGGTCTGTAAAACTCTCAGGGTGATTCTAAGGTACAGTCAAGGTTTAACAGCTTGGTTTAAAATCTTTGTACAAAAAAACTGGTCGAAGAAAGGAAATAGGTCTGAAGTTAGCAAACATTGAAGCGCGACTGGGGAGATCACTAAAACCTTCCCCTGGAGAAGAGGTTGAGAACAAAGAGGGAGAGGACTCCTGCAGCCAGAACATAGGACCCGTGTGGCCAAAGATGATCTCTCTTTGATAGCACTTCTGTGGACAAAGACAAAGCAGAGCTGAGGAGTTTCACTGGAAAGCTGAGTGCAAGAACCTCTGTAGATTCTTCTCCCTCACCCTCTGCATAAGTCAGCTCAAAATGGATCAAAGACCTGGGATTAGACCAGAAACTGTGCAACTCCTAGAAGAAAATATAGAGTTAATACTCTAACATATGGGCACAGGCAACAACTTTCTCAGTAGAACCTCTAAAGCTCAGGAAATAATGACTAGAGTTAATAAATGGGATGGCATTGAATTAAAAAGCTTCTGCACAGCAAAGGAAACACTGAAGAATGTGAAGAGAGAACATATAGAATGGAAGAAAATCTTTTCTGGCTACTCTTCTGGCAGCCAGAATATATAAAGAACTGGAAAACCTAATACCCAAAACAAAAACCAAACCAAACCAAACAAACAAAAAAATCCCCCAAATCCAAATAACCCAGTTAATAAATGGGCAAAGGAACTAACTAAACACTTTCCAAAAGAAGAAAATACAAATGGCCAAAATATATATGAAAAATGTTCACATCTTTAGCAGTGAGGGAAATACACACCAAAGCTACACTAAGATTTTTATCTCACTCCAGTTAGAATGGTAGCCATCATGGTTACAAATTATAATAAACACTGTGGTGGGGTGATAAATTAGTAAACTAGTACAAGCACTATGGAAATCAGTAGGGAGTTTTCTCAAAAGACTAGGTAGGGAAATACCATATTACCCAGGTATACCACTCCTCAATATTTAGCCTAAAGAATTAAAATCAGCATACTATAGTGATACATGCATTCCTATGTTTATAGCAGCACAATTCATAAGAGCCAAACTATGGAATCAGCCTAGGTATCTAGTAATGAGTGAGTGGATAAAGAAAGTGTTATATATATACACAATGGCATTGTCTTTAGTCATAAAGAATAATAAAATTATGTTATTTGCAGGAAAATGGATGGAACTTGAGAACATTATGTTAAGCAAAATAAGCCAAACTCAGAAAGTCAAGGATAGTATGTTTTCTCTTATATGTGGAAGGTATAGAGGAAAGAGGAAAAGAAAGTTGTTGAGGGCATCTCATGAAATTCAAAGGGAGGTCAGTAGAGTAGAGGAAAGGGGAGGGAGGAAGAGAGGGAAAGGGGAAGTACTATGGAATGATATTGGTCAAATTATATATTTATATTATGTACATGTATAAATATGTAACAACAAATCCCACCATTACATGCAACTGTAAGGCACCAATAAAAAATAGAAAAGTCCTATTTATATTTCTCTAATCCTTTTTAATGAAATCTAGAATGGTTTTCCATATTTCTTTGTGTTCATGTAAATTTTTTGGTGCTTTATAAATTATAAGATTTTTTTAATGGCACTTGTTGGTAAATGGATGGATCTGGAAACTCTCATGCTAACTGAAATAAGCCAATCCCCCCCAAACCAAAGGCTGAATGTTTTGTCTGATATATGGTTGCTAACACACAAAAGGGCAGGGGGTGGGTGATGGATTGGAAGTTCAGTGGATTAGACAAAGGGGAATGAAGGGATGGGAAAAGAAAAGACAGTGGAATGAATCTGACATGACTTTCCTGTGTACATATGTGAATATACCACAGTGAATCTCACCATCATATACATCTATAAGAAAATAACTTAAAAAATAACTATGAGTAAATGGCAGAAAGATCAATAGAAGGAAGAGAGCAGAGAGTGGGGAGAGCAAAGGGGAAGTGGAGGTACTGGGATCTGAATTAGAACAAGATGCATTCCATGTTTCCATAATTATGTCACAATGGATTGTTCTGTCATGTATAAAAAGAACCGATAAAAAAAAATAAATTGTAAGACTTTTATTATTCTGCCCAACTGCTTTCAATTAACAAAAGAACATCTTTTGCCCTTCTGCCTTAGCTCATCTTTATTCCAAATGATACATCTGGAGAGCTGGGAGAAGGGCTCTGAGTCTCCCTCTATTTAGGTCTCGGCCTCGCTTTGCCTTCTACAGTCGCAGTGAAGGAGAAATTCTCACACTCTTGCATAAAACTCCTAGGATTCTCTTAAAGAAGAAAAACATCCTGGCCCAGAGTGGTCTAGCCAGGCACAAAATCCAGCAGAGGGGACCAGACAAGCCCAGAGAAAGTGGACAGGAAGAGGGTCAGATTGGAAGGGCTGCTCTCAGAGAAGACAAGCAGCAAAAGTGGGGAAGAAAAGTCCATTTTTTCGGATTCGTTCTGAGACTGAATCAGAAGGAGGAATTTCTCCTTTTGTAATTGCTTGAGATGAAGGTGTGAGATTTCTTTTTAGGTCAATGTTGACATCAATGCCCTGCTGCTGATACACAAGCCCAGTAGCCATGGGCATTATGACCTTCCACACAGTCTGCCCCTGGGGTGCCCCACAGGAGCCCCAGAGGTGGGTGGGCTTGCTGCTTACTCAGATTTTTTTCTTTTAATATATATATATATAGTTGTCAATGGACCTTTATTTTATTTATTTGTATGTGGTGCTGAGAATGGAGCCCAGTGCCTCACATATGCTAGGCGAGCGCTCTACCACTGAGCCACAACCCAGCCCCCTTACTCGGCTTTTATTCCTTAAAGTGTAGAGTCCAGTACCTACTCTGGTAAGAACTGAAGTGGAGTAGAAACTTGGTGACCCAGGTGGAATGAGCAAGAAGACATGGCTAGCGTTGTCCACAGGGACTTTAGGGGCCATATTCCCTGCCTCTGCCAGGAAAGCAGCTCCCTGCTCCTGCCACTGAGGCTCATGAGAACGCTCTCTGTAAGCACGGGTTCAAGGGGTGGCATTTCCACACCCCTTCTAAGCTCATTCAAAAAGAGGGCAAAGAAGGGCAAAATCTATTAGAGGAGTTATTTTTTACTGGAAGTAGGTCATATTGATGGGCATGAAGAAGGAAGAGAGTGCTGTAGAAGCCCTCAGGAGAACAGGGCCTCCTACTGGTTCAGGATGTACTTGACCCCATAGCCACTGAGATGAGCCATTTCATAGCCACCATGTCTTAAAATTCATATCCACATTAAACTTGATAAAGACCTTGTTCTGCAGCTTGGTGCCAAATGCTCATGGGAACGTGGCTCATGGGAACCCTGGACACTTGCTCCAGAACTCTCTAAAGACACAGTGCATGCCTGTCTGGTGTCTAGGCTGGGGACAGCACAAGTTTGGAGAAATGCACACCCACTGGAATGATCTGTCTTAAAGGTCCCCTATGATAGCAGCCTGTGTATAATTCTGAAAAGGCTGATGTTTGCGGTCATCGCATATCACGTTCCCCATGAAGAAAGGAGAATGGTAGGTTTAATTGGCAGTAAAATTTGGAAGAGTTCTTGACATTTAAAATCATAAGCCTTGGAGTTACATGACAGGAGAACCAAGAACAGAAGGTGATCTCATGGTCTGATCGCGCCCCTTAGGCCCAGGGCTGACACATTCTGGAGGCAGTCAAAGGACTAAAGTACCAGGTGTCACTGCTTCTCAGAAAACATAACTTGGGATCCAGGGAGAAGCTTTTGTGATGCTGAAACCCTTTGGGGGAGGCCTGTATCACTCTGAAATTTGGTGTCTAAGTGGGCTTGAGGACAGGAATTTTCTGTTGCGAGGAAACAGTAGGCCCTGAGTCAGGTTTTGGACTGCCTCTGGAGCCACAGAGAGTTTGCTAGCTTCTGAACAAAGCATCCTGCATGTACCCTTAGGAACAATGATTTGGAAGCTTATGTCTCTCTTGCTCAGAGTTGGCTTTATCTCCCCCCTAGCAATATAAAAAGTTTCCAGTCTGCGTCTCCTCTGCTCTGATGTTCTTGATTAATCACATTCTGAGGGACAGCTTGGAGCCTGGCCTGGCCTGAGCTGTCAGTGAGAGGAGGCAGATATATTGGTCAGAACAATTACAAAGATGGGTCAGGGCATTAGAGGCTTTGGCTGCAAGTGCTGGCGATTAGGTTAGAGTCCTTTGGACAAGTGGATTAGTGCTGGCCGAATGGGCTCACCCAGACAAAGGGAAATAAAAGACAACTTTAATCAAGACAGCCTCATCTCCCAGCCAGGAGGAGCGTCAGTGCCTAAGAATGTCTGTTCTGGGACACAGTGGTCCAGCCCGCCTCCTGAGACAGGGCTCTGCACCTGCACTAGATGGAAACATGGTCAAAAGAGGGAAGCCTAGGAGACGAAAATTTAGGACAGCCTCTGTGGCTTCTGGAAGATTCCAGGTCGGTGAAGTGAAATGTACTTCTTATTTGGGTCCAGATAACTACTGGATCCCATGTTTAGGAACAGAGATACTTTCAAGCAATTCATGGGGCTGCCAGGAAATACATGGTTAGTCTGAAGGTTGAGTTGTATTTGGATTGACCATGACTTTTAAGCTCTCATATAAGGCCTGGCTGATTGGCCCTTGTCTTTCCATACTGGGTAAAGAAACTTCCAGGAGTGGGCAGGGGCTGCAATGTGTTGCCTCTCCTGCCATGTTTTCCTCCTCCTTGATGTTTCTGGAAAGAGGACTCAGTCTGGTTTCCTTGGTCTGCCTGTCGCTTTGATGGAAACACAAAGACCTTTAGAACAATCAATAATAATTCTTCCTTCTGGTTGAGGAATCAGGGAGAGCAAACTGGTCCCTCTGTTTAGAGACAGGTAGGATTTAGGCCAAAGTTTCTCAAAGTTGATAGCACCTTATGATCATATGGGGAGAGAGATTAAGAATATTAATGTCTGAGGTCTGAGAAACGAGGTATTTCTCATTTAATTGTCTGACATGAGGCTTAGGCATTCCTACTCTTTCTAAATCTCTCTATGTGATGGTAATGTGTGGTTAGGGCAGAGAAGCCCTGATTTCAGGTTCTAGCTCAAGGGAAGTTGTATGTTGCACATATGTCCTGTCTATTTAAATTATGACCTCCTAGAGCCAGGACAGTGCCCATGGCATGGCCTCTTCTCCCACAGAGCTTAATAGAGAGCTGTACACATGGGTTCTCAGTAATAATTAAATACAAGTGCTTAAATGCAGAGGCAGGTGGTATCATTCCTTTAAACATCTCATCCCTGGAGGCAGCGACTACTATTTTAAATATGCTGCAATGCAGAGGCCCTTTGGAGAGCATATGGGCCAGCTGGACCTGTCACAATAAACTCAGCACCATTCGAACTGCTTAAGAAATGTCTAGACCAAAAAAAAAAAAAAAAAAAAAAAAAAAAAAAAAACCTTCCAAATAATAAAAGATAGAAGGTATCTAGGGTGGGTTTTTAAAAAAAGGTGTTTTTTTTTAAATGTCAAATCTCTGATTGAAAAAAAAACAACACCCAAACAGAAAAGCCTTATCTTAGGCGGATTATTTGCTTCTATAACTTGCTGGGGAGGACATTCTTATTATCTGGTTTTCCTTTGGAAAGTTAGACAAGACAATAGTGTCACTTGTCTAAATACTTCTGGAAGGATTCTCCACAATTGTCCCCTGATACTAAGATCTTAATACTTGTAGGTCTGAGTACTTCCTTCTGATAAAGAAGACTCATTAAGGAAAGGGATAAAATCACCAGTCAACAGAAAGGTAAGCAGGAAGAATAAGTCAGGAGAGGGTGGAACTGGAGTTCCAAACCTTCCAGTACAGGACATCTAAACAGCACTGTCATCTACAGATTTAATTTTTTTTAAAAAAAGAATGACACAGGGGAGCATTTTGGACTGTAAAATGTAGCAAACACAACAAGGAATGACTACAAATTAAGAATTGATTAAAAGCTAAAGGGAGCTTCACAATGAAATGCTTAAAATACCATGAAAAGTAATTTCTTTTTCTTTCCTCTTTTTTTCTTTTCTTTTTCTCCTTTCCTCCCTTTCTTCCTATAAACACTAATAGAGTTAAGAAAGAAAACTCAGAGTCCACATTTACTAAATGAGGTCACGACTTAATAGGGCTAGTAGGACATGGCGATAGAAGCTCTGGCACAGGTTAGCTTGTGAGATGTGTTCAGAGTGAAGGAGGCCTGGGAAAGGACACAGGATGTTCCAGAGGGGAGAAGAAGTATTCACCAATGAACTTGGAACAGGCTCAGAGTTTGAAAGTACATCTAAGGCCCTTTCCTCCAGAGTCACTCTTAGGATCCTTAACCAATCAGGCATTTTGTGACCTTTCTTCGCTATCTCTAGTCATTCTGTTGCCAAACAGCCCCAACATTGTTAGGACAAGCAACAGACAAAACCTGTATTAGTCAGTAGTCCTCAGAGCTGCCTTGGGTATGAGACAGAAAACTGACAACCTGGCTGATGCAAAAGGTGATTGAATGCTCATCTAACTGAAATGTCCTGGAGATAGATCTGGCTTTAGGCAAGGCTGGATGTAGAGGCTCAAATGACACAATCCACTCTCTCCCGGCTGGGCCTTCCTCAGTCTTCTCTTCCTGTTCAGACAGGCTTTCCCCTTGTGAGGGCAAGACAGGCACTATAGCTAAGAGCTCCTATCTGCTTAGTGACTGAGGTCAAAAAGAGCATCTTTCCTACTAGTCTTGGGCAACTCTCATAAACCCAGCTTAGGTCAGGCTGGGACTCAGTCTCATCACTGTGGCCAGGGATGGAGTACACTGAGAATCCAGGTCTGGGTTTCAGGAACACCTCTGGAGTTGGGGATGGGCCAGCTCCCCCAAAACCACTGAGACTGTGTGTCGGGATGCTCCCCAAAGCAAAATTAGGAGACAAAGACCAGAAGCAGGAGAAATAGGTGTTGAACCGCCCAAACCCCCAAAAGTCCACTCCAGTTCAAAACACATACTTCCATAAATCATAAGTAAGAAAATATTCATGGTAAAAACGTAAAGGAGAAAAATGAAAATTCTCCCATAATTGTACCACACAGGTGCACAGATGCAATGAACGTTATTTCTAAAATCTATCTAAAATCTGGAATGTTTTTATTCAGTGACCCCATTTCTGCCTTCCTTAGCCACACAGCAGGATCAACTCCCTTCAAAAAGCTGGGCACAGCCCTTTGAGTGTGTGAACATGGCTTTCATGTTCCTTCCAACTTTTCTTTTCAGCCAAATGTTCAACTGTGCCTCAGTTGTCCTGATTTCAAGACCACCCTGTGTTGTGGATATGATCCACCTTGGGGCTTGCTCCAGTTTGTCCATTCCTCCTTGACATGACTTGCCCAATCAGACCTCAATCCCTGGCCAGCATGGGTGGGCAACGGGGGTATGGCCATTTCCTTTGCCCCACATACCACATCTCCATCACAAAACCTACCATGACATCCACTCTCTTGGCTGCTTGTTCAGATGTCTATCCAAACTCTTGAAACTCCCTCTGCTGGTTCAGATGGAGCCCAATGTCCATACAAACTCTTGAAACCCTAAATAACCTCCAAGACAGTCTGCTTTCCTCATTTCCCCCTCATTGAATTCACACTTGCAATGTCAAAATATTATATGAATCTTTGCTGAGCTTTTTGGTTAGTTGTTCTGTTTTGGTTTTGCTTTCATTCCAGCATGAGAGGATGTTTTCAGCTCCCTTCTGCCATTCATGGGACAGCTCTCCCTGCCAGCTTCAGACCAGAGGCACAGTGACCTGACATGTGCATCTCAAGTGAAAGATGGCTGGGCCCAGTCAAGGGCTGGAGCACACAAGCTGGGTGAGCAACTTGAGTTGGTATCCAACAGTTCATCAGACTTCCTGGGTATGGTGGAGTGACCAGCTCAGCAAGCTGGAATTGCATACTGTCTACTCAGTACTCCCCTGCCTACACACCAAAGCCAAGAGATGACCTTTAGACTGGGTTGAAAGTGGGTGAAATTTCAGTGGTGATGGGGAATGGAAGGGGTTTCTGGGTGTCAGAGTTCCACATTTAGAACACTAGGAAGAGGGGACAGGTAGGGAAGAGACAGATTATGCCAGAGTCCTGAGGGCCTAAATGTCAGCTAGAGAAACTCTTTCTGGGAGTCAGAAAGGAGTTATGTCATTCAAGGTTTGTGGAACAGAGCCTGACAGGTTCAGAACTGACTTGTAGGAATATCCTGGGTGGCTGAGCATGGAGAGAGGACTAGAATCTAGATAAGGGCAGTTAAAGCTCAGAGTCAGGACACAACAGGGCTGAGCACAGGTGAGCAAAGGGAAAGCATTTTGAAGACAAAACATAAAATTCTTGACAATTGTGTGTGTTGGGGGTGAGTTGAGAGAAGGGTCAGGGTGTAGAAGCACAAGAGAGAAAGAATAATTAAGGACAACTTCAGAGTTTCAGACTAGGGGAAACTGGAAAATGTTAATACCTTGATCAAAATTAGAATAATCAGGAAGAACACTGTTTTGGGTGGGGGGGGGAGAAGAATTAGGTATTAGATAAGTCTTTGGTGTTAATGGGATTCTAATGATGAATGGTAGGTGGTTTAAAAGGTGAGGGAGGGGGTTTGTGAAAAGCTGGAATTAGAGATGAGAATGTGCTTCATTATATGAAAATGAGACCTGAAGTTACAGAATTAGTTGTGTTCAGTGTGGAAGGGTGTGTAGAAATTGAGGAGGGCTCTGGACAGGCAGGATTCTGCAAGTGGAAATTCTTTTACTAGCATCAGCATTATGTGCATGAGATTGGAGGATAGCAACAACAACACAACGCTAAAGTCTGAGAAGGAGAATGTGGGAGGAGACCTGAGATACTGCAGCTTAATCACTATAATTAGTCAGAATTTTTTTTTTTAAATAAGTGATAAGAACTCAACTCAAATTGGTTTAATAATAAAAAATGAATATATTGATTCATGTAATTGGCAAGTTTCAGTTGTCCTGGCTTGATGAATTCAAGGGTCAAAGAAGTTGAGACTTAATTTTATTCTGTTTCATTGTGCTTTCTTATGTTGGCTCAGGAATCTTCTCATGGTGACAAAGTAGCTATTGGGAGCTCCATTCTGTCTTATGGAGCAGGAAGGAAATTTCCCTCCAAACCATTCCAGTGAAGGTCTCTGTAAGTCTGGCTGACCCTGGCACAGCGACTCTTACTTCCTCACCTGAAAACTGGAAAACATTAATACCTTGATTAAAATTAGAATAATTAGGAAGAACATTGTTTTTTTTTTGGGGGGGGAGAAGAATTAGGTATTAGGTAAGTTTTAGGTTTTGGTGGGATTTTAATGATGAATGGTAGGTGATTTAAAAGGTGAGGGTGGGGGTTTGTGGAAAAGCTGGTATTGGAGATGAGAATGTGCATCATTATATGAAAATGAGAAGGGGGCAAGTAAAGAGAGGCAATTCAGAGCATGGGTGGGTCATGGTGGAGGACTGACACAGTCCAGCACAACCAATCTCTGTGGCCAAGAGGTTGTTAGGCTCAGTGTTTAGCGTTAAGTCCATGTTTATCTCTGGAGTCACAAGTGGAGAGAGAGCAACACCTAAACCATATGAACTGAAAATTGGAGAGGATTGGTTCCCTCTAGGAAAACTGGGGTGCTCTTCCAAGAAGAAAATGGAAGGAGAGCCACAGAAGTGATGACTATCTGCTACAGAGGTCAAGAGAAGCTCAAGGAAGAAGTTGGAAGTGGTCAATAGTGCAAATAATCCAGAGAGGTTGAAGAAGGTAAGTGAATGGTCGCAGACTTTAGACAGGCAACTGAGTGACTTTCTGAAAATTTCTGAAGGAAAACAGATTGTACTGGGTGAAAGGGTGAATGGGCATAGAAACACTGTAAAGGCATGAATTTGCTGTTTTAAAGGAGTCTACCAGTGAAAAGAGGCAGAGACGAGCTTGGCCCCAATTCTATCCCACAGTCTCTGAGAGAGTGAGGCTGTGTGCTGGGGCCCCAGACTCTGAGATTAATAATTCTCCATCCATTTCCTCCAGAACCTCAGAGCTTAGAAAGTAAGAAAGAATTGTTAGTGAATAAATTATGGGGAGAAGGAATAATGACTCCAAGGTTTCTGAGTGGGAGAGTACAACTGTGAGAAGCTGACACTGAGTAGGGGTTGTCATAGGAGAGAGGATGACCACACCAATCCAGGGGTATCAGGGAAGACTTTCCACCGAGGTAGCACCTGAGCTGGGTTCCATAGAATGAACAGGAAGCAAAATGGAGAAAGGAGTGCAGGGAAAAACCCAATCATTTCCTTTAGAGGCTCATGGGTGAATATTGCTGGAGTAGAAAGTACAGGAACAGAGAAGGGCAGGTGCAGAGGGCTTGTGTGAGATGCTGAGGGGTTAGGGTTTTGCCCAATTGGTGTTGGGCAAGGGGCACTGAAAGATTTAAAGTTAATGCTACACAGTGTCAGATTAGCATGTCAGAAAAAAAGGGGGACAAACAAAGAGGGGGCAATTCAGAGCATGGGTGGATAATGGTGGAGGATTGACAGAGGCCAGCACAAAGACAGGGTCAGGAAAGAGGGGAAGCATGACCAAGAGCCAGGGAACTGAGAAGACTTGGTGATTATTGTTTGGGGCAGTGAGAAAGAAAGACACTTTGAAGACAGGTCATGGGGCTCAGGGAATGACCCAGCCCCTGGAGAGGGAGACCAAGATGGAGGCAAGGAAGGGATAATGGGAGGCAAGGAGAGTGGGCTCTAGCCAGTTGGTGGGGAGACAGGCTGAGCTTTGAGTGGGGCGAAAGGATGGAGAGTATGGATGAGAACCGACAGTGGGAAGGACAGGAGAAGTGAGCTTCTACCTGGGAAAGCAGCACCATCACTCGGTGGTGCGTAGGCTTCCTGTTTCCCCCTGGGTAAGGAGGATAGCAAGAGAACCAGTCAATCACAGAGTCAGGTCAGCTCCACAGGCTTTGCCCCCTTCTCTAGGCTTTTCTGCCATTTGCCAAGCAGAGGTCTTCATTAACCCCACCAGGGGGCCGGTGAGGCAGGGTGCTTGTCAGAGCCTCGGGGACCCCAGGAGCTTCTTCAGACTCTTGCCCACCCTGGAATCCAACTCAGGGGGCCTAGAGTGACACCCAGGAACTAGTGTTTCCAGAAAATTTCGTAAAGGAGGTTCTGAAAAGTATCCTACCCACACCGATAGTTAAGAATCACTGAGGTACACAGGACTGAGTCCCGGAATTGGAGATGATGTGGGGGAAGATGGATTAGAATGGTTTGCAAAAACCGGTGGGCGTCAAGTGACTCAGGAAAGGAGGACAAGGAGAGGAGGTGGCTGTGTCTGCAGGCGCTGGAAAGAGCAGGGGCTCCGTTGTCGGTGGATCTGCCTCTCAAGACCGTTGCTAGGGCCGTGCCCACCCCTCCCCTGTGCCCTTTGTGTCACTTTCCCCCTTGGTGTTCACTTTAGCCAGTGGCAGCCTACATCAATGTGCAGAGGAACAAAATACTAGAAGAGATTCTGAACGATCAAAGCCGAGCACAATGAGGATAACCAGGCCTTTCTGAAGTTTCATGGCCATTCTTGTAGAGGTAAGGAAAGTGTGGGGAAGAAAACCCCCGAATTATTGACAATGTCAAGGCCCTGGGAATGCTCAGAAGCGTCGCAGTTCGTGCGCAGCACTGCCCTCTGCTGCTCACAGTCAGACCTGCAGCGGAATGGCAATAGCTTCTTTGACTTCCTGAGGGACCATGGAGAAGACAGGTGAGTTGGGTCAAGTCACGTGTCATCATGAAATCGAAAGGTATGTCTCTTTAGGTACAAACTGAGTTTACAACTTTAGGTTTGGAGATTTTTCCAGTTAATTGTGTTTCAATAAAGACAACTCGTCTAGGAAAAACATTCAGGCCCTGACATTTTTCCCTTATAAAACGTTTTAATGTATTAGTAACCATTGTATTCCCCTGGAGATAAGCTGCAGAAAAGTAGAAACTTTTTCCTGAGTTTGGCAAACTTTCAAATAATGTCTGATAATTCTATGCTGTTAATAATAATGGCCAACATTAACATTTGTAGTCATCAGAACCTTCTGGGCATTACATTGATTTCACAACAACACAGTGAAACAAGAACTATTATAATCTACACTTTACAGATGAGATAACTGAGGTATAAATACCATGATTGGTAGAGCAAGGAATTAAACTCAGAACTACTATATAGTCTACTTGTTAAGGTCATGTCAACTACCTTATCATACAGACTCCAAAATTTGTAAATTGCTCCAACATCATAAATTTTTATTTCATACTCATGCAGTGGTCCTGAGCAGGGGTTTCTTGCAATTGGATACCTCTCTGCTTTCACACACTGCGATGTAGAAATCAGATCCCTTCTGACTGTGATCTGCTGGTATCTGGTTCTGGTCATTTCCATACACCTCTAGCCAGTCAGAAGAAAAGAAAAGAGCTTGGAGAAGGCACTCTTACTTCTTAACCTCTGTGGCTTACATTTCCATGGCAAGAACAAGTCCCTTGGCCACACTTAGATGCCAAGGGAGCTGGGAAAGGTAGTCTTTAGTGGTTTAGCTCCTCCCCAGCACCAACTCCATATCATAGAAGAGAGAGTGGGGATTTCAGTGGTTAGCTCACAATTTCTGCCATACCTTGACTCAGTTCTCACCTTTGGGCATTATCCCAGGAGAGTACTGCAGCAAGTTCCTGAGACTGGGGTCTTTCAGAAGTAAGTCATTTGTAAGGTGTTTTTCCTGCTGACAAAGCACTTTTGTACCTATTATCTCATTTAATTGTCACTGTTTCTATGAAGCAGTTAATTACTTTTATTTCACAGGTAACAGAAATAAAGCTAGTCAGGTGTTTTGCCAAAATTCTCACAGCTGGGTCAACTGATTATTTTCATGGCCAGATCCTGGAAACAGAGTGGCTGCTGCTAAGCTTAGGTAGGGCCTGACCAAAATGTTTTATGGAAGAGTGAGAGCAGTAGGCTGTGAGCAGAAAGGAATTCTAAAATTGGAGCAATGGTAGGAACAAAGAAAGGAGTAACAAGTAGAGGCTTCTAGAGAGACAGCAGGTTCTCCAAGTTTTCTTCTCAAAAGTCACAGAACCCTGGCTTTACACCTCACAATTTGAAGATTTACACTGCAGAGTTTATGTGCCTTTGACCATTCTATGATGCTGTTGATTGCTATAGATTTTTTTTCCTTCTGGGAGATTAGGAAGGGTCTTCACTTTCTCTCCCACCCACCCCCTCCCACTTTGGACTTATCAGCATCCCTGATAACAATCTGGTAATAAGGAGGGGCCTACCATTATTTTAATTCTCACAAAGCTTTCATTCTGAGTGAATTTAAATGTTTAAAGTTTTACTTTATGTTTTTATACAAAAAAGGAAAATAATATACAAATATATAGGTACTCAACAACTAAATTAAAATATGATCATTTTCCAAATATCTGTTTTGATTTCAAAATTAATTTTGTTATATCGGAGAATATACTTTGCTTGCTTTGATAAAAGGAAAATTTCTTGGTCCAATTAAATGTAGTAGAATTTATTTGAGAAAAACAAAACAAATTTGCAAATCAAGTAGCTCCCAGATCCATATCAGGTTCATTTTTAAATATTTATTTTAAAGATATAAAAAAAATTTAAAAAATAAAAATATTTTAATTAATAAAATAAAAACATAAACACCATACACATTAATACCATGTGATATTTCTATATATAGATAGATAGTAATATTTAAATGAGGTTTAACATATTATGGTTTGGATCTTAAATGTCCCTCAAAGGCTATGTGCTAAATATTTGGTCACCAGGTTATGAAGCTCCTGGAAGATAAAATAACCTTTAAGAAGTGAGACCTAGTGAAAGGAAGTTACATCGTTGGGGACATGCCCTGTCTTCTCTCATTGGTTCCTGGTCACCATGAGAGAAGTGACTTTGCCATTCTATGCTCCCTACCATGATGTTCTGAAGTCTTACCACAGGCTCCAAAACAATAGAATCAGCTGACCTGGACTGAAACCTCTGAAACCATGAACTAAAGTAAACTTTTCCTCCTTTAAGTTTATATCTCAGGCATTTTGTCATAGTTAACAGAAAGCTAACACACTCAACTATCTCTTCAAACATTTGTCATTTCTTTATGATGAAACTTTCAAAAATTCTTTCTCCTTGTTTTTTGAAGTGTATAGTACATAATTGTTATTGCTTTGCTGTGCAATAGCACATCAGAACTTCTTGCCTCTAATTATAACTTATACCCACTGATCAGCCTCTCTTATAAGAGAGGCCTTTCTGCCCTACAGAGCTGGTTCTGAGAACTCCAGCCAACAACATGATCAGACAGCATTTATAGTAAACACAAAGGTGAGAAATAGAAAATAACTAATTTTTTGCAGCCAGGTAAATGAACCAGTCAAATGATTGCCATTTTCTTAGTAAGCTGGCTGTCACTTCAACTAGCCAGAGCTCAGTTACTGTGATTAAACTTTATAATGGTCTGTTGGACAAGTATAAATACAGTCTATCTTGGGGTATGTTCTATATGTTCTTGGTAAGAATGCTCATTCTGTGTTGTTGGGTAAAGTATTCTATATAACTACTATTCAGGTCAAGTTGATCGAGAGTGTTGTTCAGGTCTACTAGATCCTTGCTAGTTTTCTGACTACCTGTTCTTTTGATAAATCTCTGACTATGTAATTGTAGATTTGGCTACTTCTCCTTTGAGTTCTTTCAGTTTTTACTTCATTTGTTTTGAGATTCTGTTGTTAGGTGCAAATACATTCAAGATTGTTATGTCCTGATGAATTTAATCCTTGGTTTTTATGAAATGTTTCTTTTATCTCTAAATTAGTTCTTGCTCTGAAATCTGTTTTGTCTGATGATAATATAGCCATTTCAGGACAGTACATTTTCCCCATTTTTACTTATAACCTATCACTGTCTTTTTGTTTAAAGTGGATTTCTTGTATTCTGTTTTCCATTCTAATTTTTGTTCCTTTGTTTTCTACTTCATATCTTCTTTTAGATTATTTGAACCTTTAATATTGTTATTTGATTAATTTGTTTTCAATAATTAATGTTCTATTTCAATTTATCTATTGATGTTCAGGCTATATCTTTTTAAAAAAATCATTGGTGCTGTAGGAGTTAGGTATACATACCTAAACTTTCATCTCTTTAGAGGTAATCTTGTACCTCTTTAGGTAAAATATAGAAGCCTTAAAAGTCTATAGGTTCCTTTACCTCCCTTCCTACACCTAGACACATCAAATTCTCCACTACACAATTTTATTTTATTTTATTTTTTTTGCTTTCAAAGACAGACATATTTTAAGTAACTGAAAGGGACCATAGTTTTACATTAACACAGATATTTACTGTATCTTGCTCTTCCTTCATTCTTTAAGTTTTGAGTTTTCCTCTAATGTCATCTCTCTTTGGTCTGACAACTTTTAGCATTTCTTTTCAACAAAGTTACTGGCAATAACTTCTTGTGTTTTTCCCTCATGACTGCAGACCCCATGGGACCATGACTAGAGCCCACCTTGGGGTCAGATTATAAGAGGAAAAGGGGACCAACTCCTGAAAACTCATTTCTACAGTCCTCCTTTTCATTTTTACTCTCTTTTTCAATCCACCTGCTTTTCTTTATTCTTCAGAGTTCTCAGGCAGTTATCATCTGGTTTACCTAGTATTTTTGTTATAATCAATGGAATAGTCTATAATGGGTTTATGCTATTTTGGACAAGTCCAATTCCTTGGTATTTAGCTTAAATTTCTTATTCCTACCAATTTTAATATATCACATATTCATTATCTTTCAGTTTTAAAATATTTCCTAATTTCCCTTGTGATTGTTTTCTTTGACCTACTAGTTAGTTAGAAGTGCCTTATTTAAGTTCTAAATATCTAGAGCCTCTTCAGATATATTTTCAATATTAAATTTTAGTTTAATTCTGATGTAGTCACAGAACAGATTCAGAATAATTTTTAGAAATATTTTTTAATTATAAATGACCACAATACCTTTATTTTATTTATTTATTTTTACATGGTGCTGAAGATTGAACCCAGTGTCTCACACGTACTAGGCAGGTGATCTACCATGGAGTTAAAACTCCAGCTCCAATCAGAATAATTTTAATTCAAATTAAATATATTGAGCTTGTTTTATGGTGAGTACAATTGTCTGTCTTCATAAATAATATGTGGAACTTGAAAAGAATGTGTTATTCTGCTGTTTTTGGTGTGAGGCTTTATAAATGTTAATTAGATCTATTACAGTTCAGTTCTATATTTCTACTGATTTTCTATTTGCTTGTTTTATCAGTTACTAAGAAAATGTTGAAATTTTGTGTTTCTTTTTTTCAGTTTTGTTAGGTTTTTGCTTTATATATTCTTTTAAGTTTTTTTTTCAGTGTACAGTTGGCCTTCTGTATCTAGGGGTTCTGTCTCTGTAGATTCACCCAAGAAATAAGGAAAACTATTGGGGAAAAATTGTCTGTACAGAAAATATACAGACATTTTTTCTTGTCATCATCTCCTGAAAAATACAGGATAGCAACTCTTTATGTAGCATTTACATTATATTTGGTATTATAAGCTAGAGATTATTTAAAGTATATAGGTAGATGTGCATAAGTCATATGCAAATAGTACACCATTTTATGTAATGGACTTTAGCACCCAAATACTTGGGTGTCCACAGAAATGTCTTAGAATTTTTCCAATATATTCATCCTTCTTAGATACTGAGGGACAACTGTGTGTACATACAGATTTCTATCTTCTTGTTGAATTGATCATTGTATTATCATGAATTTTTTATCTTTGACAATAATCATTGTCTTAAAAATCTATTACATCTAATATAAATATATTCATTCTAGTTTTACTTTGATTATTATTTTCCTAGCACATACTTTTCTATCTCAAACTTTAACTTCTCTGAGATTTTAAATATAAACTGGGATAGCGGGTTTTCTTGAAGGTAATATTTGTTGAGTCTTGATAGTTCATCTAGTATGATAATCTCTGCCTCTTAATTTAAGTGTTTGGCCATTATATTTAACCCAAGTATTGTTGTATTTAAATATAATAGTTTCCTATTTGTTTTCTCTTTGTCCCAATTGACATTTGTTTCTTTCTTTATCTTTTTACTACCCTCTTTTGAATAATAGAGTCTATTTTATTAATTATTTATTTTATTTATTATCGATGCATTTTATTGTATCTTCTCTATTGGCTAATTGGCTATAGCTTTTTCTTTTTTGGAATTACTTTTGTAGTGATTATTCTAGAATTTATAATATGAAATTTTAAGTTAGTATCACCTATACTTATATAATAACATACCACCTCACCCCTGTGTATTTCTCCTAATTTCTTCCATCCTTTGTGTTACATTGTTATACACCTTCTACCTATGCTGTAAACCCCATATGCATTATCATCTTTCTTAAACAAATATTTTCACTGTATATTCAATTATATAATAGTTATCATTTCTAGTTGTTTTTATTTCTTTGTACAGATCCAAATTTCTATTTAGTATTATTTACTTCGGCTTTAAAAATATCCTCTTTCATTTCTTCTAGTGTAAATTTGCTAGCAGTGAATCTAAATAGGCTTAGTTTGCCCAAAAATGGTTTTAATTTTTACCTTGAGTTTTGGAGGATATTTTTGTTGTATATAGATTCTAGGGTTCTACATATATAGATATAGGAGATAGAGATGGAGATAGAGATATTCTTTAAGTACTTTAAAAATGTCATTCCATTTTCTTTGGGCTTCTATTGTTCCTAATGAGAAAACATAATTTTTATCCTTGTTCCTCTCTATGTAATGTGTATCCAAGTGTCCTGTATGTGCGTTTTCTGGATACTTTGAGATTTTATCTTTTATATTTTTTTCCAGTAATTTCATTATGATACATTTTGGAGATGTCTTTATCTCATTTGAGCTTTGATGAACTTCTTGGGTTTGTGTGTATATGGTGTTTATCAAACTTGGAAAAAGATTGGCCATTGTTTCCTTAAATATTAATTCTGAAAAATATTGCCCCTTTCATGGGACTCCAGTTACATATGATAATCCACAAGTTACTGAAGCTCTGTTTTTAAAGATGTCCCCCCTCCTCTGAATAATTTTAATTGTTATATCTTCAAATTTACCGATTTTTTCCCTGTAGTATTTAATCCCTGTTAAGCCAACCAATGAAGTTTTTCATTCAAACAAACCACTAGTTGACCTAATACCATTTTTCCTTAATATTTTTAAATTCTACATTTATCTCATACTAAATTCTCCCAGGCATTTGAATTTAATGAACTTTCTATTCTGTTAGAAAGATATAGTCATGCTCTTTAAATTTTTAACATTATAACTTATTATATGTTAATGTACATGTCAAAATCTAGTAGAGTTAGTCTTTTCTTGATTCTTTAGCTTTTCTTCCTATTCTTATTTTTCCACAAGACCTTTAAAGTCAGCTCCTCCAATTAAAAAATAACCCTGTTGATATTTTAAACTTTATATTTACAAGGTAACAAGGATAATTAACGTTTTCTATGTCACGTCTTCCTATGCGTGAATGGGGTTGTCTTTTCCTTTTATTTTTCAAATTTTCTTTTGCATCCTAAGTAGCATAAAGTTTTCTTTATATAGGTCTCAAATATTTCTTATTTTCAGGTATTTTACGTTATTGTTGTGGCTACTATAAATGAGATCTTCTCATTATAATATGTTCTAAATGCCTTTGATTTCATTTAGAAAAATGTTAATCTCCATGTTAGTCTTGTCCTAACCATTTTACTGTATTCCATTATTGTTTCCTTTTCATTTGCTTATATCTTTTCAGGTGTATGTCCCAATACCTAGAAGTGGGGCTTTATTGAATTTGCATGTTCTTTTTCATAATGTCCTGATATTGCCTGTGTCTTTTTTTTCTTTAGTTTGGAATATTTTAAACATATTTATTTTAAAACCTTTCTAGTTATCCCATTTTCTGTAGTTTATGGAGCATCAATTTTTCCCAACTATTTAATCTACTGACTTTATTTCAATAGATTATGTATTGAAATAAAACATGGAATTAGACATGCTTTGCCATGAGCTCATCTTCAGTATGGACAGTTTCCTGTTGAGTCCCACAAGCTTGTCTTTTGCAGGCATCTATATGATTTGGTTCACATTTTCCTCTGCTGGGTGCATTCTTAGATAATTTTTATGTTTATTTTTTGACTATAACTTCCCTTAGTTATGGTTTGGAGGATTTTTTGACTATCACCCACACATGGTACAATTTTGGAAGTTTGATTTCTCAAGGTCTACTCTTCCAACACCCACAACATGGGCAGATGGTCAACTTCCTGCCGCATCCTAAGACCAGTGGGCAGAGTTTTTCTAGTCCTTATTTCATGAAGGGAACATCCCTTTTTGGCTTTCCGATTTATTCAAATAGGTCAGTTCTGCTTCTTATCACACATAAGCCTAAGGCCTAATCCTCAATTCTATCCATCTTAGATTCCCATCTTCTATGCTGGCCCCTATTTCTAATATTCCTACAAACCATTTGTATTTAGCACCTACTCAATTTTATGTGTTTAAATTTCTATTGAGAATTTTCCTTGCTTGTGGTTGAGTTTGGATAGGAAATGGTGAGGATAATAACACCATCAGCAATCACATTTTGTTATTATATTTTGTCCAAAATTCATATGGGTTTGCAGTGTATTGGGAAACTTCCCACATCAGTTCCGTCTGTCTTTCCTGGTCCTTCAAGTAGTTTAAAGGATACGTGCTCTTTCCTGTCACAAGCAGAAATACTTAACCTCGGGATATCTTGGGCTCCAGAGTGTGAAAAACAAACCCAAACACAACAAAACTAACATTTATTGGGCACTTATTTTGTGCCAGGAACTGAGATTATTTTCTAGCATATAAAATGGAATAAAGTGGGGTCACTTTCTTATAAGACATCCCTCTTCATGCACAGGGTAGGAGATCAGTTGGCTGTACTATGGTAAGTTCTTAAAGGAAGGCAGAAACAGTGCATTTGCAGGGAAATGTCTAAAGGTCCTGTGTATGACTGTGAAACAGAGATGACTGTGCACCTGTTTTCTTCCTCTTCCTCTTCTCTTTCTCTCCTTCTGCTTCTTTTTCTTTTATATATCCTTGTAATAAGAAGGAAAAGGGGAGGTAGGCATCAGGAGGTTGGCGAGAGAGCACTGGATTGGAGGGTCAGGATCCTTGGCTAATCAGCCCTAGGGCTCTCAACCCAGCTGCCTTTCAGATGTGCCCACCTGAGGTCCTGACCTAGAAAATTTGGAGTGGGCCCAAGCATTTATATATCTAGACACTTCTTTGGGTGATTTTAATGTCATGTTGGGATACATAGCTACTATTGAAAGCAACATCACACTGTCTCTCAGCACAGGACTCTCATTTTTTACTTCATTTGAAAGTAAACTTCCATGGACCTCTGGAAATGCAGGCTCCTCTGCTCCCACATATCCCCACTTTGGTGTACACATTTCTACACTTAGAATTAGGTGTCATACTCAAGGAAAAGCCAGAGAAAATCTGAAGCTATTGAGAAGCGACCGGGGCCATTGAATTCATTTTTGGGGCTGCCATGACAAAGTACCAGTAACTGGGTGACTTAGAGCCACATAAATACATGACCTAGTTATAGGACTTTGGGTATATCTTTTTAATCCCCATCCTTTCTGTGCCTCAGTAGCCTTAACAGCAAAGTTGATCATTTTCAGATCTGGAATTCTATTCCAATACACGATAGTTGCCCAAGAGAGGGCTATTTTTGTAACATTTGTCATTGTTATTAATACCATTATGCAATCTCACTGATTTTTCGAAGCTTAGATAGTATTTTCCTGAGAGAACAGTTTTAGTAAGCTCAAATAACAAGCAGACTAGTTTTTCTGTCCTTCAGTGCTATCATTTGGCTTCCCACAATTAAGTAATGATAATTGATGTAACAGCTTAGCCAGTTAGATGACCTGCTTCTACACATTGTGTTATGGAGTGACAAGGCTGAGTTTCATGCTCTGTGGAATCTACCTTATTGATTTAAAGACACATCAGTAGTGGGGGAGGAGGTAAGCTTAAAAGCGTGAACAGTAATTGTTAGTGAACCCCATTGGAGGATGACAGGGAGGTACTAAAAGGCCAAGGTTCCAAATGTTTCTCATTAATTATCTTCAAAACAAAACTCTCAGCCTAAAAGCCCTAATTAGGGAGCAGCACATGGCTTAGACAGCCGTGGTGGTAGATTTCCTGATGTACTGGTTTTCATTTTGAGAATTGGAGTCGAGCAATGGAAAAAAATGTGGATTCTGGAGCCAGCCAGACTGGGCTCAAAATCTGGCTCTCCCACTGACCAGCGTCAGGACAGTGGGCAAGCTACGGGGCCACTCTGTGCCTCAGTCCCCTCCTCTGAAATACAGAGATAATGAAAATAATGACACCTACCTCACAAAACTATTGCACAGATTAGATCAGTTGAGATGTGAAGAACACTTGGAACTGGGCCTGGGTCCTGTAAATTTAAATGATGTAATTATTTGCACTAAGACAAGGACATAATCCATAAGAACAAATTTCAAAGAAAGTTGAGACAAATGTCAGGCTTGTGATAAGATTTAGGGTGTGTGTTGGCCATTTCTGAAGCCCTTACATGGCACGGTCTGATTTTTCCATGTGGAAAGCCAGCCTTGTGTGGAGCACAAGCCACCCCAGGTGGCCAGGTCAGCAAGGACTAAATGAGGGTTCTAGAGTCGTCTTTCAGGCCTGACCAAAGGACATTGAATTGGGCAGCTCATGGCTCTCTTTCCCTTTTTCAGTACTGAGCCTCTTTCTTTCTGCTCTCTCTCTCACTCCTGTTCCATTTCCTCTGTCCTCCCTTTTTCCCTCTCCCCAGGCTAGAGCTTCTCTACATCATCTTTGTAGCCCCCTATGCAGATCTGACACAAGCCCCCAACTTATTTCAGCCTTGCCCATCCCAAACTGAATCCTCGTGTTCTTCCCAGAAGATGGTGGAGACTTGCCCATGGGGAGCCTCCTGGATCCCAAACTGAAAAAAGTCATCACGGGTCACTCTTGGGAAGGGGTGGGTGGCTGCTTGGGTTAGCTGTTCTCCTGGCAAACTCCCCGCCACCCCCCACCACACACACACACACACACACACACACACACACACACACACACACTTTGCTCAGGGCAGTTTTCAGAATGCAAACATGCCAGTTTGGCTTGACCTCTTATTAACTGGGACTCAGGATTTGTGTCCATTTTGGTTTTAACTAGAAGAACACGAAGCGTGGGGTCAACTGTGCAGAAGTAAGAAATGGGAGCAAAGAGATTAAAGCCGTGTTTTGTTCTCATGGGAAAGTTGGATACTTTGAGAATATTGAGTCATTATTGAGCCCTCCTCATTATCTCTGCGAAGGAGGAGGACAGAAACAACCCATCGAGGGCAAACTGACTCCTGTGCCTCTTTTAATGAGTTCTTCGCAATTGGATTTAGGTACTCTTGTTTTTCACTTAAATAATTTTTATCGACCTCTGAAAACATGAGCTTCTCTGCTCACACATATCCCTACTTGTATGTCCATGTTTTCACATCTGGAACTATGAGTTGTACCAGTGATCAAAGATGCACAAAGCAGAACCTGACGAGAAGCCCGTGGGACCACGGGGTTTGTTTGCTTGGTCTGCACTAATGGTGCCTTAGAATGTCAGAAATGTACTGTCTCACAGTTCTGGGGGATAGAAGTTTGAGACCAAGGCCTTGGCAGAGCCAACCTCCCTCTGAAGGCATGAAGGAAGGTTCCGTTCCTGGCCTGCCTCCTCGTTTCTGGTAGTTCCTTGGTGTGTGGTGGCATAACTCTGATCTCCATGTGGCCTTCTCCCTGTGTGCATGTCTATGTCCAAATTTCCCCATTTTATAAGGATGTCAGTCACATGGGATCAGCAGCCTTCCCCACTCCAGACTGATCTCATGTAGCTGAGTACATCTGTCATAACTCTGTTTCCATAGAAGCTCATATCCTACGATGCTGGGAGTTAGGACTTCAACATATGAATTTGGGGAATACAGTTCAATTCATGACAGCCATAGCTCTGTCCTGCAGACATGATTCCATGGAATCATGAGGAAGTGCTTTTTGCACAGACTGTTCCATAGCACCACACTTAGGTGTTCCATGGCTGCACTTTGGATGGAATTACCCTGATACATGTGCTTGAAATCATTCAATGTGCCCAGAAATGTGGGCAGTGGCTTGGAGACAGTGTAAAGGTTCTGTATTTTATCCCAATGGCAACTGGGGTGGGGCAGGGTGGGGAGAATTGAATCTTTACAAACAGGAGAAGGGTGATCAGACTATAAAAGGATGGGTGAGAAGTCGGTGATAAGAAGTATGGAGGGGGGAAGACAAGGCTGTTGTAATTATTCAAGGAAGTGGGAGACCTGACTATACCTTCATAGTGGTAATGGGAATGTGGGGCAGATGCCTCAGAAAAATATCTGTGATATATATATCAGGGTGCCTAGAGAAGAGAAGCTTACACTGTGTGTTATTTTAGCAAGGGAACTGCCAGTTGGAGATTGCTGGCAAGGAGAACTGTCATTTGGGTTTCCAGAGATGGGCACTTTAATTTTGGGATAGAGGCCTTGTGTTCAAACAAGTCACCAGGATAGACCATCTAGTTACTCCAAAACAATGAGTTATTCTTGAAATAAATGGTAAAGACATCACAAACCAGAGCATGGTGACTGCAGAGTGAGATGTGAAATGGTAAAAAATTTTAGAGAAAAGTGTTCCTGGATGAAGGTTGCAGATGGAATTATTGGTAGCCCTATGTATTAGTTTACTCTTGGCTGCTGCAAAAATAACTACCACAAACTTAGTGATCTATAACAATACAAATTTATTTTTTTATGGTCTTGTAGGTCATAAGTCCCACAAGGCTACAGTCAAGGTGCTGGTGTGGCTGTATTCCTTTCTGGAAGGTATAAGACTCTTCTTCCACTTCTAAGGCCACTTGCATTCCTTTGCTTGTGGCCCCTTCCTCCACCTTCGAAGCCAGCAACACAGCATCTCTCTGGCCCTTTTACCAACATCATGTATCTTTGTATGGCCCTCTCTTCTGCTGCCCTCTTCTACTCTTAATAATACTTGTTATTACACTGGGCTCCCCTGGATGCTCTCCGGACCTTAGCCAGTTGATTAGCATGCTCATTTCCATCTGGAACCTTGATCCCATTTGTCACATACCCTAATGTATTCATAGACTCTGGGGATTAGGACATGTATATCTGTGGACACTATTATGCTGCTTCCATAGCCTACATGATTTTTTTGGAATTAGTATAATGCTGAAATGCAAGGTGGAGTAGTATGGTTGTCTTCTCTGGGCCTCGGTGAATCAGAGGGTCTTTTCTTTAAAGAATTGAGGGTTCCAGATCCAATTGTGCTGGGGTAGCACGAGCAGGTCTTAGACCAGGAGAAGGAAACAAGGCTTCCTGCCTTTTGGGGTGAAGGGTTTGGAGGGGTCTAGACTCACTGTTGGCTGATTATTTCCAACCAAGTAGGGGCAGCCTGAGAAAATCTAGACACAACCCTGAGGATGGGGTTTGGAGCCTCAGGAGGAACACAGGGAGTGTTATCCCCCAGATATTCAGGGAACATCACCATCTGTCCTAGACAGGGGAGTTTCTGGGAAGCGATGTTGGGAAGGGTGTAGGGGTCATGCCCCCACTCACAGTGAATCTCCATGTGGGCAAAGCACATCCTGGAGAAAAGAGTTACAAGTGAGCTCCAGGTGAAGCGGGAGGCTCAGAGTGCAGCTATGGAACCACAAGTAGCTAGTGGGAGTGACAATTGCTTGTTCACTTGAGTTGATCCCTCAGGGATTCCCATAAATGGCAGAGAGAGATGCTGGGTGGCAGGCTAGCTTTCTGCTAACCCCAGGCAGATGGGAATGTGAACAGTAAAGAGATAAGTTTTATTTTAGGCCACTGCAGCAGATATCCAGGTTTTGGTTGGAAGGCAGTTCTCCAGAGTTTTGAAGTGAAGGGGCCACAGGAGATGGTTGTAGATGAGGAGTTTGGCTCATTCTCAGATTTGCAGCTGCAGAAAGGAATGGAATCTTGGTGTGTGGGGGTGCACTTCTGGAAAGACTGAGGTAGAGGCGATGCATCCATTTGCCTCTTGTGTCTGGGCCATGCAGACCTGTGACTACTTGTGAGAAACCTGTGAGGTCTTGGGGTTGGAGCTGCAAGTTAAACTGAGCACCAGCTGGAGGTGAGGGGGATGATCCTAATCACACTTAACAGGGAGAGGAATTAGTACCAAGGCGCCCTACGTCTCAGGAAGTGGGGCCTCCCCATCTCTCCCAGGGCTGTAGGAGGGAGTGGGCTACTTATTCAGGTTCCATTTTCAAAGGGAGGTACAGTTTCTTGGGTGATCTCAGCAAGGTGACTTTTTGATGAGGGCTTTTTGTTCTCCTGAACTTCTCACCTTCCCTTTGTACCATCTCCTCACCACCATGGCTTATCTTTGTCCTTTCTCAGAGGAAGGGTTTGGATCAAACTGTGCACTTCATATTGCTAATCTTCCTTAACTAAAAGAAAAAAGAAAGAGCTGAATTTATAGATGCAAACACCTAGCCCACGGTTGTCCCTAGAGTTACTTGTTCCTTTAGTCCTGAGGGTCCAAATGCATATTGGGGAAAATACCAAATGGTTAATGGGTCAGTGATAAGCAGCTTCCAGTGGCTATAATTCCTTCAGGTTCTGGGAATAGTGAGAGTTAACCAGTCCTCAATACTGGCCCCAAAGGGCATTTTGTTTTGGGGTGCCTTTTCCTTAGGCCATGTCTAGTTGTGCCTTCATCTCTAATTTGCTCATCCAGCTTGCTGTGTGCTGTGAGTCTCTACCCTTGAGGGACTGAGCAGAGACAGGTGCTGCTCTCAGGAAACAGCTGCTGAGAGGCGGTGTGTGAGTGATCCCAGCCCCAACCTTAGCAAGAGGGAGTGGAAGTTCTGTCAGAGTTCAGAGAGGGTAGAAGGGACTATAGAGGGTTTGAGTAGTTGCAAAATGACTTTACATTTATTTTATTTATAATTTTCATCATTTTTTAAGAGAGATAATTTATGCTATATTGCTCAGGCTGGTCTCAAATACCAGGGCTTCCGTGACTGGTCTCCTGCTTTAGCCTCCTGAGTAGTTGAAACTTTTTTTTTAAAATTAGCCCTTGAAGGATTGTCTCAGCAGAGAAGTGTCTAGGACACTTTAGATGGAGTGGAGAGAGCCTAAGGGATATGGTAAATATATTTGGAATATAATTGTATGTATGCCTGTGTGCACATGCACACATAATAGTTATATGTAAATGGGGCAAAATGCAAAAGGTTAAAATGATCAAAGTCTCCTTGTCTTCTTGTTCCTTATTACTCAGTTCTTTCCATAGAGGCAAAGTTAAGACAAGATTAAACAAATACAGCTGGGCATGGTGGCACATGCCTGTAATCCCAGCAACTTGAAAGCCTGAGGCAGGAGAATCTCAATTTCGAGGCCAGCCTCTGCAACTTCAGGAGATCCTAAGCAACTGCCTGAAAATAAAAATATAAAAGGGGCTGGGGATGGAGCTTAATGGTTAAGCACCCCTAAATTCAATCCCCAGTACAAAAACAAACACACAAACAAACATCGATCCCCTCCCCCACACACCCATGGTTGGATGGTTGAACCATCTTTTAAGAAGTATCAAACATGCATGAGTTCATTGTTTTCTCTGCAGTGCATTATGTGGCAACTCTTTCCAACCACTAAATCCTCATGAAGGAGACTTCACACACCATTTTTTTAGGGACCAAATTCCCTTCCCAAGATGCAGAAAATTTGAGACCAAAGGTAATTATATAATGTTAGCCACACTTGTCCCCACCCAGGAATCCATAACAGTCTCAAGAAGACTTCAGGCTCCCACAGGGTATGGGTTGTGGGTTGGTGTTCAGACTTAAGAAACTGGGAGGCTCTAGCTAAATTTAAATGGAAAAGAGATTGGCTCCTGTGGAGACCAGGGCAGCCTGGACCAGAGGCAGGGCTGCCCCTGTCCCAAGCTGATGAGCAAAGCGGGTGCCCAGGGGACCCAGAGAACCAGCCCCCATGGCACTGACAGGAGTAGGTTCTGGAGACCGTGGGGAAGAAAGCTGAGCACACAGATGCTCTCCAGTTCCTCCCAGATGGGTTTCCTGACCAGAAGAGAACTCCTGCGTGGAAAGGTTATAAGGGAAAGATTCAGATTTTTCTTCCCCTGCTGTGAAATCAATTAAAAACAGGATGGATACAAAATGGTTTTATAACCTCCTCCACCTCCTGGCTTGCTTTCTTTTTGGGGTTGGGCCAGCCCAGAGTGGAGAGAGACAGGAGTCTCATGGTCTGAAAATTCTGCGGCAGTTTAAATAATAGTGACCTATTGCTCCAGCTCTCCTCAAGGGACCCGAGACTGGAGGAGGAAATGTCTCCCTGGAAAACAGACAGAGGAAGGAGGATCCTGTGGAGAAGGGAACAAGGGGGAGAGGCCTGGATCCAGCCTCAGCTTCTGCTGCCCCCAGGTTCCTTCAGAATCTGTCTAACCTGAGTTGGGGGTGGGGGAAGAGACCAGTTTTCAAAGAAAATTTATTTCCCACCGAGTAATTTAAAGAGCTTGTTTTGCTTTCACATAATTGCTTGACATCAACCAACATCAATAATTTTCATTCCTACTTTGATCTATAAAAAATGATAATAGATAACTTTTATTGAGTACCATTTTGAGTCAGACACATAGTTAAACACCTTGCTTAAATGAACTCTAATTCATATAACATCACTGAAGATTAAGTAATATGTTCTCCAATTTAGACATAAGGAAAATGAGGCTCAGAGAGGCTAAATAACCTACCCAAGAGCAAACAGCTGGTAATTGGCAAAACCAGAATCCGAATCCAAGTCTGCTTCCACTCTCACTAAGTTGATGATGATAATAATAACAATAATAATAGTAAGAGTTCAACAAATTAGAACTGTTATTATTGTGTGCCTGATATTTGGCGTATCCTCCTAACAAGCCTGTGAGGACGGTTCCAAGCTCCCTTTTACAGAAAAAGCCATAGTTAAGGAAATAGCTCAGTGTCGTTGAGCTGAGTTGGTGAGGTCTCGCCTTGAAGCAGGGTCTTTGGGTTCTTTAATGTCAGCATTCCGTCCAAGGAAGCCATGAACTTCAGGAACCTAGAAAGGTGTTTTTTTTTGTACTGGGGGCTTCCAGTGGGTACTCTGAGACCAGAGAGGGGCCCCAGCTTGCTGTCCCTGGTGAGCTGAAGCTGAATTGGGCTGAGAAGAGCAGCCTCTGCCAACACACATTGTTCTCAGCAGCAAGAAATGTTTCCCAGCGCATGGCCAACTTGGCTGAGGCATCTTAGACATCTTGAGGGACATAGTTTTAAGCATCTTTAAATGGATCGACAGACTTCATTGTCAGGACATGCTGCTTCAGACTGCAGAGCTGCTCACATTTTTCCCAATGAAGGGTATTATCTGGAACTAACTGATCATTTCAGAGTCTGGCCACCTAGGGTTCTATTTGTACACCCAATGCAAAATCATGTAAATGAGCTTCCGTGGCTCATCCATCCCTCCCTAGCTATCAGACAGTTCCTATCTGGGTTTTGGCATCTCTGTCTTCTCTGAACTTCTATTTTTCTAAAGCTTAGCCTCTCCAAAATATCTTGGAGAGTCTTGAAACCCTCATCTTCACTTACTTGCTCCTATTTTTCCCTCGCCCTCAAGTCTATATTCCATAAACAATAGCAATGGAAAGACAATCTAAGGTTGCTGGCATTGAGAAATAGCCAAAACATTTTGATATCTATTATGTGTTTTAGGACTCTTAATAACCCAAAGAGAGAAATCAGTATGAACTTAGGTTTGTAAAAATAAAAGAAGACTCTGTTAGTGTCTGAAGCAAGACTAGAACATTGTTTCCCCCTGGATCCCATAGTCCCCGTCTCTTTAGCTGCAGACCCTATTATGAGATGTAGTTAGGGAAATAACCACTGTGACTCAGGAACATTGTTTCTAACTGTTTCCCTTGAAGCCCTTTTTAGATTGTTCTGGAAACAGCCTGAAAACCATAATACCCATAAAAGTGAAGCTTATATCTTGAACAATACATTCCAGAAGTCTCTCATTTCTTAAAACCAAGATTGTCCCACAATTTGTGGCATCTCACCAGCACCAGTGACGAGTCATTCATTCGACAAATGCTTAGTGAGTTTCTTCCTGGATTGTAGACATAACCCTAGCCCCCCTACAGTTCAGAGGGTGTGCATGGTGGTAGCAAGGGGGGTCACTGAATAGGAACTTTTAGTAAAGTTCATGCTGTGGAAGCAGAAATCAGGGATATCCAGGAAAACCCAAGGTTTGAGATGGCTTCCGTGAGAAAGAAACATTTAAACCAAGACTTGAAAGATGAATAGAAGCTGGCCAGATGGGAAAGAGGCAAGTCTTCCTCCAGGTGCGGCAGTTTTGAGCATGAGTCTTGAAGACTTCTAAGATCAAAGAATTTAGCTAACCAAGGACCCAGCTGCTGTGCTCTGCAATCGGTTACCACATCTGTGCCAAGGCCATCCTCCCAAAGGTAGCTCTCAGCTAGTGACTGGGTGTTGAGACAGGGGTGCTAGGGCAGCCCATTCCTTAGAGGCCATGAATACTCTGATGGCCAATTTTGAGTCAAGGATGCCCCTGAAGCCATGCTGAACTTTTTTTGGTCGGTGGATGGTCTAGGGTGTTTCTCCCTAGCCTTTGTCCCTTCTCTCTTTCTCTTGGCATCAGACTCGTTCTGTACCCTTGATCCAGCCCTTCCATGGGAGTAGATGGCATTCAACAAGAAGTGGGTGAGGTGAGCCAAGGACAAGCAAAAGGGAAGTGGCTCAGGGCAGACCCCTGCATGCTCTTTTCTTCCAGCAGGAGGAGGAAGAGTCAAACAGGCAAAGCAAACAGTTTACTCCAAGGATTATTCAAGACTAGAATTCTATCCCTTCCTTTAAAATTTCAAGAACAACTTTGACTGAAAGCACTCCGTTTCAGGACAGGGTTCTGTGGCACAGGGAAATTGTTTGCAAAGTTATCTTTTATTCTACATACAGGAGCTTTTTCTCTCCCCTAACATCTTTGTCCTTATGGTATCATTAGAAGGTGACTCTCCAGGATCTCATATTGGCAAGGCAATGCCAACCCTGATTGAGGAGAAGTCCAGGCAGGCCTCGGACTAGATTAGCCCAGTGCCAGGTGTGCTATTGTGGCGGCAGACACTGCTGCATCTGCATCTGATGCTTCAACTTCTTGGTCCACTAGACTGCATGCGCAGAACGTCCTGCTCTGGCTGCCAGGGGTCACTTGGCAGATCTAGTTCTCATTGTGCATCAATAAATTGATTTTCCGGTTTTACTTTAAAAACAAATAGAAGAATAACATTAGCATCAAGGGAGGTTATCAAAGAGGGAAAGAGTTACAAAAAAGCCACATGCAGCCTGTGGGTGTGAGGTAGAAGGTAAAGCAAGGGATGGATTTGGGCTTTTAGGTGGGCGTGGCTACCCCAGTCAGGGTTTCAATGGTGCCTTTCAAAGCCATTCTTTATCCTGTGATGCCTGGGGGCTAGGTGGGAGTACCAACAGAGAGCAATTACAGAAAGAGGGGGAAATGACCCTGCTGGTGATCATTTGAAGAAGTATTTTTGGACAAATGAAAGGAAGTACATCTTTACACAGGCTATATTCTATAAATGGAACCCATTACCCCTATAAGGTGCTTAAGACAAAAAAATTAAAATGGGTCCCAGAAGAGGCCACAAAAAGTCATGAATATTAATTGTAATGGTTGTTAGGGTCAATCCCTAAAGACCAAGTCACTATGTTCCCACAGAAATGTTGCTGGTGGCCCTCTAGAGGAGCCATGTCCTAGCCACATTGAGTTCCTGGAAGATTTCTGAAACACTGAGTGTACTTTCTCTGTGCCATACCTTTGCCACACTGAAGCCAGATTTACAGATAGGTAGTTAGTGGAGTTAGGTAAATCGGGTCTAATATCGAGTAAGATAAAGAAAATGGAGGCCATTATAGAGAATGGAGTCCAGGAAACTAGAGCAGCACTTGAGGAAATTGAAATGTTAATGTCCCCAAGGCCCAGAACCCATCCTAAGGAACTGTTAATGAAGCAGCTCCCAGCAAACAGGGAGATGCTAATCAAAAGCCACCCCAGGTCCTTCCTGCCCAGATTACTCCTTCAGCCCACCTATCCCCCCCCTTTTGGGTCTTCCCACCTGCCTTCTATCACTGAAAGATAAAGGGAAACAAAAGACATGAATGTGGAAAAGCTGAAAGAAGACCTTAGCTATAAAAAAGGGAAGACCTCCCCCTTCCACGGATTCCGCCTTCCGGTCCCCTTCTTCCCCCGGGAAAAAGTCTTTTCTACTATCCCTTAATAAAGCTTCTACTTTCCACTGTAAATCTTGTCTCAGCGTGCTTCTCTGGTGTTATACTTCAGCATTTGGGGAAGCAAGGACTCGTCACCTGTAAATAGCGGTAACAACACTGTTGCCTTTAGGTTCCCTTGCCACTCGTCTAGGACTAGCAAACTACTTCTTACTCTTCAAGATCCCGTTCAAATGTCAGCCTTCCCTGACTTCCCCAAGGCAAGGCTGCTCACTGTGAGGTTCAGCTTCCTCCTAAAAGTGAGGCTGGACTGGGTGCGGAAACACACCCTGTAATCCCAGGGGCTCTGGTGGCTGAGGCAGGAGGATCATAAGTTCAAAGCCAGTCTCAGCAAAAGTGAGGCACTAAGCAACTCAGTGAGACCTTGTCTCTAAATAAAATACAAAATAGGGGTTGGGACATGGCTCAGTGGTTGAGTGTCTCTGAGTTGAACCCTGGTACCAAAAAAAAAAAAAAAAAAAAAAAAAAAAGAGGCTGGAAGGCAGGTGATTTTCTCAGGATTGAAGTGTTCCTCAGACTCCTGCCCATTTAACTCCTTTTTAGGAGGAATTTTTTGATTGATTAAAGAGAAGAGAGACATTGAGCCCTATCTTATGCAGAGACCTGTGAGGTCTTCCCAAGCCCTGCCTCAACCCAGTCCCTTTCTCCCTCTCCCTGCCACCAGGGCAGAACATGTCTCCTCAAGAGTTTTCTACACAAAACATACATACAACATCTCCTCCACTGCATCATAGTTGTTTGTTTGCAAGTAACTATGCCAACCCTGACTGAGGAGTCATAGTTATTTACTTGCCACAGTTCATGTTTTCTTGCGTTTCCCACTTTGTGTTTTCTAGTCCAGTTCACAGTTGGACTAGAAACTTCTCCATTGTCCCTGATTCATGTAGCCACATCATGGAGATTGCCCCTATGCAAAAAATGCATGTTGACCGAGTGTTGAGCTCTATCAACCTGAGACAGTTAGAGATCACCACAAGGACAAAAGACAAACGCAGTCTTGGACCTTAGTCCATAGTGTAATTTTTCAAAGATGGTGTAAGTATTTTCCCTCTGCTCTCCTACCTTAATTCATAGCTTGTTCGTTGCTAAAAGCTTGGTCTCGGCCTTAGCCACTTCCCTTAAACAACCTTATCAGCTTCAGAGACTAGGTGCATCATTAGGGATGCTCTTGCCAGGAATCTCAGAAGACAAAACAAACCAACAAAACAAAACAACATCAAAGATAAAAACTGTTGAGGAGCCATCAAAATGGCAAATTTCCTGGGCACTTGTTACTTGCCACGATTCATGTTTCTTTCATTTCCCACCTATGTGTGTCCTCTTAATAGTTACAGCAACTCATCCTGGTCACAAGACAGGGATGTTGACAAAGAATGCGGCAACAGTATGAAAAACTAACTTTTGGCTCCAGAATGACCATCTGACCGTGCCTTCCTTAAAGTTCAAGTGTGAAATGTACCTAAAATAACATTCCTAAACCTTAGCTCCCCTTGCAAACAGCACTTCCACATGAATAAAACTAACTCTCTCCCTTTGTCCAGGGAAGCAGCCTGATACTCTCCTGTCTCCCTTCTCTTTTGAGAAGCTAATAATAGCCTTGTCTCTGTGTTCCTTCACCTGACTTGTTTTCATTTCTCCCATCACCAAGTCCAAGTTCCTGCGTCTGGCAAACCAGTCGTGGGTCTCACTGCTCATAGCATCGATGGCATACTTCACGAGGCTCTGCTTTGGATATCAGTTGTACAATACTGTTCTTCCAGGCCATATGCCTGTTTGTCTCAGCTAATATACAAACTTGTCTCCAAAGTGGCCATCTGTGTAGTTGAAATAAAGTAGCCAAGAGGCTTGTTGAGTTTTCAGTGTCTTTAACTTTAACTGTGTCTCTCGGATGAGTGAGCCAGTTCCCCAGAAATCTGGTCTAGAAATATTGCCAATGCACATTCCAGTGACTTTGAGATGTTAGAAAAACAGACATATCACCTTCCAGGCTGAAATCACTGGGAACTGCATTTTAATGTTCGATTTCCTTCCAGATCCTTAGGTTGTGAATGACACACAGTCTGTGGAAACTTTATGAGATCACCAATAAACAGAAGTCCGAAATTTTCAAGAAGCATTTAACCACAGATCAACCAAATGCCACATTTTCGTGTTTAAAACAAAAAAATCCTCAGCAAGCAAAGCTCTAGTGATCAACTTGCTGCCCAAGGCAAACATTATGAGAGGTCTACTCTGATTCATACAGGGAGAATCTGAAGGTGGTGAATTACAGGGTGAGGAAGGGAAGCAGGAACCCTAGAAAATAAGGGGAAATCAGAAAAATGAGGAATGAGCGTCCTGATAATTGATTAAACAACCAGCCCTGGAGAAAAAAAATCCTGAGCTCAAGAGCCTTGGTTTCTAATCTCAATTGTAATATTTTAACTTTCTGGAAAATGCCAGTTGTTTATTTAAAATAAACATCTATGTACTCTATCAATTTAAAGGAAAATACAAAGTGCTTTTGAAGGGAGTACATGCAGATGTTCATTCATTCCTCAGATAGTTTTTAAATAGGTAGTATGTTCAAGGCCATCTGCTGGACCCTGGAGCTTTGGCATGTAACAGGGCTGGGGTTGCCTCGGCCCTCTTGGGGTTTATAGCCAGGCAAGCTCAGGTCCTGAAGAAGTGCAGAGTGATGAGGCTTTTTTTGTTTTTGTTTTTGTTTTGTTAGTTTTTTTCTAGTTCTTAAATTTTGACTTTATTTACACAATAGAAGGAAGCTCTTTACCATTTAAAATTTCTACTGTAAGATTTATCATTGTCCCAGAGCTGGAGCTGATGAAATTTTGCTTGGGATATCCAGAGAGTTTCATTCATGCATAGTGAGGAGACTTGATCTGTTCCTGAGGGCAGGGGAGATCTCCCTGAGGAACCTGAGAAAGTGATTTTTTTTTTTTAAACTCAATATTGAGGTGGTAGAGAAAAGATGGGAGATCTCTTAAGTGTTGAAGATTCCAGAATTTATGGAACCCAGAGCAAGAGGAAAAATGTTGAGAGAAGACATGAGAGATAGGTAGGGATAAAACAAAAATATTTAACCACTGAGACATGAATATAAATTCACAAATAATGGCATAAACTTACGATTTTAAAACGTGTTTCATTTTATTCTCTAAATATGCTAAATTATAGATAGTCTCTTCCTAGGAGATTTAAGTAATAGTACAAATTGTTCATCGACATGATTTTTTGTTGTTGTTTGTTTGATATAACTTCCCACTAGATAAATGAGGCCCCTGAGAAATGATAAAAATTTTCCAATGATTTTCCCTTTCAGTTGCTGGGCATTAAGTAGCATGTAGACTCAGGAGAAGGAGAATTCACTTAACTTCAATAGCATTTTTTCAAGATGCTTAATTTTCTTTTATTATTGGCTGAACTAACAGCAACTACACTAACAAAATTTCTTAGCCTTATAATACTGTCTTAGATTTTTATCTGTTCACTCTCTTGATATTGACTAAATCATGAAAATTTCATTTTGGAATAGCCTACTTCAATTTAGCATCATCCTTGGGCTAGATGAGAGTTTCCAGTTGGCAGTTAGATAGTGAGCTGGAAGCTTAGAATTTTGGCTCGTCCTCTTCAGTTTTTGATGACCTCTCTGCACTTCAGTTTCGTGATATATGAAGTAGAGATTATTATATCTATAGTCCTCCACTGAATGAATATACATTTAGAACAGAGAAGGGCTAGTACTCCATATCCATTAGCTCTCGCTTTTAGAAATAAAATTAATGCTGTACATGCTCATGACAGGTGAGCCATTGCACCAAGCTCTTCGAATAAATGAAGTGTGGGAGGCCATCCTCGCACGTGATTTGAGTTACCTCCCTGGCTGGGTGAGAGGCGCTTAGATACAGCTGTGTCAGAGCCATTCCCCACCCTTTCCCAGGTCCGAGGGCTTGTCCATGCAGAGGCGTGCCTGGCCACTGCCCTGAAGACCCAATTGTTGCCCTTGACCTTGGGATGCTGCCCCCCTTAACCTTCATTGGAAGGGATTTTCCCAGGAATTTTTTGTTCCCCAATAAAAGCCCACTCCTGGCGTGTTCTCCCTCTCTCACTAGTCTCTTCTGTAAACCTCGCCACCACGTTAGGTGTCTGGAGGCGGGACCTAGGAGAAGCCGCCTTGGAGCTGGTGTTAAAGGTAATGAGAGTCTTGTCTCTTTAATTTAAAACTCCCTAGCAATTTCTTATGAACCCAACCTTCTTTCATGAAGCCAGCGCTGGTCACGTGGCAGAATGAATAATTCAACAGGGATGAATTTCACACTGATCTCCAAAGCATCCCTGTGTGTACTCATCTTTCTCAAGAGTTCTAGCATTCCTGGAGAAACCCTGCCGGCCTCCTGACCAGGATCTGTATGGACCATACTCATCTGCTCTCTCTCTCTTTTTACTGCATACACTGGGGACCACAGTTCAACAGAGCTTCCAGTTCCCATGTGTGGCCAGGTGAAGGCAACGCTGAGGAAGCATGGCAGGTGGCAGTAAATCACATCCTCAGAGGGGCCTGGGACCCTTTTTGTCAGGGATAACATTGTCATCAGAGGTCCGAGGAGTTCCCAGAGAAGGAACCCTGACTTTGAACAAATGGGGTTCTTGGCTTACATGACAGAAAAGAATTTCAGCACATGCCAATCACAGTCAGATACAGGCTAAGATTTATTCAGGAAAGCAGAGACATTCAAGGGAGAGTGTGGGCTATCTTGAGAGTGAAAATCTTTGGGGGTCAAGCAAGGAATACACAGTCAAGGGAGAATGCAGTCAGTCCATCTCCAGAGCATGAAACAGCAATCAGTTGGTGTGGGGTATTAATATCTACAGAGGACAGTAGCTAAGGCTGGACTAGAGATAGAGTAAGGGTGGAATTACACAATTTCATGCCAGTTTTCCCAGTACTTGTGAATTGCCCTAAGGTTACTTTTTGCAGGCAAGGATATGGTTCAAAAGAGCATGCCAAGGGCACAGGCTGGGTTGCTCACAAATGCTTATTCTACATTTCAAAGGTTCAGGGGTGTTCCCTGCATTTTAATGGTTCATGGACACTTCTCTTGAGATTCAATCTATCTTTCCTTTTCTGTATCCCTAAATTTCTATCTCAACATCACCTCCTTACCATAAGATTTAGAAACACTCTAGTTAGGGGACTTCGCTGGGGCAAGTTCTGGAGTTTGCAACACATAGCTGGCATGCTAAAGAACTCTGGAATGATTTCCAAGCAACACCCACCAGGTTGGGAGCACCAAGATACAGAGGCATGAGCCAACCCTCTCCTGGTGGAAGCCCATGAGTAGTCCAGTGCCTTGCTTTTAAGAGAACTGACTGATACAAACACAAATCAATCCAAGAGATTCAGCATTAACTCTTCATTTGATAATGAAGAGGTATGAGAGATAATTCCAAAGTGTAGGAAAATTTTAGTATTTAAGCAGATGGTCAGACTAACTATACAGATAAACTCAAGTTGACCGTTAACCTTGGAGGTTATACTAGTGACTCTGGACTCCATCTGAAGAACATGCAAAACCTCAAGGGTTTTAAGAGATCTGATATGAGGGGTTTTTTTTTTTTTACAAATTTATCTGAATATAATATGAAGGACAGGTTTATAAAAGGACAGACTGGAGGCAAGGAACCCAAGGATGCTCTTTCAGACGTTTAGGTTGAGAATGAGATTTATATTATTCTCATGGCTTGACAATTAGTTAGATGTGGGGGGTAAAGAGAAAGATTAGTTAAGGATGTTTCCTGGAATCCTTATTTGAGAAATTAAGCCAATTACATCTCCATTTGCCATAGCACCACAGGGAAACCAGGAGTCGGAACACCTTTGGGGAGGAGACACAATCAATTTGTCTTTGGATATGCTCAGTCTAAGACATATTTAGGCAAAAATCCAGTAGACAGTTAGAGATAGGAGTGCCATGTTTTATTTCTAAAAGTGAGAGCTAATGGGTATGAAGTGCCAGCCCTGCTCTATTCTAAATGTATATTCATTCAGTTGAGGACTATAGATATAATAATCTCCATTTCATAGGCCTGACCAGAGATGACCATTTTGAAATCCTCACACACAAAGCACATGAAATTGCAGAGAGAAAGAATACAGAGTGACAAAGAGATAGGTCAGTTCTGAGTCACAACAACACATAGGGAACAGGTAGAAGATGAGGTATCACAGTGTTTGGGAAAATCAAACTATTGTGCTATAACTGTAGGCAAGAGCAGAGTGTGCTGGGGAGGATCAGTGGGCCCTCCACCTCCATTCCTACCTTTTAATGCTGCCTGTTTTGTCTTCCTGGACAGGTCAAGACAACTTTTACCAGATTCCCTCACAACTAAGGACTGGATACAAAAATATATTCCATTAATTATGTGTACCACTCTTGCTCTAGAAGATGGAACTGAGGCAAAAGTTATATTCCCACTGTTTTTAGCCATTTTGTGTTGGCAGATGATGTGGAGCTTTTCTACAGCCGTATTCCAGTGTCTAGTCATTAGTTTTGTGGCTGCTCAGTTGCATGGTGGTGGTAGCAGCTTTCTCAGACTTGGATGTAGCCATAGCAGTGTGTCTGAGTCCTTCCTATATCTTCCTGATTCAGGCAAAGGTACCACCTCCCCTGGCAGGCCAGTTGTGAGGGGGAATTGCTGGAGACTCAGCTATATCTCGGTAGCTCCCAACGGTTTAATAAATACTTGGTTCCTAGATTAAAACCTTCATAGAATACCCAGAGCTGTTGTGTTTTTCTTATTGAATCCTGATTAATATGGAATATTTCAGGAAGGGAATAACTGATTATACTAAATACTGTGTATAGAGCAAACAACTTAAGAACCAAAAATGTCCACTGAATTTGGGAATGTAGTTTATTGGTCGTTGGTAGCAAGTAAAGTATACTGTTACTGAAGCTGAAAGGAATATGTGTAGCACTTAATCCTTCAGATAGTCCTCAAAACTCTTGCAGGTTAATGTGGAAATGTTTTGAGGAAGAAACACTGAAGTCAGGAGACTTAGGTTCTGGTCTTGATGCTCTTACTGTCAAGGTGTTGAACATGGTATAGTCGTTTAACCTCCCGTCTCCTCAGCCGGGTGTCCATGCCAGAGCTTGCCCCACACGAGTGCCTCCTAATCCTTTCTCCAAGCTTCTTTCTGCACACAGCCTCCTTAACCCCCCAGAGCTTAACAAACACCAGATGGTGGTGGCTAAGAATACTCAGAAGGTTCAAGGATAGCAGAAGAGAAGCAGAAAAGATAAACTTAAAAAAATACTAAATTATACTTCTAGAAAACATTAGCTATGCACCTCACAGAGGGTCTCCATCCCCGGTCCTTTTAAAATTTTTTAGAATTTTTGAAATTAAAAGGGTTGCCCAGGCTGCCCTTAAATTTGTGATCCTCCTGCTTTAGTCTCCTGATTAGCTGGTATTGTATCCAGTAGACATTGTCTTTTTCTCTCTCTCTCCACATTTTTAAAACTGATACATCGTAGTTGTACATAAGGACAGAATTTGTTATTACATATTCATACATGCATACAACATAACAATATTATTTGGCCAATATCACTCTCCAATACTTTTCCCCTCCCTCCCCTTCTTCCCCACCCCCTTGGTCCCTTTCATCTACTCATCTCCCTTTGCTTTTCATGAAATCCCCACACCCCCCTTTCTTTTCCCTTTTCCTCTCTAGCTTCCACGTTTGAGAGAAAACGTACAACCCTTGATCTTATACATGCTACCCTTGATCTTCTGAGTTTGACGTATTTTGCTGAATATAATGGTTTCAAGTTCCATCCATTTTCCTGCAAATGACAGAATTTCATTTTTATTTATGGCTGAATAAAACTCCATTGTGTATACATAGCACATTTTCTTTATCCATTCTTCCATTTATGAACACACAGGCTGACTCCATAGTTTGGCTATTAAGAATTGTGCTGCTATAAACAGAGATATGCATGTATCACTATAGTATGACAACTTTAATTCCTTAGGCTAAATCCCAAGGAGTGGTATACATGGTTCATATTGTGGCTCATGCTTAGTCTTTTGAGGAACCTCCATACTTATTTCCATAGTGATTGTACTAATTTACAATCCCACCAACAATATAAAAGTGTTCCTTTTTTTCCCCCCACATCCCCATCAGCATTTATTCTTGATGACTGCTATTCTGACTGGTGTGTAGTTTTTATTTGCATTTCTCTGATTGCTAATGGTATTGAACATTTTTCATGTATTTGTTGGCCACTTGTATTTCTTCTTTTGAGAAGTGTCTGTTTAATTAATTTGCCTATTTATTAATTGGGTTGTTTGGATTTGGGTGTTAATGTTTTTGAAGTTTTTTTTTTTTTTATCCCTTTGGCACTGGGGATTGAACTCAGGGACACTTGACAACTGAGCCATATCCCCAACCCTATTTCATATTTTATTTAGAGACAGTGGCTCACTGAGTTGCTTAGTACCTCGCTTTTGCTGAGACTGGCTTTGAATTCTCAATCCTCCGGCCTCACCCTCCCAAGCTGCTGGGATTACAGGCAGGCACCATGGTGCCTGGCTGTTTTTGAGTTCTTTATGTATTTTAGATATTAATCCTCTTCAGAAGAGTAATTAGCAAAATTTTTCACCCATTCTGTAGGTTCATTCTTCATATTCCTAATTGTTTCCTTTGCTGTGCAGAAACTTTTTAATTTGATGCTATCCCATTTATTAACTTTTAGGGGTCTTATTAAGAAAGTCATTGCCTATACCTATATGTTGGAGTGTTGACCCTATGTTTTCTTCTAGGAGTTGCATAATTTCTGGTCTAATTCCTAGCTCTTTGGTCCACTTTGAGTTGATTTTTGTGTGGGTGACAGATAAGTTTCATTCTTCTACATGTAGATAATGAGTTTTGCCACACCCCTTTGTTTAAAAGGCTGTCTTTTCTCAAATGTATGTTTTTGGCACTTTGTCAAGGATCAGATGACTGTAAATGTGTGGGTTTGTCTCTGTGTCATCTATTCTGTATCATTGTTCTATGTGTTTATATGTTAGTACCAATGCAATTTTTGGTATTATATCTCTATAGTATAATGTGAGGTCAAGTATTGTGATTCTTCCAGCATTGTTTTTTTGGCTTAGGATTGCTTTGTCTATTCTGGGACTTTTATTCTTTCAAATGAGTTTTAGGACTAATTTTAGTTCTGTGAAGTATGTCATTGGTATTTTGATGGGGATTTCTTTGAATCTGTATGTTGCTTTTGGCATTATGGTCATTTTAACAACATTAATTCTGCTTATCCATGAACATGGGAGGTCTTTCTATTTTCTGAGGTTTTATTCAATTTTTTTCTTCAATGTTGTATAGTTTTCATGTGGAGGTCTTTCACCTCTTGGTTATATTTATTCCTAAGGATTTTTTTTGAGGCTACTATGAATGAAACTATTTCACTTATTTCTTTCTCAGAAGATTTATTTTTTGGTATATAAGAAAGATATTGGGGCTGGGGATGTGGCTCAAGCGCTAGTGCGCTTGCCAGGCATGTGTGCGGCCCGGGTTCGATCCTCAGCACCACATACAAACAAAGATGTTGTGTCTGCCGAAAACTAAAAAATAAATATTAAAAATTCTCTCTCTCTCTCTGTCTTAAAAAAAGAAAGATATTGATTTTATTATGTTGTTTTGTAACCTGATGTTTTACCAAATTTGTTTATTAGCTCTAGCAGTCTTTTGGTACAGTTTTTTGGTTCTTCTAAATATAGGATCATATCATCTGCAAACAGTGATAATTTGACATCTTTCTTTCTTGTTTTTATCCCTTTTATTTCCTTTTCTTCAAATAAGCTTCTGTCTTAGTACCACCAACCAACTACCCTGAGCAGGAATTCCTTTGACTCTGTCCAAAATCTCTGGATTTAGATTCCCATCTTCTCATTTTCCTCAGGAATTAGGAGGGAATTCTCCTTTACTGGATAATAGATTTTGTAGCATCATACTTATTCAAAAGATGACAACTCAGTATTATTTGGCAAAGCTGTTTCTTTATTATTTCCATCTTTGCATTCTAGAATTAGTTTTTGGTCCACTTTGCAATAGCAAAAGTTGATGAGAAGAATCTGCTCCTTGATTTTAAGCGGTCCCAAATTTGAACTTTACCAATTTCCCTTCAGGGGCAGGCACAAAATATATATTGTGTTTTTAGATTTAGATTGCGTTTTTCTCCAATTACAACAAAGTATAATTACTTTGCCATGATAATCTCATTGAGATTATATTGTAAAAATTTAAAACAGAATAGAACATGAGATCAGATTGCATAGAAATATGTGTGTAAATGTGTATGTATGTGCACACACACTCACACACCTGCAGAGACACATATGCATGTAAACCTGGCAAAAACTAAATGAGACCTATAGTTTAGTTAACAGCAATATACCAATGCCAATTTTCTGGTTTGCTACTATACTGCAGTTACATAAAATGTCTGTTGTGGGAAGCTGGGCAAAGAATTCAAGGGATTCTAGGTACTATTTTTGCAACTTCTTGTGAGTCTATAATTAAATAAAAGTTTAAAAATGAATTAGAGGAAAACAACCTAAATTTTATTTTTCTGATATAATAACAATCTATAAAAATATCTACAATGAGGTGTTCTAGCTAAGAATATATGACCTGAATCTATTTGTGTTGTTAGACTTAACTTCTGGTTTACAGGAAATACCAGGGAAAAGGAACAAGTCAAAACTACAGCATGAGAAAACAAATAAAAAAATCAAGCAATTTAGAATGTATTTTATGAAATAACTGGCCTTCATAGTTATCACCAAAGATTTAAAAATGAGTGTATAGAGAGAATGAGGCAGTATACATTAAAAGACTAGAGCAAAATAATAACAACCAAATGCAATGAATTTGTTGGGTACTAATTTTTTAACTATTTTAAAAATTTTTTTTAAAAGATATGTAACATGAAATTTGCCTTTTTAATTATTAAGTATACAACTCACTAGCATTAAGCACATTTACATTGTTGTGCAACTATCACCATCATAAAAAAAACCTTCTCATCTTGTAAAACTGTAGCTTGGTATCTATTAAAAACGAAATTTTGCTTTCTGTCTCTGTGATTTTGACAACATCAAGTACTTTCTAACTGGCTTATTTCACTTAGCATAATGGTTTAACTTTTTTTCTATATTATAGAATATGTCAAAATTTCTTTATGTATTTTGATGGTCTGTTATTAGGCAACATAAATATTTCCAAGTCATCTCTTTTTGCTGTATTAAACCTTTAATTGATATATAATGCTCTTTATAGTTAACCTTTTTTCACTCATAGTGTGTTCTGTCTGATTTTAGTATAACTACCTCTTCTTTCTTTTGGCTGATATTTGCATGAAATATTTTTTTCCATCCTGTCACTTTTAACTTGTTTGTGTTTCTGGATCTAAAGCAAGTCTCTTATAGATAAAATTTAGTTGGATCTTTGTTTATAAGCCATTCTGTCAATCTCTGTCTTTTCACTGGAGATTTTAATTAATTTACAGTCAATTGCTGATAAGAAGGGATTTCTGTTAGTTTGCTCTTTGCTTTCTATAGGCCTTATAACTTTTTTGTCCCTCATTTTCTTCTTTTGTGTTCTGTTGATTTTTAAGGGTGAAATATTTTAATTCCCTTCTCATTTCCTTTTGAGTATATTATATAGCTACTTTTTTGTGGTTACCTGGGGAACACATTTAACACCCTAACATTGTTATAACACTAGAATTTGACTCTATACCTGCTAAATGTCAAAGGCATAAAAACTCTTCTCGTATATAGCTCTGTCCCCAACCCCTTCAATGAAGTCACAAAATTGCATCTTTATATATTGTGTCCAAAAATACAGACTAATTATTTTTAATGTATTAGTTTCTTAAATCACATAGAAAACAAAAAGTTAGGTTATAAGTTACAATAAAACTCATTTTTAGAATTGTCTGTGTGTTTACCTTTCTTGACCTTTAATTTCTTGACTCAACTTAAAATTACTATCTAATGTCCTCTTACTTCAACCTGAAGGACTATCTTTAAAATTTCTTGTTGAGCAGGTCTAGTGATAATGAACTCCTCCAGTTTGTGTATTTCTGGGAAAAATCTTAATTTCTCCCTGATTTTTGAAGGCAGTTTTGCCAAATATAGGATTCTAGATTGATGGGTTTGATTTCCCCACCCCCAGCCTAAGCACATGGAATATATCAACTCATTGCTTTATGGCAAGTTTCCTGGAAAGGAAGCTGCTGCTAGTACTCCTGAGGATCTCTTGTAAATTACAGGTCACTTCTTTCTTGCTGATTTCAAGAGTATCCCTTTATCTTTGGCTTTCAAATGTGCCTTGGTTTGGGTCTCCCTAAGTTCACTCTTCGTGGAGTTGACTGAGCTTCTCAAATATCTGTGTTCATGCATTTCATCAAATTTGAGGAGTTTTCAGCCATTATTTTTTTTTTTCAGATGGTCTCTCCCTTTCTCTGCCTCTTGTCTTTCTGGACCTTCCACAGTGCATAAGCTGGTCCATCTGATAACGCCCCATGGGTCCCTTAGGCTCTGCTTGCTTCAATCTTTTTTTCTTTCTGTTCATCAGATGATAATTCAATTGTCTTGTACTCAGGCTCATTGATTTTCTTTCTGCCTTTTCAAGTTTTTGTGTTTTTATGCTCCAGAATTTCTTTCTTTTTATGTTTTCTATATATTTGATATTTACATTTTATGTATTCATTGTTTCTTTATTTTAATTTTACCATATCTTCGTTTAGTTCTTTGAGTATCTCTGTAACAGTTGTTTAAAAATCTTTGTTTAGTAACTTCACCACCTGGTTTTTCTCAGGGACAAAAGTTTCTGTTGACTTTTCCTTTAAATGGGACACTTTCCTGTTTCTTTGTATGCTTTTTAATTTTTTTATTTTTTATTGAAAACTAGACTTTTGCATCTACAATGTTGTAACTCTGGAGATCTGACTCTCTTCCATTCCCAGGGTTTTCTGGGTTCTGTTTTGTTTCACATTTTAATTGTTGTGGGGTCTCTGTGTTGTCGATCTGATTGAGGTCTAAAACTAATGTTTACTAGGGTCTTTTCTTTCCTCTGGCATGGAGGTGACTTTCTAAATTTCCTTATAAATGTGATTGCTTTTGGATGTCTTAATCTTTAAGACTCTGGCCTCCAAAGGGGGAGAAAAAGGAGAATGCAGAGAGCAGGGAAAGGCACCCATTCTTTGAAATCCCTTGGCAGCTGTTTGCATCATCAAGGCAGAACTGGCAGCAATGACAGGGAAGGCTGCAGAAACAGCAACCAGAGTAGAGATCTTTGATGTTAAGAACAGGGTCCCGGGCTGGGATTGTGGCTCAGTGGTAGAGCGTTCGCCTAGCATGTGTGAGGCCCTGGGTTCGATCCTCAGCACCACATAAAAATAAATAAAAATAAAGGTATTATGTTCAACTAGAAAATTAAAAAAAAAAAAAGAACAGGGTCCCACTTGGGCTCCCACAGCCATGTGTAAGCTGCTCCTGAAACATGTGCAAAGTTGCCTACCATTGCAGTTGGGGTTGGTGATAGGTGTCCACATCAAGAACTGAAATTAACTACAGTTTACCACCTAAGCCATCCCCTGGAAGTTGCAAGCTTTCCAAATAGTTAAATCAGGTAGAATCTGCCATTAGATTCATGATCATTCCTACTCTGCCATCTTCCCAGATTCTTCTTCTCTAACTGACTAATAATTTTTGAAAAAGAGTTATAAAAGATATTTGAGGATATCAATTATATCTCAAAAGTATTTCTATTAAGAGATAGGGCACATTTGGAAAACTTTTGGTATGGATTATATATTAGATGAGACTAGGGATGTAGTGTTTATTTTCTTAGGGTGTAACCACCTTCTCGTCATAAAGGAGAATACCTGGGTTCTTTAGAAATAAATATTGAGATATTCAGGGGTGAAGAGCCATGATTTCTACAGCTTTCTTTCAAATAGTTTAACAAGCAAACAAGAAAAGTACAGTTCTATAAAGAAAAGATGGCAAATGTTAACACTTTTCGAACCTACATGGGGAATATGGGGTGTTTGTTGTCCTATTCTTTCAGCTTTGGAGAATGTTTAAATTTTTTCACAACAAAATTTTGTTACTGGGAGGTAGGGGATGTAGGGCAGGTGAAATCCTCTGTAGGTATTATTTTCATGACCAACTACTTGGCAGGAACCATATCCAGATTTTCATGTCTGATTTCAGCATGTCTGGGATAGTTGGCATTGTGTGACTTCTTCATGTAAAGGACTATTATGCCACTCCAAATTGTTTCTATTTCATACGTAAGTAAGAACAGGCCCATATATAGTTTTAAACAGAACAAAAAAAAAAGCATATTTGCACATTTTGGAAACATTCTGGATAGAGAATTGTTGGAGAGGCTGGGAAGAGTGTACCTGTGAAGGACTCTTGGTCAGGCTTTGGGGACAATTGTAATGGGGCCTAAACTAGGGCAGTGACAGTAGAAATGGTGAGAAAGAAGGTACATACTTGAGAATTATAGAAATATAGAATCAAATTTATAAGGTTCAAACTTCTATGAACTTTAGTTAAAACTCAAGATAGTTTCTCATAAGATTTTATGAGAATCCCTGTAAAGAGAAGGTATCATATTATTGACATAGTACTTTAAGAAATTAAGTGCTATGTTATTTATTGTCCTTCTCAGCAAAATAAGGAAGAAAATCTCATAGAATATTTGCATTTTAGCAACAACAGGACTATGATGAAAAAATAATTCAAGTGGGGCAGAGGTCCCAAGTAAGATTTAAATGAACAGTCTCTGAATCATGAATTATGATTCCAGTTCCTCTCCATAGTTAAGCTTTCAGTGAGAAAGAGCACAGAGTTTGTCAAGATGTACAACTGTTTATAAAGCTTTTATTGAGTCTCCCCAAAATACACACTTTAAAGGCTTGCAATAATCCTGGAGGGTACAAAACGCATTCTTTTAAGAATTTGTTTATTTAAGTCATAAGTGTGTTTGTTATGGGAAAGTAAATTTATTTGCGTAAACGGTAGATGAGTCCAGCAATTATATTAAATAACCCACCATTCAAAGTATTATGTTAGACAGAAAGCACCCAACTGCTTAGTCTAGTTTTCTCCTTGCAAAACGCTTGAAATTAAAGCATGTCTTTGGCCAATTCTAAACCAAATACATGACAAAGTGTTGTTCTTCTCTATGTGGTAGAATAGTCAGGACTTGGTGATTGGTTTGAAACAGTGAAAGAAAGAACCTTCCAGATTGGTGCCCAGGTTGCTGGTGTGGGTAACTAGGTAGACAGCAATGCTGTCCAGTGAGACAGGCACCCAGGTGGAGAGGAATGGTTTCTAAGGAAGAGTTTGTCTTTGAACATGAAGAATCTGAGGTGTCTGGAGGACATCTTACTAGAGCTGATCAACAAGCAGGTGGGAATATGTGTGTGGAGCCCAGGAGAGAGATCTAAAAATTTAAATTTGCAGCAAACTGCTCAAGTGGAGCCATTCTCAGTTCAGATTGGAACCTATGTAATATAATCTGACCCAAGAAGTTTCAAATATTTCTTTTTCTTTCTTTTTTCTTTTTAAATATTTTTTTAGTTGTAGCTGATACAATATCTTTGTTTATTTATTTTTATGTGGTGCTGAGGATTGAATCCAGTACCTCACACGCCCAAGGCAAGTGTTCTACCACTGAGCTCCAGCTCCAGCCCCTCAATGTTTCTTAATGCTTTCCTTATTTAAAATACACTGACTTTGAAAGAACGTCAATATTTATTGTGATAAATATTGCCCTGGAATAACTTAAGAGGAAATCAGCTATAGCATTGATGTTGGATGACAGAAAAATGACAGAAAGGTCACCCTTTATCTTATCCTCATCAGGCTCCAGAGTATAATAGGTACTCAGTAATTATTTGTTGAGTGAATGAATGGTTAATATCCCCATTTCCCACAGCCTGTCCCCAAATACATCCACATCATTTAGTGAAACTGAAAATGCAGAGGATGGAAGTACCTTTTTTTGTTTTTTTAAATTAAAAGATAGCTCTGAATTACCCTCTGGGATGGGTAATATAGCAATCGTCACCAGACATGCAATTCCACAGTGGCATAATTTTTGGAAAATGGGAAAACAAGTAAGAATGGGGAGAAGGGGAGAGATGGGGAGCAGTGAGGAGAAGGGAGAGGGCTGCTGACACCAGGCTACTTCCACACACCTTTTTCTTTTTCTGGGGTGGTCTGGTCTGGGTTTCAGGTCCTCCACTCTGGGCACTCTTAAAGACAAAACAAAACAAAAAACAATCTTCCTGTCCTTTCCAATACTTGCTTTCAAATGTGCTTCTGGGAAGCCCTTGGGAATAGCAACAGAGTCTGAGGCCCGCCTACAACCACCATTTATTTATTGTTACCTCACAGCATTGATCTTTGTGCCTAAGCAGCAATTTGAAAAGCCAAGGAACAGCGTGCTTCTCTCAGCAGTAATTTTGAAGCCTCTCAGGAGACTAACAAGATCCCAGGGTTTGCAAATGGGACCATTTCTTTGCAGAGTGAGGATGTGGAGATGGGAGAGTGCTGGGGAAAGAAGAGCTCTGCTCTGCTTCAGAGATCTTAACAATGGCCCTCAGCCCAGCTGCAATGAAAGGAGGGATGTGCTGGGTGGGGAGATGGCCCTCAACCCCCACTCTGGTTTTAGTCCTTGCTTATTATTACATTCAAATTCCTTTTCTCAAGTCACTGTTGGTGCTGTCTTAATGAGCTACAGCTCAGAGAACATAAACCTGCCCTTTGAATGCCACCTTTTAGAGAACAAAATGAAAAATTTCTGGAATAAACTTTCCCTTCATGTCTGCACACAGAGCCAAGATCAGCAATTCTGCAATAGAGAAATGGAAAGTGAGGCCATGACCATGACATTGAGGCTTCTAAAATGCTTTTCCTGGTATAAGTAGATTAATACAAACATACTTGAGGAGACGGTGGAGTTCCAAACTAAGAGGTTAACAGCTTCAATTAGAGACCTCTTCTCCACCAGCTGCCCTCTCGATGGCAGAGCTCGGTCCATACTTGCAGTGTGTACTGGAGGTCAGCTTAGGTTAACATGCAGGACGTGAAGTGCCAACCAATGCATCTCCTGACTCTGCTTTGTTCCAAGAACTCTGGGGGCCCATCTTTCACAACAGCTGGATAAAGGCTCTACCAGGTTCCTTCTCCTCATGCTCCAGAATCCTGGTGAATTCATCACCTGAGTTAAAATTATCATCCTCTTCCAAAGCAGACCCCAGAGGCTTGAGCTGTTCCAACTCCAGCTGTTCATTATAGCCAGGGCAACTGGACTTGATTTAAATTGATGAGTGAGTGTTAGTGGTGAAATCAATTACTCTAAGAATGACCAAAGAAACAGACTGTCACATTCCCTGAACAGTGCTCATCCCTCAGAGGATGGAGAGGTGTGGGAGACTCTTAGGTGCACCCCATCTGAACAACACCTGTTGTTTTGGAAGCTGAGGGTATGTTTGCTGAAGTGTATCTGAGAAGTCTGATTTGGTTTTCCTGTTTCCATTCTGGGCTCTGAGGATTGATTTTGCTTTTGGGACTCTCAGGGGACAGGTGCATCCCATCTGCTGACTTCTTGTTGGCTCTGAGGTGACACATTCTCATTAAGACAGCCTCTATTTAAATGTGTCTCTGCTGTTTCAGTCTCTGCATCTTTCTCCTCTTCAGTCTTCTTTCCCTCCACAGATCCAGTAGACTCAAGGGGACTCCTTGACATTCTCCTGCTTTCAAACCTCCACCTGTATTCCATCAGGATGGAATATGGTAATTACTTGGTTCATCTTTTAATCCACTGGACTGTAAACAGGAGCCGGTAAAAGCCAACAACTCCATTTTCCATTGGAAAATGCCCAGGGGCTGGTTAACAACAGAAGTATTCACAGGAAAAGAAATTAAGTTTGATGAGATTTCCAAGTGTGTCCTGGGGAGGATCAACCAACAGGAGACCTCTTAGCTGATGCTGAGACCATGAATATATTCTCTACCAAAACAGGATTTGAAATGCAGATTCACACTTGGACCTCATCTTTCCCTGTGACAGTTACTTCTTAGTCATTTTCTCAAAAGATGGGTATTTAACTGGGTTAGAGGAATGGGGTACACTAGATATTATACCATTGTCATCATCCATCATCATTATTGTATAATAAGGAACATGGGTGGTCTTTGTCTCAAGTCCTTGGGAAGTAACCTCTAATCCATAGAATTTTCAGAGTGATGAGTGTCTTTGTTATTGACGGTGGGCACCTCATACAATACCTGAGTTGATGTTCCTGAGATGAGTCAGGAGAGGGACTTTATATGCCAGAAATACTAATCTTGTATTTAAGAGGGTTGGGGCTTTGGTCCTGTGATATCAGCCCAACCTCTGTGGAAGGAAGGAGAGGAGAGATGTGTATTCAACCACATAGCCAATGATTCAATCAATCTTGATCCACAAAGTCTTTTTTTTTTAAGAGAGAGAGAGAATTTTAATATTTATTTCTTTAGTTTTTCAGCGGACACATCTTTGTTTGTATGTGGTGCTGAGGATCGAACCCAGGCTGCACGTATGCCAGGCGAGCACGCCACCACTTGAGCCACATCCCCAGCCCCACACAAAGTCTTGTTTTAGCTTTCTAGATGGTGATACATTGATGTACCAGGAGGGTGAGGCATCCTAAAAACATGGAAGCTTTGTGTGAGAGTCCCTTTCAGACTTTACCTTATATGTCTCTTCTTTTGCTTGATCCTGATTTGTATCCGTTATAATAAATTATAGTCATAAGTAGAGCATTGTCCTGAGTTCTGTGAGTCACATAATGAATTACCAAATCTGAGATGGTCATAAAACTTCTCAATTCTAGCCATTTGGTCAGAAGAGCAAGTGGCCTGGGAGCCCTGGAACCTAATAGGTTAAGTCTGAACTAAGTGGAGCCTTGTTGGGTTCATGGCCTTAAACATGTGGAATCTGTGCTAATTCCAAACAGTTGGAGTCAAAACTATATTTCAGGAGTTGTCATCATCGTCATCATCACCTAACTTTATTGAGTTTTTATAAAATCACACTTTGTGTATACAATAGGACCCCCAAATTTACACAATATACTCAAGCTAATTTGCCTAACAGTCTCTACCCTCTCAGTCATTGAATAATGGGAGAAAAACAAATGGAATTTAAGCTTAGTAATGTGTAATATCAGAGTCTCAGTTTAAATGTTCTCTTATGACTCTATGTCTTTAGAGCACGTGCTCAACTTTCCAGATTTCCCCTTCTCACCTCCAATCCTCTTTAAGGTGATAGTTAATTTCTGGGGTAGGATCATGGCCATTTAGAGTTCTACAGCGACAGAAAAGAGAACTCAAGTCCTTGGAGCTATACTGCTCTTAGATTCGATCAAGAGGGGACCCTGTCCTGAAGGGACTTGTATTGGCTCTCTTCTAGTCACAGCCCACACCAAGACACAAGCCAGGAAACCAGGGAGGACGTATGTCCACTGGAGTCTGCTCCTCCACTCCTATGCCACCTTAGGGGTACTCAGGGCACAGGAATCTTTTTTTTCCAAACTTCTCCAGTCCACTTCCAGAACCTGTGCCGGCTTCTTCCCTGGGATCATTCTCCTTGGCATGAGCCTCACAACTAAAAGTATACAGTTGGGCCCAGGAGATGCCAAGGAGAAGCTGTAACAGGAGAAGCTGGGAGTGGGGGTGAAGGACCCTGGGCCTGAAACCTGGGGCTCTGTGTGCCTGAACACACCTTCTAGACCAGTTGGGATTGGGAAGAGATGAGGAGTGGGCTGAGCTGAAGGCTGTGTATATATTCTTCCTGTGGGGCCTGTCTCGGATCACCATTGGCTTCTGATGTAGTGTGACTTATCTGATCTAGCCCTTGGACGGTTGACCACTGAGATGTCAGGCCTGCTGTGATGATGTGCTGACATCCATCAATACCTTCTATGGTCCTTGACATGTACCTTCAATCAGGAAGTCCACATACACAGGTTTGCTTTGTCCTGACTTAAGAACTTGATTGGCAAACTTCTTATCTCTTCCTGCCCATGCCCCACTGGAGCACAGGGAAATTGCTAGAACGCTTGCATACCATATGTAAGATACCAGAAACTAAGAACACTGTGCCCTCTTGGCTATTGCTGGGCTACTGCTTACACTATACTGGGGCCCACAAGTGAGGCCTTCTTTAAAGTTGTACCATTCAGTATATAATTTACATATGGCATACAGAAGTTCTAGAACTTTCTATGTACTTGAAAAAAGTTTATTCTAAATTGAGGTGTGATATAGCAGATGGGGGTCCTATTGCATACACAAAGTGTGATGTTATAAAAACTCAATACATCAGATTTCAATGACTGAGATAAAAAGGAGTATAAAATGTCTCAAGTTTTGGGCTGGGGATGTGGCTCAAGTGATAGCGCGCTTGCCTGGCATGCGTGCGGCCCAGGTTTGATCCTCAGCACCACAAACAAACAAAGATGTTGTGTCCGCTGAGAACTAAAAAATAAATATTAAAAAAAAATTCTCTCTCTCTCTTTAAAAAAAAAGTCTCAAGTATTTATTAATTGCATGTTATAATGATAATATTTTGGATATATTGAGTTAAATAAAATATATTATTGAAATTAATATAACGTCTTTATGCAGTCTTTCTTGTTTGTTTTACTTATTTTTTTAATTATTTATTTTAAATTTTGGGCACTTGGGGTAGCCAAAGCAGAGTTTTTAGGGTTTTAACTTTGAGCAAATGAAGATAAAAGATGAATCAGTTTGCAAATAATAAAACAACTACAATACAAAAAATGGCTAGACTGACATGGCTCAGTACATGGCCTAGATTCAGGGGTCCGTTGCAAACCATTGTTTCAGTGCCTTCTCTGGAAAACCTCAGGAATACTCTCTCACTCACAGTCCTCTTATGAGGGTGGTGAAGAGTGATAGCACTTGATCTATCACTAACAGAGCAAGGGAGCCATTGATAGACCAGTCAGGGCCTGAGATGGTTTGAAACAAGAGCTCCATGTAGTAGAGTTCACTCTATGGATGGTGACACTGTGCAACCAGATTGGGGATGCTTGATCTAAGACACATAAGAAAGTGTGTTGGTAAAGTCAGGAACAATGCGTGCAGACAAAATATGTATATCACCATCATGGTGGAGCCCCGGACAGGGATCCCCAGGCCCCAATTCTGAAGAGTCATCCACTGACTATTGCTTTGGCAGTGTCACCAGAGCTGCTACTGGAGCAATGGGGCTGCAGCTGTACCCAGGACCATGTCCTAGTTTCCACAGAGAATGGTCAAGTGGCCTGAAGCAACTTCCTGTGTCCTTTATTCCCTATGTAGCCTTATAATTAAGCCTGTTAGTGGAAGTAACCTAAGGAAGTCTGTATCTGGAGACCTTGAAACCGGCTAATCTAATATACATACCAATGCCACAAAGGAAGCAACCAAAGGATCTGGTCAACGTTTGCTTCCCTAGTGAAGGACTGGTGGTTCACGTCAGCACCACAAAGTGGTTCTCTCTGGACATGACTGGTGGAGCGGCTCATTCCTATCTCTCCTGATTTGTCAGCCTCCACTTTAGAACAGGAAAAATGAAATATATTTTCCAATCTTTCTTAAAACTAAGCATCACCTGTTTCTTTTTACCTTAAAGATGTTACTACTAGAAAATTCAGAATCACATATATCGTTCACATTTAATTTCTATGGAACAACTTTGTCCTAGAAACTTGAAAGCATCGACCAGACTGTCTGAGGCAGTTCTTGGGTTCTTAATGCTTCCGTCTGCCCTCCCCAGGTTTGCAGATTCTCATACAGTGCCTCTTGGCCCTTCCTGTTTATCATGTCTTTGTCACTCTCTCAGAATGGAAGGGCAAATTTTTTGCTTCCTTTTCTTGTCCTATATGAAGTTCCCCTATGTTCTATTCTCTTTCCTCCCACAGGCTTTAAGCCTCATAGCTCAGCCATAATGGTGGAAAGGATGTACTCTCTTCTCTATGAAATAAACTCTATGATCCTACCAGTTGAGATTTGCTCTTAGTGTTAGTGAATTTTGAATGTTTTTCCTTAACAAAGTTTGATTTGAAGGCCCTTATTCTCTGTGACAACCTCCAAAAGTCCTATTTAAAAACTACATATAACCTCCCACTTCTTTGGCTTCCTTTTGTAATAATCCATGAGGCAAAAGGAGATCACTGGATAAGTGAGATGAATGCAAAAGAGAAAGCCACATTTATATATTTTAAGCATGTACATTCATTATGTAAATATTATCTAATAAAATCCTCAACAATACCTATGCCTGTTTCAGTCAGTTTTTGCATCACTGTGACCAAAATACCCAGTAAGAACAACTTAAAAGAGGGAAAGGCTTACAATTCAGAGGTCTCAGTCTATAGACAGCTGACTCTATTGCTCTGGATTCAAAGTGAGGCAGCACATTATGGGGGAAGGGCCCAACAGAGAAAAGCTGCTCAGTTCATGGCCAAGTCAGGAAGCAGAGCAGGTCAGGGAGGAAGGGGCCCCATGGGGGAGTTATATCCTTCCAAGGCATGGCCCCAGTGACTCACCTCCTTCAGCCACACCTCACCTGCCTACAGTTACCACCCAGTCAGTCCATTCAAACTAGGATGAACCAATTAGATTACATCTCTCACAATTCAATTATTTCACCTCTGAATACTCATGCAGAAATACAAGAGCTCTTGGGTGACACCTCATTATAAAACCAAAACATTTATAATTTGCTCCATTTTGCATATGAAGAAATGAGTCAGCAGCAAACTAAAATTCTAGCTTAGATCTTTGGATTCTTAAAACCACATTCATTTAATTTGTGAAAACCTATTAACTATTTATGCCCAGCACTGTTCTAGATGTTTGGAATGTAACCATGCATAAAACAACTGCTTCATCTTCACAGAGCATATTTTTTAGCAAGAAGGGACAGATTATAAACAATGTCATTGGCAGAATAAGTTCTGCCCAAGATGTTCACATCCTGATCCCTCTGAGTAGGTTACATTAGAGGATAAAAAGAACTTTGCAGATGTGATGAAGATTATGAATCTTGAGATGGGGAAGGTATCTTGTGTTATCCAGTTGAGCCCAATGGACTCACATAGAACCTTAAAAGGGGAAGAGAAAGGCAGAAGAGTCAAAGAGATGTTGGGAGAGTAGGCATAAAAGATTTGAAGCATGAGTGGGACAGGTTTAGAAGGTGGAGAAAGAGGGCCACGAGCCAAGGAATTTGAGCAGATTTAAGAAGCTGGGAATGCCAGCAAGGGACCTCAGTCCTTCAACCACAAGGAACTAAATTCTGCCAACTCACTGCATGAACAAGAAAACAGATTCTTCCCTAGAGTCTCCAGAAATGAATGCAGCTCTGCCAACACTTTGACTTTGGCTTTGGGAAACTCTAACAAGAAAAAGCAGCTGAGCTCACCAGACTTCCAACCTACAGAATGGTATGATAATAAACCTGTGTTATTTTAAGCATATAAGCATGTGGCAGTTTGCTGTGATAGCAAGAGGAAATGAATACCAGCAATAAGTATGACATAAAGTGTATCAGAAACCATCCTATCATGAAAAGAGAATCCACTCTAGGTATCTAAAGCAAAGAGAGATCTAATGCATTGAACTGGTGAAAAAGCTGGGAAGGGCTAGAAGAACAGAGGGAAGGGGGTATTCCACAGTGTGGCAGACTAGAACACTGGCAGCTCCAATTCTTAACACTTGCTTCTATTTAGACCCTTTGGCATGTGACTCTAAAGTCCCTCCCATGAAAGTTGAGAGCATTTCCTCTCTCTATGTGACATGGGACAGAAGTGATGATGAGCCCATTCTGAGGCCACGTTCATGAGGACTGTTGTGTTTCTACTTGTATTCTCTCACCTGACTACAGTCACCATGAGCATGTGCTCAGGCTACCTTGTAGAAGGATGAGAAATTGTGTCTCAGAGTCAAGTTGCCACAGTCAAGGCCAGCCTAGGTAAGAATAACCAGCTAACTATAGACAACAGAATCACTTAACCAATTACTAGTGGACCCCAGAAAGACAAGCAATAATTTCTTCTATTTTTTGTATACTACTGAAAGTTTAAGGTTGTGTGTTTCTATTTTAGCAATAGATAATGTATGTGCCTGAAAGTCAGGAAATAATCATCAGTCCTGACTTGAAGCTGGAGGTGTAACCAAAATATCAGGAAGCAACTAGCACCCCTGTGTCGGTGCCCACAAATCTAGTATTAACCACTGTGCTGATGGAGATGCTGTCACTACTACTAACACTTAGAGTTGGAGACAGCTAGCACTGCTGGGAACATCATCACCAGAAATCAGAAAGCTATTCCCACCCCTTGGCTGGAGATCATGAGCCCACACAGTCTTGGAGGCACCATTTCTGTTAATCAACAGGAGTCATTAACAGATGTTAATGATCAGAAGTCGCCCCAGCTGCTGCTGCTAGAATTCTGGTCTTTAAAACTCATGTGTTTGTCTCTCAGTAGAAGACACCAGAATAAAGCTGACAAAGGAGTGCAGGAAATATAGTAGACCCTCCTCATCTGTGGGTGATATGTTCTAAGACACCAGTGGATGCTGCAGACTGCAGATCATTCCAAAGCCTATACTTCGATGCCTTTCCATTTCAAATAAGCAGTTATCACGCACTATGGCCATACCTTTTGCAGTTTGAGATGTAACAGCAAAACTAACATTAATTTCTTTTTCCTTCCTCACAATTCATCAATAGAAGATTTAGTCTTCCTGTGGATCTTAGGAACTTCAACGTACAATTTTTTTCTTTTCTCATCAAGTCAAAAAATTTTACCCTTTCATTTAAGACTGCGGCACTTCTTATTTTGGAACTTTTCATTTAATATTTTTGGTGGCCTCAGATACCTGAAATTGCCAAAAGTAAAACTGAATAAGGGAGACTAATGTATAGTTTATAGCCATGCTGCTCCAGTAGTACCAGAAAAATTATGTAAGACTGGATGAGGGGTATGCCAAAAGATATTATCAGGCACAATAAACTAATGATGATATATTATAAGATAATAAGTGTTTAGGAGTAAAATTTTAAATAAATGAGCATATTCTTAATCACTGAATTTTATTGTCTCCCAGCTAATAAATCCAGAGTGTTTAGGTTTTGTTGTTTGTTTGTTCTTTGTAGATATACATGACAGTAGATTGTATTTTAACATATTATACATACATGGAGTATAACTTATTTTAATTAGGATTCCATTCTTGTGGTTGTACATGATGTGGAGTTTCACTGGTTGTGTATTCATATATGAACCCAGGAAAGTTATGTCCAATTCATTCCACTGTCTTTCCCAATTCCATCCCCCCCTCCCTTCCCTTTCTTCCTCTTTGTCTAATACACTGAACTTCTATTCTTCCCCTCTCTCCCTTGTAGTATGTCAGCATCCTCATATCAGAGAGGACATTAGACCTCTTTTGGTTTTAGGAGGATTGGCTTATTTCATTTAGCCTGATGGTCTCCAGGCCCATCCATTTACCCGCAAAAATCAAAAAGCCATTCTTCTTTATGATTGAGTATTCCATTGTGTATATGCCATTGTGTATATATGTACCACATTTTCTTTATCCATTCATCTGTTGTTTAGTTTTGCTAAGCCATTTTCACTATTGGTAGATAGAGGTGTAATAAAAAGGACAAGAATTTCCTGCAGGGAAGAATGGGAGAATAAGGGAGTAGGCACGTTTATAAGGAAGAGGTGAGGAAATTAACGATGAGTTTTTGTCTGGTACACCCAAACTAGAAATAAGAAAGAAAGAAAGACTGCACAAACATTGCTTAGACACTACTTGATGCCTTGCAATAAACTACTCATTCCTACCCAGCCAGCACAAAGCACCATACTAAGAACTGTGAGGAGTACAAAGACAGCCTGGATATCAGCAACTTGCTTGTCCCTCAAGTGCTCTAACTTGCAGGAGTCAATCTGCCTGGTAAGACTTAATTAAGTTGTTTTACCTCCCATGCTATATACTTGGGAAACAGCATCCTCTAAAAAATCCCTGAAGGTTCCTCTGGGGTGTTTGAGGGTCTGGCCCTGAGTTCTTTCTTGATTTTTGGCTTTGCGTTTTGCTGCATGTGTGTATACTCTCTTTACTACATCAGGTCAAGGCACTGGATACTATCATGGTCTCTTCAGACCCCAAAGGACCACTGACCAAGTCTGTGTTTGTAGCAAATTTAATGGAAGGGTAACAGCAACTGCAGGAGAGTTGACAGTGCAAAAGACAATTTAAAACTGAACATAAACAACCTTTTTTCTCACAATTCTCCCAGTCATGTCCCTGCCTAGAGGAATTTTCATTTACATTTTGCTTACATTCACTTTTCCTCAGATTTCCTTCTCTCTATCTTATTCCCTTTCTCAACCAGCTATATAATTTGATCTCTTCTCCCATTTATTTATTAGGTGGAACAACTTAGCTGTCTCTTTCTCACTACAATACCATTATCTGGGCTATCTCATGTCTCTATTAAGGTATGCTCTGAACAAACTCCTAGATCTCTCCTTAAACAAAATACTGTATACAACCCTTAAAATCATTTTCCTCCCAGAAGATAAAACATAAAAAGTCAGACCATACACATTCGTGGGTACTGCCTAGTATATATAAAATATGACTATAGAAAGTGTCCTTGGAAATGTTCCTGGAGTTTGGTCTCCATGTACTTACTATTCAGAGAGGCTAGCCTGTGAGGGATATATCTAGGGGAGCATATAATAAGATTGAGATGCTTTGAAAATGTGCACACTCATTTCATGGTAAGCGGAATTTAGGTATTTTCTTTCAAAAATAAGCAGCTAGGGAACTTTTGTTTCTATGTGAAGACTAAGTAATTTGAAGCAATCCTTTGAGGGTAAACATCAACCTGAAAATGTCAGACAGCTAATAGGGTAATTAAGAATTACCTATCCACGATGAAAAAAATAAATTTAAAAAAATCTAAAAATAAAAAGAATTGAGCCTGGCACTTAGGTTTTTTCCCCTTCTGAATGTTCATTGATTCCTGAATAGACTGCTATGAGGCAGAGTAGAATTTTGAGCAGCATCAGAGAGCTAAAGGATAAAGGGTAACCCATTGCCATGCTTTGGATTGGTATCAAGATCTGAATCTTGGGAGTGAGAGTAAACCAGAAATTTTAGATTTGTATCCCACATTCAAGCCATCTGACTGGTCCAGAAAAACATCAATTTCTGCCTTTGGATTAAATATCACTGGAGCCCCTGCACTCTAAAAAGACAACAAAAATACTTCCTGAAGGAAAACAATTCTGGTTTTAAATTGTTCACATAAACAAATTGTCAAATATCTCTCTCAGTGCAGATTAAAATCATGCAGGAAGGCAAAACAGCATACATGAGAACAATAAAAAATGGTGAACAATAGAAATAGAGCCACAAAGACTCCAACAAGGGCTACAGATTTATTATTTATGCCTACTATGATTAAGAAGATTAAAAACAAGCTTGAACTTTTCAACAGAGAACTAAAAGGTTTTTAAAAAAATATGTTTTTATAACCCACTTGAATCAAAGTGTGAAATATGATATATCAAGAACTATGTAATGTTTTGAACAACCAATAAAAAAATATGTTTTTATATGTTGATGGCACTATATTTTACTCATTTATTTGTATGTGATGCTGAGAATTGAACCCAGTGCCTCACACATGCTAGGCAAGCACTCGACCACTGAGCCACAAAACCAGCCCCTAAATTTTTTTTAAGTGATGTAGTAGATTTTAAAAGAACCAAATAGAAATTATTAAAAAATAAAACCTAATAATGAAAATTAAAATGAAAAGTGGTGAGGGAGGAGGACGTAGAAGGATCAGATAGAACTAGAGATAGAATCCATGAACTGGAGAGAAGTTAAAAAAAAGAGAAGGGGCACAGAAAAGAAAGCAAGGAAGGAAGGGGAAGAGAAAGAGAGAAAAAAGGAAAGAAGAAAGAAAAGAAGAAAAATTAATGGCACAGGGAAAAAATAATTGAAGATCTACAGTCTGAGAATTTTTTGAGAATGATGAACTATATCAAACCATGGCTATTAGAAGTACCATGAGCCTCAAGAAAACTAAATAAAAAGAAAACTACACTTAGCCATGTTATATCAAAATGGTAGAAAACCAAAGACAAAAACTCATAAAAGCAGCTCAGAGTAAAAAAAAGGATTTTTTTTAAAAGAAACAAGTAGCCAGACAAGTCATCTTCTCTAGAGAAGCAACAAAAAAAAAATTTTTTTTTTTGAGAGAACTCATTGCCAGCAGAACTGAACCAAAGGAAATGTTAGAGGAAATGCTATAAGCAGTAGGAAAATGATCTGGAGAGAATTGTGACCCCATTCAAGGTATTATCAATGCAGTTTACTTAGGTTTTATAGCTGCAGATTGTGGCAGTGTTGGTATATTTGTCAAAACTCACAAACTATACACTAAAAAGGATGAATTCTCCTTGTAAAAATTGTAGCTTAATAAACAATGATAACAATAAACTGACCACATATTTGTGAGTCTATTTCTGGACTTTTATTCTATAGCATTGATCTTTATATCTATTCTCTACCAATGATATAGTATGTTAACCATATTAACATTATAGTAAGTCTTAAAATTCTGTTAGTAAAGTGTGCAAATTTTGTTCTTCTTTTCCGAAATCATTTTATCTATTAACATACTTTGTATTTACATACAAATTTCGATGATTTCTACAAAAACATGCTGATTTTATATTGTGTAGAATCTATTAATCAATTTGGGGCAATAACACCTTAACAAAATGAGTCTTGCTATCCATGGGTACAATATATTTTTCCATTTATTTAGTATCCCTCAATGTGTGGAATTGATAATTATTCTTAATAATTAAAAAAGTAAAAACATATACATCAACCAATAAAGGTATTTTAAGTGAAATTATTACATATACCTACAATGAAATATTATCTAGGCTTTAAAATGATTCAGAACTCCCATGTGAAGATGGTAAAGTGAAGCCATATCAAAGAATCTGTCTCCCCGTTATCTTACAAAATGATTTTTTACACCATTACCAAAAGAGAAAGAATTCAAGCTTATCATCATTAATCAAACAAGAAAAAGAGCTCAAACTTATGCTATAAAGGTCAAAAACATTGGACAAAGAAATCGCAGAAAGTTCAGTTCTCCTGTGTCACTTCTAAGATTGCTCCCACTTCCACCTACATCGGTGCTGAAGAAATAGTTGTCAGTCAGGAAGATCCTCAGGATTCTAAGCAAAATCCATCAATCCAAAGAGGAGCAGACTTATGGGAAAGGTCAGTCATACAGCACAAGGATAACCGGTTCTGCTCAAGAAGGCAACACAAAGAATCGGAAGCCAAGGGAGCTTACGGAATCATCAATATATATGTGTGTGTGTGTGTGTGTGTGTGTGTGTGTGTGTGTGTGTGTGTGTGTGTGTCTTTGAAGTAAAGCATGAAAAGATGTCTCAGGGCTCCATCTGTATCTCAGAAAATGGACACAAAGCAATATATAATGACATATTGTCTGGTTAAGTTATTTAATATGAAAGAATTCTTCATTCAGTCAGAAAAAGAAAAAGGCACCAAAAGAAGGAAAAAAAATCAAGATGGGCTCCAAATTTTCCACAGAAACATTTATTTGAAAAGACAATGGAACTTCACAAGACAACATTAGCTCTTTGGCTAAGAGAAGTCTCATGGCATTGAAGGTATTTTGGGGCTTATGGATGCGCTAGGATTGTGTGCTTTGCACGTAGTGTTTAATTAGTGTGCATTAAATGCTAGTTGGGGTGCTCCAGCACACCCAACACTTTTTGCATTGATTGTTATGTTTGATAATTGGTGTGGTCGAATATATGCTTGCATTTATAGACAACAAACAAAACAAAAAAGACAATGGAGCAATATATAGAGGTTTGTGAGTTTCAGAGTATGAATCAAAGATGCTCGGCACAACTAATATGTCAATCATGTATAAAGGCAACAAGCACTTATTATCAAGTATGAACAGCTCATATTCAACCATGAAACACAGCTGACCTAGAGATGAGCAGAAATAAATAACTTAGGAATAAAAAATTCAGATAAAAAGAGTTGCTTTCAACAATTAGTTAATAACATAGAGAATGAAACTAAATAGCTTGGGATATTCTGGTTGCAAGCACGTACATTTGTATCTATGAGTATTTGTTAATGCCTAGAAATATAAGCATTAAAACAGACCAGACATCTCAACAATAAAAAAAAATGTTTGCAGCAATTATCCCTAGGTAGTGAAAGTAGAGATGGTTATTTTTCTTTTACCTTTCTACTTTTTTATATTTCTCAATTATTTTCTATAGTATTTAAATTGTCTCATAATAAGAAAGTATTGAATATATGATAAGAAAAAATGATATTTTTCATTGGTAAAGCAGAGATGATTGGAAGAAAACCTGGAAAAAATAACCTATTAGAAAAGAGAATTGAAAGAATTCCATGAGGAAAGTGAGTAGGTCTCAGAGATGGTAGAGAAGCCAGGCTACATGTGTAAGAAATTGTTTCTGGAACTGGGCTCTTGTAGACTTACGAAAAATATGATTTTTACAAAGTATGGTCAAAAGACTGGAAAGAATGAGTGTATGAATTTGGCACGTGGAAAGGCAAACATAATGTGGTTAAATGGCCAGTCTCCACATGGTCTTGATATTACAATATGGAAGAAGAATCATAAGACCAATCCACTTGGTGGAGAATGGAATTGTTTCAGATAGTAATAAAAATGGAAATTGTTATTTTTCCACCCAAAATTCCAAGTTTGTATATTTCTTTTCATCATTAAGGAGAAATACAGGATGTGAGCACACTTAAATATCTAGACAGAGCACAATACTATTCAAAGGAATATCACATCTCCAAGGAAATGAGCACAGGTATCTTAAGATCCTGCATAGAATGTCCCAGAATTGCACAAATCAAGCAGTAAAGGAAAAGAATGAAGTTATAAGCTAACTGAATGAAACTTTAAATGAAACATTTGTGCATTCTTCAGGAATACATAATAAATATCCCTAGTAAACAAAGAGTCCTAATAAATCAATAAAAAGTCTAACACACCTATAAAAAAGTGACAGAGCATATTTACAGGTAAAATTAAAATGAGAAACAAATGACCAATATACACATGGAAATATGTTCAATATTTCTAAGACCCAAAAAAGGCAAATTAAAGATAATGAGATGCTATGTCTTTGCTTAAAAAATCAGTAAAACTTAAAGAGATTGATAATACTTGGTGTTGGAGATGTAAATAATCTTATTAAGATTGTGGGGTACATAAATGGATGCAATAATTCTTGTAGGAAATTTGGAACTATGTATCAAAATATTAGTTTCCTTTTATTCATTAATTATTTTTTCTAGGAATTTATGGTATGGTGATAATCAGGCAGAGCAAGTCTTGATATTGCAATATACATATACATATATGGATACAATATCTATTAATAGACTGTTAAAACAGATTATGGTGCATTCTCCACATATGTAATACTATGTGATCATTAAAATTAATATGTAGTAATAATAAATGTTGGTGAGGATGTAGGGGAAAAGGTACACTCACATTTTGCTGGTGGGACTGCAAATTGGTGCAACCACTCTGGGAAACAGTACAGAAATTCCTCAGAAAACTTTGAATGGAACTACCATTTGACCCAGTTATCCCACTCCTTGGTTTATACCCAAAGGACTTAAAATAAGTATACTACAGTGATGCAGTCACATCAATGTTTATAGCAACTCAATTCACAATAGGAAAGCTATGGAACCAACCTAGGTGCTCTTCAACAGTTGACTAGATAAAGAAAATGTGGCCTATATACACTGTTATGGTTTGGATGTGAGACGATATAAGAAGGTTCAGAGGAGGAATGACTGGTTTATAATAGTCTTAACCTAATTGAATTAATCCCCTGATGAAGATTAACTGAGTGGTAGGGTGTGCTGGGGGAGGTGGTAATTGAGGCATGGCTTTGGGATATATATTTGTATCTGGCAAGTGGAGAACTCTCTCTCTGCTTCCTAATCACCATGATGTGAGCTGCTTCCCTCTGCCACTCTCTCCTGCCATGATGTTCAGCCTCACCTTGAGCCCTGAGGAATGAAGCCAACCTTTTTTGGACTAACACCTTTGAAACTGTGAACCCTCAAATAAACCTTTCCTCCTTTACAGTTGTTCTTGTCGGGTCCTTTAGTTACAGCAGTGAAAAAGCTGACTAAAACACATAGTTCATTATTACTCAGCCATAAAAAATAATGAAATTATGGCATTTTTCTGGTAAATGGATAAAAACTGAATACTATCATTCTAAGTGAAATAAGCCAGTCCCAAAGAACCAATACACGGATGCTAATTCACAATAAAGGGGGGGGGGGCAGGAAAGAATAGAAGTACTTTGGATCAGACAGAGGAGAGTGAAAGAAGGAGAGGGGGTGTATGGGTAGGAATGATAGTAGAATGAATCGGACATGATTACCCTATGTGTAAAGATGATTACACAACCTGTGATTCTACATCATGTACAACCAGAAGAATGACAAGTTATATTCCATTTATGTATTATATGTCAAAATGCATTCTACTGTCATGTGTAACTAATTAGAATAAGTAAAAAAAAGTCCCCCCAAAACACAAACAAACAAACAAAAAACCCCGCAAATATTAGCAGCTGTTCTATTTGTGAAGAGGAATTAAAGTGATTTTCATTTTTATATTATTTGACTTTTTCCATGGACTTCTTTTATAATCAGAATACTAGCTAATTTCATTTTGAAATTTAAAAAATATAAACCTTTAGAAATTTCAAATAGATGGGAAACTGTTCTTTTTAGCTATTATAAAGGTCCTGATATAAAAATCTATTACAATTCTTTTTAACATGGCATAAAAAAACAGGAAGACACACAATACATTTAGTGAATAATACAGAATGATGAAAACCTAAATGAGAATAATTCATATTTCTTAACCACATGGCCAAGGACTTCACCATACCCTCATAAAAAGAGGTAATTGAGGTTAACCTCAAAGTCATATTGTATTTTTTATGGTAGGTTATAAGAACAGTCAGCCCTTCATGCTCATGGGTTCCACATTTGTGGTTCAACCAACCATGGATGGAAAATATTCAGGAAAAAAACTTGTGTCTATACTGAAGATATACAGACAATTTTTTGTCATTATTTCCTAAAAATATGATACAACAACAGTTTACATAGCATTTACATTGTATTAGATATTATAAGTCATCTAGGGCTGATTTAAAGCACACAGGAAGATGTGCCTAGGGTATCTGCAAGTACTGTCAATTTTATATAAGAGATTTGAATGTCACAGGTTTTGGTGTATTAGTCAAGGTTCTTAAGAGTGTGTGTGTGTTACCTGTCATAAACTCAGAAGAAGAAAAAAAAAGGCCTTCCCACTAGAAAGAAGTAAAACTATTTTTATTTGCAGATGATACAATTTTTTTATAGAAAAATACACACACACTCACACACATACTAGAAATAGAAAACAAGAAGGTCACAGGATAAAGGATCAGTTTGCAAAACTCAATCATATTTCTATGCACTAGTATTGAACAACATAAAAATAATGTTAAGAAAATTCATTTGTGGTAGCATCAAAAAGAACAAAACAGGGGCTAGTGTTGTGGCTCAGTGGTAGAGCACTCTCCTAGCATGTGTGAGGCCCTGGGTTTAATTTTAAAAAAGGTCTAAAAAAAAAAAGAGCAGAAATTTCTATTAAGAAATAAAAGAACAAAACATTTGAGGACAAAGTTAACAAAAGAAGTGTAAGATTAGAACACTGAAAACTACAAAAATATTATGGAAAGAAAATAAGTAACCCCTAGATAAATGTAAAGACAAATCCTTAAGCATGAATTAGAAGACTTGATATTTTTAAGGTAGAAAAAATAGTCTGTAGATTCAACATAATACCTATCAGAGTACCATCTTTCCCTCCCAAGAAGTTGACAAACTAATCCTAAAATTCAGAGGGAAATATAAGGGACCCAGAAAAAATGTACATTCATTCATTTCTTTTCATTATTCCTTAAATGATATAACAAAATAATCTCAAAAAGGAACAAAATTAGAGAACACACATTTTCTGATATCAAAACCTACTAAAAAGCAATAGTAATCAAGACAGTATGGTATCAGCATTAGGACAGACATAGAGATAATGGAATGAAAGTGAGAATCCAGAAATAAACCATTTATTTGTGGTCAAATGGTTTTTTGACAAGGTTTTGTTATGATCTGAATGTGTCCCTCAGGCTGGGGTTGTGGCTCAGTGATAGAGCGTTTGCCTAGCACGCGTGAGGCACTGGGTTTGATCCTCAGCGCCACATAAAAATTGATAAATAAAATTTATAAAGTATTGTGTCCATCTACAACTAAAAATATTTTTTTTAAAAATTTCATGTGTTGCAATCTAAGGGCTAATAAGGTAGTATTAAGAGGTGTGCCCTTTACGAGGTGATCAAATGGGATTAGATGACCTTAAGAAAAAGCTTGATGTCCATTCCTTTTGGCCCTTTCTGTCCCATCTACCATAAGAAAACAACATTCCTTCTCTCTGGAGAACACAGCAGCAAGGTGTCATCTTGGAGAGATCAGGCTCTCACCAAATACCAAATATGCTGTGCCTTGGTTTCTGACTCCCAGGCTCCAGAACTATAAGAAATAAATTTCTGTTCTTTACAAATTACTAAGTCTCTGGTATTTTGTTATAGCAGCTCAAATAGACTGACACACATCAAAGACAATCAAATGGGGTAAAGAATAGTGCTCTCAACAGATGGTGCTGGGACAACCTCATGCCAAATAATGAAATTGGATCCTACTACTATTATAGGCTGAGTGTGCCTTCCTTCCCCACAAAAGAAATCATACATTGGAGCCTGAACTTCCAATATAATGGTATTAGAAGATTTTAGAGAGAGAATTAAGTTTAGATGTAATCATCAGGATAGAGTCCCTATAAAATGAGGATGAAGAGCTCTTCCTTTCTCTGTGCATAAAAAAGGGCTCATGTTAGCATATAGTGAGGTGGTGGCTGTCTGCAAGCCAAGATGATCTGCACATTCCTGTAAACTTGGATGTGATAGCAGGAAAAGGGAAGGAATCATAAAATAACTATGACTGGAGGTCATTGCAGAATAGAGTCTTAAAGCAGAAATTGACATACAGTTTTTACAATGCAACTAGCTCATACTGTGGAATGTACAATACCATACTTACTATTTCACATTCCACTCCAATTCAGTGAGAACGTCTTTATAGGTCAATAAATACTTGTGTATAATATTATTTTTTATTGCTATATAGCATTCCATCATGTAAGCCAGTTTAATGATTTAGAAAAATGGCAAATTCCTCCTTCCAACTGGTAGGCATAATCAGTCTCCATTATTTTAGTTATTAAGTCCTCAGTTAAAAGAATATCTATATTGGAAAGAAACTTCAACTGGGTGGATCCCACCGATAAATGTAGTCAAGGATCTGGTGACCAGAGTTGGCAAACCACAACTTCTTTTTCAGAAAATTCTTTAATGAAGCCAGTTGCGTGTCATCTTGGCTAGTCATAATAGAGTGACTCTGCCATGTGACCAGCATGCTAGCTTCATACTAGAGGTCCTAAGCATAGAAGTTAACTAGTGAGATCAAAATAAACACACATAAACTCAATTTACCTTTTTCTTGACCAGGTCAGAGACGCCCCCATCCCCAGCTCCTGCCTCAAGCCACCTGGTGGGGTAGTGAGGTTTACACAAGAGGCTAGCAGGAGAGAGGAAGGGCATGCCAGAGAGTTGCCTTTTATTGGGGAACAAGAAATTCAGGGGGAAATTCCATCCAATGAAGGTCTAGGGGGACAGCATTCCAAGGTCAGAGTCAGTGATTGGTCTCAGGGTCAATGGTCAGTCACACCCCCACACAGATGGGCTCTCGCACCTAAAAAGGGTGGGGATAGGTTCTGACACAGCTTGGCCGGAACGCCTCACACCCAGTCAGGGAGGTGCCCAATCATGTGCGAGAACGGCTTCCTACAAGTGACCCTCATTCAATTCCTTGTAAAGAAAGTCCCAGAACAGAGGACGGTTGTTCAGGGAGCCTGCTGGATGAATATCTTAAGTAACAGCAAAAACCAGCTGTCTGCTCACCCTGCTTCTAAGTTCACACATGCTGTGACAGGAGGCAGGGATGTGGCAGCCCAGGCAGGCTGGTGCTGGACGTCTCTCACTCATCACCCACAGTGATGAGAGGGCAAGGAAAGGCATGAGGAAGACTGTTGTGGTCTTCCATGGTTGAAGGAAGGATGCCTCCCATGACAGGGATAGATCCCATAGTGGTACCAACAACCATTCTATTGGCCCCTGAAGCCAGGTGAGGTCTCAGAATTGGTCAATTATCTGTCAACTACCCCAGGATGCCAGTTTTAATTATTCCTTTATTTCTTACGAAGGCTAACATTTGTCATGCATCAAAGCTCTTTTAATTGGAAAAAAAAAAAGAGTTACACCTTGGGACTGAGGTGGTCATGGAAATCTGTGACTGGCTATCCCCAAGTTGAGTGATCACGCTGACCTATCAAGTGTCAAAAGAGGTCAGATCAGAGATTAGGAGGGACAGCTCCATCCATGTGGTTTGCTGTCCATGATATACATACTGAAATTCCCAACACTGGAAAGCATTATCTTACATATTGATTAACCATGTGATGACTGAATTTGGGTTTTTGAGCAGATCCTGGGTCCAACCTTTACTTACTGTGTATACATAACCTTCCTCACCAGATTTCTCTCCTTCAATATGGGATGACTGGTATATCCGACATATAATGAGGATTAATAGCAGTGCATAAAAATGTAATACATTTCCTAACAGAATCTTTATAAATGACAACTCATGATACTGTAAAAAAAAAACAACTTTTTAAATTGAGATCTATGCTGGGATTTCATTATGATTTTGTTGTTGTTTGCTTGCTTGTTTTTGAGTCTGTAGCTTTGAGGGGGAAAGCACAGTGTGTTTAGCTCAACCAGCAGCATTTTGATGGATATGATTTGGTCAAAACAGATTTCTGTTTGTTCTCACTATTTTGTATCTTTTATTCTAAAAATCACAGGCACATTTTCTCTTCAACAAGGTCACAAGAAACTTTTCAAAAGCCTGTTTCAGTGATAGAAACAAAATATGAATTCATAGTTTCTTTTTATGGGAGAAAAAAGTGTAATTATTAAGACATTAAGTATTAAGAGAAAAAAGAATATTTACAATATGCATTCTAATGCTAAACCAATTACAGACAAATTATTACTGCTTCACTGCTTTTTATTGCTTTAATAGTGTTGTGTTATACTCAAGGCATACTATCTTCATTAGCTGGAGGAATAAAATCAGAATCATATGCAGACTTTCTCGGTAATTCATTTCATTTCCTGTTTTCTGTCTTTTTGGTGACTTCTGTAGAAGGACTATTTAGAAAGTCTCCCCTTTGAAAATGGCCCAACCAGCAAAGGAAACTTTTATTTAAATGCTTTGTGTGCCAGTGATAGGAATGCACTCTACAAAGTTAACTTCCATTCCAAACCGTGACAGGACCAAGTGGAGAGGAGGGGGAGAATGGAGTGGGGCAAGGTGGCGGGTGTGGGGAACGGAGACTAGGGCTTGTCTGTTTCATAAGTCACAGTGATAATGTGTTTTCCACGTGTTAAAGGCTAGAATGAGTAACGTAGAGCCCAGTTGTCTTAACTGGGTCAGAAAAATACCATTGACTTCAGACACTAAACAATCATAGGTAACTTGTACACATTTAAAAAAAAATGTTCACACTATTAAAGGTTCTTGAAAATAAGACAATTCTTCTCTTGTTTGCAAAAGAAAACCTGACCAAAGGAATAGACTTCAACCCTTCCACCCTTCCCTCGCAGCTCTCCCTAACCATCCCGACCCCATGGATGGGACAGTTGGCTTGATCACAAAGGCAGCAGAAATGAATAAAACAGCTTCATCCTGGAGGCCTAGATACCTCTGCAATGCATTCCCAAAAGACTCCAGGCTTTCCAGGCTGTAGAATCTACCCTTTAGCCTTACTTTCCTGCAGGAAAAAGGAGAAATCCAGGGAGAGGAACTTTGGGCAGCTGGGAGCACTGTATTTCCATTTACAATGCAGAACTGCTTTGAGTGGTGAGCTCCACTCATCTTATTATTAAATGCATTATACCTTGTGACAGCCAATAGTCCTATCTGGATTTGAAGTGCAAAAGTTGATTCCAAAGGGACTGGCATCTCTATTAGAAATAGAACACCCCTCATCCACAACCCTTTCCCCTTACAAAAGAATACTGATTCAGTTAAAGAGTACATGTCATAAAATCTGATTCAGAAAATATGTGATGAAATTTTATCCCCATGAAAAGAAAATGTTCTGTTTTTCCCATTACAAATGACTTGATTCCTGCCAAACCTCTTCTTATCCTGGATGTCTCAGAACATCTTGGTATAACACAACACAGATAGGGCAGCACGAACATGGATTCATAATTTAATTCAACATATACTCAAGGAGAACAGTCATTTAAGAATACCTTCCTGAAATCCCTTCTCCTGCCACTAATAAATAGCTCTTGATAGTAAAAATCTTTTTTTCCCTTTAATTTTCACTTAAAAAAGAAAAGATTCGAATATTTATATTCAGACTTTGCACACTAGGCTGGAAATGGAATATGTGGCCGGTTTTCCTATGGGCCACTCTGGACATCTGGTGGTCTAAGACACTGTACAGAAGAGCCAACCTGAGTGTGTGACTTCCCAAACCTACACTGCAGGAACTACCGGGTCTGCCGTAAAGTAGGCAGTCGAGGAATGTTAAAGCTTGAGACAAGCATGTTAGGATCTAAAATCTCAAGATCTAAATTATCAATATCCCCTTTACTGTCTATACAGACTCCTAGGGAAGGGGAATGTGAAACAGTGCAAGGTTTCAGTCAGGAGGAATAAGTTCAAGAGATCTATTGTACAACAAGGTGACAGAAGTTAATAACAATATATTGTATTCTTGAAAATTTCTAAGAGAGTAGATATTAAGTATGTCCACCATACACACACACAAAAGATAAGTATGGTAAGTATATATGTCTTAATTTGTTCATCTTAGCAATCCACACTGTGTATATATTTTAAAACATCATGTTGTATACCATAATTCTGTACAATTTTTATTTGTCAATTTAAAAAAAAAGAAGAAAGAAAAAAATAGACTCATCCCTATATGTACTGGCTCAGAGAAGTTTGACAGCTTGAATATTCTTATAGCAGAGGAAGTTGTTTAAATTGAGTAAATCTCTGTTCTTTTTAAGCATGTGGTCTTTTTTACTGTATTATTCTCCTATTTTTTTAATGGCTTTGATTTCTTCTTGTGCTGCTTTAATCATTTGTGAAGCCTGGTTGATCTCTGAGGTTTTTCAGCCTTATACAGAGGGATCTATTCAGCAACCCTGCTTTGCAAAGACCCTCAGGCCATGTCTGCCACCCCAAGAGTCTATGCCTGTGTCCAAGACTCCCTTTGGCTTCCTCCATACCTGCTCACGTGCCTGGCCCTGGATTTCATTTCTCTGTTTCTGACATCCAAGGAGGGAATGACATCCCCGAAACTCATTTCTAATGTTTACACATTACCTAGTGTGTCCATGAGTGTGTTGTGGAAGGGGGCATTTCTATATCAGCTCAGGCCCTCCCTCCTGCAGCAAGTTCCTTCCAAATTCCTTTGTAGTGCAGAAACAGAGTCTATGAATTCAGAGACATTAAAAGAAAGTCCAATCTTTAAGGAACAAATTGCAATAAAATTAATATGGTTTAAAGTATAATGGACTCAGTTTATACTGATCATATAAACATTGTTTCTTCATTCTAGAATCCAAAAGCTACTCTTCCACCACCACCCAATACAGTTACCTATAGGAAGAATTCTACTTATTAAAATCATAGATTTTCATCACAGGAAAGGAAGCTTGGTGGCCTTCAAGGCCAGGCCAGGAATGCAGATGAGTGAGTCATGCCAGATGAAAGACCACAGGGAGTGGTATAGACTGTAGTAAAACAGGGACCCCAAGTCCCATGACCCCAAGTCCCATCTTTAGCTATTCAGACTCCATTTTTAAAAACCACTGAGGTCCAAGCCAAACCTTATGCAAGCTGAATTCAACCCAGAGCCCATTAGTTTATTAGCACTAATTAGTCCAATGCTCCTCACTGTGAAACAGAAAATGAAATTAGGAATGAATTATTTGTTCAAGGTCATAATACTACTCAGTGAAAAGGTGACACTAGGCTGGCCTTGGTTTCTAAGCAAGATCGGAGCACTTTTCCCTGCCCTATTCTGGCTCTGGCTTTTAAAACAAACAAACCAAAAAAAGCTTTAAAAAATAAAGGTGAACCCTCTTACGTGCTGCTCTCATTAAACACGGTCAAACTCCTTTGCCCATAATTTCTTTTAACAACAAATTCTAAATAGCCTCTGAATATGGCTAAGTTGGTTGGAAGCCTGAGCAGAAAGACAGGCTGTTTTACTGAAAAGGCTGGACAATTCTTACATAAGCATGTAGCTCAGGTTTCCCAGCTCGGCACTGAACCTAAACAACCACAGAAAGCTTTGGAAATGTCTGAGCAAGTCAGAAACTCACAACTGATGGAAGCCTCCAAAAGCCCTAATGTGTCATTTCCCAGTTGCAGCATGACTAGGGGCCAGCTTATTGCCTATAGTGCACCCTGAGAAATGATTTGGGGCCCAGCAGGTAAAGTGTGGTCAGAATCACTCTGACACATAGATCCTGATGGGCCACGACATGTGACCTGTGCAGGGCCAGGATTTGCTTTTGGTCCCTCAGGGGCATTATATCTGTCTTAAAAGAGTTTGATTCTGCAGGAAAGAGGGTGTATGGGGTACAGACCAGAACACACCTTTGGAACAAGACAGATACTACTGTGTCTTCTCTCATTCACTCAAAGAACATTCCTGAGTGCCCACTGTGTGCCGGGTGCTGTTCTAGGAGATCGTGGTGAACAAAACAGAAAAGTCCCTGCCTGTGTGAGGTTTACATTTTACTGGCAGGAAACTGACGGTAAATAAAATAAATAATTCAATTATATAGTGTGTTTGAAGGTGCCAGTACCGGGGGTAAAATTAAGTAAAAATGGAGAGAGTACAATTTAAGTGGCATGTTCAGGGAGGACTCACTGAAAAAGACTTGAGGGAGGTGAAGGAGTGCTCAAGGAGGCCAGCTTGCCTGGAGGGAACAGGCTGGCCTAGCAGTGACAGGGTGGGTGGACAGAGGCAATGAATGGTGCCCAGACCATTTTCCATTATCACGGGTGAAAGAGGGGGCTGCTGTCGGATATGTTTTGAAGAACTTCCTGATGGATTGAATGAAGGATCAGAGGAAAGGAATAGCCAAGGATGATTCCAAGGTGTTTGGCTTAAGCAACTGCAAGAAGGGAAGTGCCATTAGCTGAGATGGGAAGGCGGTAGGAGGAACGGGTTGCAGGGAGGGGCAGAGAACCAGGAAGTGATATTTGGAAACATTAAGCGAAGATGATGAATAGAGAATTGCGTGAGTCTGAAGCACAGGAGGAGAGGCCTAGATTGAGGATATGAATCGTCTTTTTAAGACTGTGAAATTTACTGACAGCACCAAAGAGTGATGATAGGCAGGGAAGAAGGGTTCCAGGAGCCAGCCTGGAACCTTCAATATTAACAGAGGAAGCTGTCAGGTAAGCTCTACCATGCAGGAGCTGGGCAGAGGCTGTAGGTGCCAGGTAGGGCCACGGCTCTCAATCCCCCGACTGTTGACAGTGAACCCCTCTCCAGGCACAGTCCTCAGATGAAGGAGACCAGCTACCCTGCCCCAGGAGCAGTGGGTAGTCCACGGCTGGTCTATCTGGAGTCCAAAGCCCAACCTGATTCTGACGGGCTCTCAGTCATTCTGAGTTAAGGAAAGTGGGTCAGGTTGGACTTTGGACTCCAGATGGACCAGTCGTGGATTACCCACTGCTCCTGGGGCAGGGTAGCTGGTCTCCTTCATGAGTGAGGACAGTGCCTGGAGAGGGTTCACAGGCCCTAATCTCCATCATGTGGGATTATGCCCCAACTTCCTTAATAAGACCCCTGTGGCCAAAGAATTAAAATCAAGAATCAATAAATGGGATGGACTCAAACTAAAAAGTTTCTTCTCAGCAAAAGAAACAATCTTTGAGGTGAACAGAGAGCCCATATCCTGGGAGCAATTCTTTACCCCTCACACATCAGAGCACTAATCTCTAGGGTATATAAAGAACTCAAAAAGCTAAACACCAAAAAAAAAAAAACCAAATAACCCAATCAATAAATGGGCCAACGACCTGAAGAGACACTTCTCAGAAGATGATATACAATCAATCAACAAATACATGAAAAAATGTTCATCATCACTGGCAATTAGAGAAATGCAAATCAAAACCACTCTTAAGATTTCATCTCACTCCAGTCAGAATGGTAGCTATTATGAAGAAAAACAACAATAAGTGTTGGCAAGGATGTGGGGAAAAAGACACACTCATACACTTCTGGTGGGACTGCAAATTGGTGCAGCCAATATGAAAAATAGGAGATTTCTTTGAAAATTGGAAATGGAACCACCATTTGACCCAGATATCCCTCTCCTCGGTCTATACCCAAAGGACTTAAAAATAGCATACTACAGGGACACAGTCACATTAATGTTTTTAACAGCACAAGTCACAATAGCTAAACTGTAGAACCAACCTAGATGCCCTTCAGTAGATGAATGAATTAAAAAATGTGGCATATATACCCAATGGAATATTACTCAGAATAAAATCATGGCATTTGCAGGTAAATGGATGCAGCTGGAGAAGACAATGCTAAGTGAAGTTATGGCAAATTCTAAATGTTTTCTTTGACATAAGGAGGCTGACTCATAGTGGGATAGGGAGAGAGAGCACGGGAGGAATAGACTAACTCTAGATAGGGCAGAGGGGTTGGAGGGGAAGGGAGGGGGCATGGATTATTAATGGTGGTGGAATGTAAGGATCATTAATACCCAAAGTACAGATATGAAGACATGAATTGGTGTGTCTATACTCTGTATACAACCAGAGACATGAAAAATTGTGCTCTACAGGTGTAATAAGAATTGTAATCACTTTATGCATGCGCCCAACTCACGAAGGTAAGCTGCGGTGAGCAGGTGAAGATATATCGCTGTGGTAGCTGCATGACAAGCCTGCGCTACCAGTGCCCCCGCCAGCCAGGAGAACAGAGCCTGCCATAGAGCTTTTCCAAGTATTGGAAAAGTATTGTACCAGGATCTGCAGCTCCGCCCCAGAGGACGCCATTCTCCTAACAACCTTAGAGGCCAGGACTGTTCCGCGGTGCATCCTGGGATCAGGGAGGGGCCCTGAGCGCTGCCATGTTTTTGTATGGAAGGAGCGCAAAGCACGCTGGGACTGACGCTGGTGTTTGAAGGCGGGGATGGCGGGAATTCTCTTCCCAGACTTGGGTGAAGAAGAGAGGAAGGTGAATGGAAGGCCTGTGGACCCCCTGGCAGGACTTCATTAGACTTGACTGGACAACTTCATAGGAAGACAGGAATTTGAGGAGGAGATGGAGTGCGCACACACTTTATTTCAAGACGGTGTGTCCACAGGAGGTGTTTTAGCTCACTTGGAAAGATTAGAGGCTCAGGAGAGCAAATCCCACAAAGGATCTGAAGAACTGCAGAGAGCTCAAGCAGAGGAAAGTGCTCTTGAAACCGAGATTCACCAACTGAGGCACATTTGAGATAAACTAAGGGCCAGCCAGAGTTAAAGCATCTTCTGCCAACGTAGAACCTGACCAAACAGTAGAGATCAGTGAGCAAGATGTTTTGGAAAGAAACCAGGAAACCATGAAAGCCATTCTGCAAGCATATCATTTTACAGGGCTCAGTGGAATAGTGACCAGGCGTGGAGCCTGTGTCTGTATCAGCACTGCTTTTGAGGGGAACTTACTGGATTCCTATTTTGTGGACCTTGTCATACAGAAGCCACTCTGAATCCATCATCATTCCATCCCAGTATTCATTCCTTTAGAAAAAAATTGCTGCAAAATACGTACAGACTGATATTCAGCAGTTCCTGTTCAGTCTGTGTGAATACCTAAACGCTTACTCTGGGAGGAAGAACCAGGCAGATCAACTTCAGGCATTTTTCTGTTCATTTATTTTTCTGAAATTTAATGAATGGGCCCTCTTTTGGTAGACAATTTTGAGGCATCACAACTACCTGTAGGGCAGCAATCCTCCCTCATACACTTGCTTTGTTCCTTGCATTTCTAGAGTAACTTTGCAGCCCTTCTGACTGGGCCCTTGCAGAGAAACTCCCTGTGCAACTTGCTGTCATTTACTTATAAGGTGGATCTGGGGGATCAGTCCTTCCCATTTTGTGCCAGATTGCTATATAAGGACCTCACGAGAACACTTCCAACTATGTCACTGTTACATATCAAGGAGTGGAAGCATTGTCCACTTCATGGGAAAACCAAAGAGCATCTCATGAAACTTTATTCTGTACGAAGCCCCTGCATCAAGTGTTTGCGTCATTTTCAAGAGGAGGAGAAAAAACTGGATTTGAGTCTGACCTAAAATATTGTTTCCATTGGGAACACATCTGAAGTGTGGTCCTAAAAACTGAAAACTGAAAGGCTCTCATGCCTTGCTTGGGGACCATCCTTGCTCTAATAGGCACTTGCTTCTTCATCAGAATGACAAGGAACACGTTTGAGTTCCATAGGCACTGGAATTCTTAGACAATTCTCCATGATTAATCACCTGTTATGGTCAGGATCATATCTTCTTCTGAGGTATTAATTGATTTAATCATATATTTTAGCCTCAAATAAGACCTTTTTGTGGGGTAATAGGACATATTTTGTGAAAGACTAGGAACATTTCAATCTTTTGTGGGAGCTTCAAGTAATTTTGCCCTCATTTTCCTAAGACTTTGAAAAGAAAGTTCTTAGGACACTCTAGATATGGAGTACATCATATAGTTAAGAAGGGAAGTGTGTTTAATCTTTGATTTGGAACAGTGGCCACTGTTTTATAAGGAATATGACGTGCCAGAGTACTATAGATAAAATAATTGGGGTTTCATGTCTAATATTTTGTTTCCTAAAGCATTTAGTAGAGAACTGAATGCATAGTCACTGTGGAAAAAAAAAAACTGTTGGAAATCTTGTAAATGGAAATGGACCCTCCTTTTTCATGTCTTCCTTCCCCTTCCTAGAAACTCCAGGCCCCGGCTGCGCAGTCTCACTCTCCATCTTCAGGGCCTTTCAGTGTATTGTTTCTCCCTGTAACCGTGGGCCTCTGATGTGCTGGTACTTACTTTTCCCTGGCTTAGGGCCAGTCAACAGTTGTGGAAACCTGAGTCTGGCTGATCAGGATCTCCCATCTCAATTCTTATCCCTCCTTTGCCCAGTTACAGAAAGTAGGTGTTGCTTCCTGAGGCCCAGAGCTATATTCAGGCTTCACTCTGAAATGGCCACTTCCTAGACCTCATTAACCTCTGTGTGTTTAAGAATAAAAGAGGGGCTCGGGTTGTGGCTCCGTGGCAGAGCACTTGCCTAACCCGTGTGAGGCACTGGGTTCAATCCTCAGTACCACATAAAAATAAACAAAGGTATTGTGTTCATCTACAAGTAAAAATTAAAAAAAAAGAATTGAAATGCATTCCACTGCCATGTATAAATTTAAAAAAAAAAATAGCCCTCCCCCATACAAATCTCCAATCCTGTTTATTTATCAGGGATTCTGTCCTAAAACAGGCTTTGGGGCTTAGCAACTTACTTTGACAGTTTGCTCATTGGCAATGAGGTGAAAATTGTACTTAGCTGGCAGGCTGGTTGTAGGGATAAGAGGTATTTGAAGTGCCTAGAACAATGCTTAATTAATAGTAGTCCCTGAAAAACTGGTGGCTACTCTTGTGAGAATCATAATTCTACCTTCTTAAACCCAAAAGATGATTAGAACAGGACCCATCAGGTGCTCAGGAGAGCCACTGTTACCTCCTGAATGCCTGTATTACATTCAGCTGCTTCTTTGATGGGCTGTGACAGTACCCTCTGTTTCTCCAGTCATAATTTTATGTTACCCTCCCCTATACTATAACTGCATATTTAATTTTCTCCCACCCTGTTTTCTGCAAGTTCTGTGACTGTCTCATTTGTAGTCAGATCTCCAGGGACTAGCATGAAGTACACATTCCATAAATACTGAATTGAATGAATTGACATCTATTCAAGTTATAGAGTAAGGCCTGGGTTGGCTTGGCTTAGCTCTGGAATGACAGACCTAAGCGACCTTTATGAGGAATTTGAGCCTGATCTGTGACGCCCTAAGAAGACTCTCCATCTACCAATCTACCCATCTAACTATCAATTCAAAACTTAATTCTAGAAAACTACTCTGTGCCAAGCACTGGAAATACATTAGTGAACAAACTCTTATAGTCAAGGGATATGATAAACAATGAAGAATCAGCAAAATACTTTAAAAGCCACAAAATCTGCTGTGGAGAGGAAAGGGTATGTGGGGGTTGTCATTTGGATAGCAATCAGGGACTTATCTGAGAACAGGACATTTAAGATGAGAAATGAAAAAAGAAGTAGAAGCCAGTTATGGGAAAGGTAGAAATGTTTCAGACCAAGATGGATTCGGAAAGAGGGGAAAGAGGTCAACGTGTTGAGGAAAGGAGAAAAAACCCACTTAAGTGGAGCCGAGGGAGGTGGAGGCTGAGCTGGAGAGGGTGGAGCAGGTCATGCAGAACTGTAGACATTTCATGCAGAACAGGATGATGTAAGAGTCTCATTCTTGGCACCATCTAAGAGATGAATGGGCGGGGAGCAAGTAGATGGGTAGGGCGAACTAGTCAAAAGTTGTCACAAGAAACAGCAACAGTGAGATGGAGAAAGGCAAATCCTTTCCATCTATATTTTGAAGGGAGACATGAACAGGACATAGTAAAGTGGGAGGCAAGGGAAAAGAAGAATCAAGAATGGCCCTTAGCTGCGTGCAGTGGCACATGCCTGTAATTCCAGCGGCTCAGGAGGCTGAGGCAGGAGGATCACGAGTTCAAAGCCAGTCTCAGCAAAAGTGAAGCACTAAGCAACTCAATGAGACATTGTCTCTAAATAAAATGCAAAATAGGGCTGGGGGTGTGGCTCAGTGGTCACATGCCCTTGAGTTCAGTCCCCTGTACCAAAAAACAAACAAACAAACAAACAAAAAAACAGAATGGCCCTTAGCTGGGTGCAGTGATGCATGCCTGTAACCCCAGTGGCTTGGGAGGCTGAGGCAGGAGGATCGAAAGTTCAAAGCCAGCCTCAGCAACTTGGCAAGGCCCTAAGCAACTTAGAGAGTTCTTCCCACAAAATAAAAACTTAAAAAGGCTAGGGATGTGATTCAGTGGTAAAGTGCCCTGGGGTTCAGTCCTTGGTATCAGAGAAAAAAAACAATAAGGATGGTCATGTAGTTTAGGGTTTGATTCACTGAACAAATGGTGATGCCAAATAATAGGTAAGACTGAGAGAAGAGAGAAGTATTTGGGGAAAGAAGCAAGAGTCCCCTGTTTTGGAAATGCTCCATTTTGGAAAACTGAGAGCAGGCAATGGGACAGCTAGCTGAAATCAGTCATCTCCCTTCCTGGGCTTGCCTGGGGTGTGAACAGAGCCCAGACTCTGTTGAGATTTCCTAAAGTTCTTGGGGACTCAGAAAACCATGGGAAGGAAGGGCCTGCAGTATTGGGGGGGAGATTAAGTAACAGGAGAACAGAGCATAAAGCGGCACTGTATCCAACAGAGACCCACACTCTATGTTCTTGGAAACCAAAGTGCAGGAGAGGGAGTGTCTGAACCTAATGACCAGAAGGAGAGGTGTTACCCAATCAGGAAGACAGCTCAAGGCCAGCTCTCAGCACGTTGCCCTCAATTCCATGAAGAAGGGTCCCTCTTCCCACACGCCCCTGGAATGGAAACCAGGTTTGAAAGCAAGCATGGCCCTGCCAGCTGGGTACCATTCAGACATCTGCAGACAATCAGCAGAGCAGCCTTCTCGTGCATTTGGTCCTGTTCACAACTGGCATCAAGCTAAGAAAAGTAAATTCTTTTAGTGACCACTGGACTGTTAAATCCACAAAGTATGCTTTGCAGCTTGCAGGGCCTCTGAGGGCCTGGGATGGATGAGAAAGGTGGTCTGGAGCATTGTTCTCTTGCTTAAGTTTTGGGAGATGTGGAGCATTGAGCCCACCAGCCACTCTTTCCAGCCAAAGATAGGACCAACTGAAATCCTAATGCCCTTTAGCTATGAGCAACACAGAAATCCTGACACTGGTCAGCCTGACTCAGAGAACTCCCATTCCGTTGCCCTCGGGCCTCTCTTGTGCCACTTTTTTGGCCAGTCCTCAGTGCAGCTCAAGCACACTTTCTGTACTGGGAATGAATGAAATTGTCTAACTACCTTCACTGTTCTGTGCTGGTGAATTTGCCTATCTGTAAGATTGCCACTGCTATTTCCCCTTTGTGATGGGGCTGTTCCTCTTAGCCAGGAAAGATTTAATATACAGTAGCCAGATGACACATAAAAACAGAACTCTGATCCACACCTGCAGTGACCTTCCCAGGAAACCAACCCTTTATCTGCAATAAACAGCCCAGGAAGCCAGACTGCTCTAAGTCAAACCTTGGAGCTAGTTTGCACTTTCTAGTGACAGTCCAGGAAGCTCAACAGTCCCTTCTGGAACATCCACTTGTATGGGCTTGATTAATAACTGATGGCTTTCCTAACTTTTGTCCCTGCTTCCAAATTAGGACCAACAAGAGAAAGTCAAATATACATCTTAAACTAATCACGCAAGATGCCCACTTCAATTTGACCTATCTACAGCATCCCCATTCCAAAAGGCTCCAATCATGCCTGAAATCTGACCTTTTCCCCTCTCTAACTCTCTCTTTCTCCTCTCCTTGCTTTTGAGTCTGTACCCAAATATCCATGATGTTGGCTGATTCCCTCACTATTGCCAATTCTGAATAAATACCTTTTTCTGCATTTATTTGGTTGGTCTTCATTTATTTCCACAGTCACATATTGACATTTCCTTTGTGAGTTTTCCAAAGTAACTTAATAGTGAGTTTGGCAGCTATATTGAGTCCTTATGTAATACTTAGTACAAGTTAAGCTGCTGTAATAAAGAGATCTCAAAGTACTACGGCCCAAATATGAAAGAAGTTCAATTCTCTCCTATATGTGTCTTCAGGGAGAGGGCAGTTGAGGGTGGAAAAGCAATTCTGCTCTTTGGGGCTGCTTAGGATTCCAAATCCCCTTTCTTTGTTCCTCTACTCTTCCCTAGGACATTGACCTGGCCCTCTCAATGGAAACTGGCTCACCCCCACCATATCTGGGTTCTGGCCACAAGAAGGAGGAATGACAGACGAAGGAGGTAAGAGGCTTCCCTTTCCAGGATGTGATCTGGAAGTTGCATATATCATTTTCTCTTACAACTGGCTAGAACTTAGGCACATGGCCTCCCCCAGCTGTCAAGAGGGCTGGGAAATGTCATCTCTCCAGGTGCCTAGCCAGTGAATATTTGAGGGCAATTGACTGCCACACCCACATTATGCTGAGTACCAAGAGATAAAGATATACATTGCCTTTGCCATTGTAAATTAACAGTTGGAAATTAGCTCTGACTCCTGTACAGAGGGAGATCTTCTAGCCAGGCTTTTAAGACCTGCTCTGGCTTTTACCTCTTTTTCCAAAAGTCCCGCCTCCTCTCCTCCAGCCTGCTCCTGCCAAACAGAACCCTGCTGTTCCTGCCAGTCTGCTCCTCACCCAGGGTGTTAGGGATAAGAGCTGTCTCCAGATTCAAATTATTTCCTTTCAACATTTATTCAATCAAGTTATTTAAAGAGTTTTAAAATCCTGCCCTTAGATACAGGTGATGGGAAAGAGAGGGCAGCACCCACATACCACGGGCAGAACATTTCCCTATCACAGCTTGGCTGCTGTGTTGTGTTAACTCCTAGCTGTCCTCTCTTTTGCCCAGCTGTGAATTTAGTTGGGGACCCAATCTGTCTTCTGTAGCATCATATTCTCAGCACCTATCCACCCCAAATGCACAGAAATGGCATTGATAAGTCTAAGTGGCCGTAGGCCTGATTTCTTTTTGTCCTCATCAGAGGCAACCTCTCCATTGAACATGAACTCCCCTCACCTGGCCCAACAGTTCCCCTGGTGACAGCCCCCAAGAGCTCAGGCAGCACCTGGAGGAAGGCTGGGGAGTATGAAAGTCATGCCGTCCAATCTACATGAGCCAACTCCAACACCATAGTCTCCAAGAAGCTCCTAGACAGGAGTGCAGGCAGTGTTCTGCCTTGTGGAAAGTGGGCAGCTCTCAGGCCCATGAAGACTGGCCACTGGCCTGAGACTTCGATCTGCTCGTCTGTCCCTTGGAACAGTGTGTTCTGTAGCTCATTTTGACCTGGCATAGACTAATCCCATCTCCATAAATTCCAGTCCAGGGATTCAATGGGCTGTGCTCTCATCCTACCACCACACAACCTTGGGCCGGTTCGTCTCAGATATAGGGGTGACCGGGGACTTAGAATCTCTTCAAATCAATGACTTAGAATCTCTTCAAATCAACGTCTCTTTTGAGAAGGGGCAGGTCTGCAGGTCTGCAGGTCTGCAGGGGGGACATGATGCATACTGCTGTGGCATTCACCCCTCTGTTGTCCTAAGTAGTTGGATTCTGATCTTAACTTGCATCCTCTTCTCAGACAAAACCCCCACGAACTCTTACCTGAAAATGCCCCCCTTTGCCCTTAAGCAGTTTATCAAATGATTCCTTTCAATTCTCTTCCTGAAAATGGTTCTGGTAAGTACTATTTTCTCCTTCCCATTTCACCTCCAGAAATGTTTTAGCATACCTTATAGATTGCTACCAAGCCCCCTAACCCAGATCTCAGACAGTTCAATACCTGCAACTGCTGACCCCCCCTGGCCCCAGTCCCAGCCCCAGCCCCAGCCAATGACGTCTGTCTCCCCCACTCCCAAAGCTTGGCTTTGCAAGTGTCTTCGCACATCCTGGGCCACCTTAGAATATTGATAGGAAAACTGAGCGCTAACAAGTTACCTGTATTTCATGCCTCCTGGCCTCCAAAGAAGCAAATTCGGGTTTTAAAATAAGACAAACTGGGCCTGAGTAGGAGTGAGCAGACTGCCAAGTACAATCTTTTAATTCAATTCAAGGTTGCTGTGAAAGAGAGGGTGGGAAAAAAAGACTCAAACTGTTTCCTTTTTTTTGTGTGTGTGGTGCTGGGGATTGAACCCAGAGCCTTGGACATGTGAGGCAAGCACTCTACCAACTGAGCTATATCCCCAGCCCTGTTTCCATTTTTAATAAAGTGAACATCTGATGTTGATTCTGAAGAAGAAGGAGGAGAAGAAAGAGGAGGAGGAGATAGAGGAGGAGGAGGAGAAAAAGAAGAAGAGAGCAGGAAGAGGAAGAATAAAAGGAGGGAGAAAAGGATGGTGTGTGGAGAGAAGAAGTGGAAAAGAGATGATTTTTTCTTCATGATTTTAACACCCCCAATTCTGTTGCATTGAATCTGACTCGTGCTGGGGTGGGGACTTTTGCTGATTCGAATGGGTCCCCAGCTGCTCACTGGCTACAAACCCAGGTGCATCTCATTGCTTTACACGGTTGCAGAAAATCCACAGGCTGCCAGTGGCTGTACCTTGAAGGAATTTTCTTCAGCCTTATCTATTTAGTCTGAGTAATTTGGGGTGGAGGGGAGAGTTATTTAGTGGTTTCTTTACATTTAAATGATAACATTGTTCACATTTCAACACCTGCAAATACCTGAGAGAGTCCCAATCTATTCCAATTATCTCACCATTAACATTCCCAGCTTCCACATCTGCTAATAAGAATGAGAGCAATGGGTTGAGATGATCCCTTAAGAAGTTAAATTATTTTGTGTGTGCAGTCACCATCCTGGGATTATCACTCCACTCCACTGACAAAACAGAGGCATCAAGATGATGACCAGACGTTGTGCCCTTTGCCACTACAGGAAGTAAATCTGGCTTCTCCCTCTCTCTAAACAGGTTATACATTCTTTAAAACCCAAATTTAAAAGCCAAGGACCAAGATGGTCCAGGATTTGTTAACGACTTAACATATTTGGTGTAAGTACTGCTCTATGAATCACTGTGCTTGTAGGAGCAGGAAGAAGGGGGAGATGGGTAAGAGAAAATTGGGGAGTAGGTGGGAGAAAAAGGAATGTGTGGGCTGTTTTAGACTGTTTCAGGCAAGCACCTGGGATGAGGCGCACCTCAAACCCCTGCTGATGGTGCGTGGTGGTGAGTAGATTTAGCATTTCCATGTGCCCACCCCACCCACCCCTCCCACACTGCACAGAGATGTCAGCCTGCCTTTGGGGCGAGGGAGTGCACTGTCTCCTGGTTCTTCCAGGAGCCCATGTAATTACATACCTTTCAACACTAGTCCTGCAAGGAGATGCACCTAGCACAAAGGGAAGGCAGGAGTAGTGACTCATTTGCAATTGAAAGTTCCACAAGTATATGAGATCTTTTTTAAAAAAGGAAATTGTTAGAGACTTATTGATTAATGGGTGGATTGGCAGATATGGACAGATGTATGATGGTATAAGATTTCTAACTAACTTTGGGAGAAAAACTGTTACACTGGAATTGTGTTTTTATCACTCGTTTGGGATGAACAAGTCCTGTTTAATAATGCTATGATGGAAGATAGGGGATTTGGGCTTTGGTTTTTAGTTAATCTGTTATTTGGCAAGATTAAAAGTTAACTACCCCGTGTAGGTTACAAACAAACACACACACACACACACACACACACACACACACACACACACCTTATTTAAATTTTGCAGACTGGATTTGAGAAACACCAGGCCTCAAGCTCCATTTCTCAATGGGCCTAATGAGCTGGAGCCCCCCAGAGGGCACAGACCTCCAGATGCCCTCAAAAGCTGCTTGGAGGAGGTACAGCACCCTGCCTTCTATCTTTTTCTTTGGTGAGGACAGCCATTTGGCATTTTTAAAAATAGAATTTATACAAAGATTTTTTTGAGCTCCAAGATAGTAGGTGGACCTTACCTTCTAAGCCCCAGGGAAATGCTTCTGCTGCACACACAACAGCAGAGAAAGGTGAGAGTTTAGCAATTTCCCTTTCTTGCCTAATGATGGTGAGGCCAAGTTCACTGAAGAGAGATTGCTTTTGTATCTGAGTTCCGTCGTGGGCTACCTAAACTGTCTTAAAACTTAACTAGATAATTGCCCATTCAATATATCATGTTGCCTATACCTCCTTTGTCATATGATTTGTCACAATAACTACTTTAACAAACAACCACAAAACCTCAGTGGACACACAACAATAAGCATTTACTTTGCTCATGAATCAGTCTCTCAACGGGTGACTTAGACTGAACTTTGACAGATGAATCAGCTCTCCTATTCCTGGGCCTTCCTCCTGGAGGCTAGTTTGGCATATCATGAATGCTGAGGGACAGGCGGCGAAGTGGAAAGGCACACATACTTTTTCCAACCTCTGCTCATCTAATATTTGCTAATACTCCATTAGCTAAAGCAGGCCACATAACCTGGTTCAGAATCAGAAAGAAGGTGTTGTCAAGTTACCTGGCAAGAGCTGAGAACACAGGAAGCAGTGAAGAATTGGGGCTACAGTAGTCCCCTTAATCTGCGGGGAATACATTCCAAGATCCCCATGGATGCGCCAAACAATGATAAGTACTGAGCCCTATATATACTGTTTTTCCCTATACACACATACCTATGATCAAGTTTAATTTATAAATCAGGCCCAGTAAGAGATTAAAATCAATAATCAATAATAAAACAGAACAATTATAACAATGTACTGTCATAAAAAGAGATTTTACCATAGTCCTCAGAACAGTGCACAATTTAAAACTTATGAATTGTTTATTTTTTAAATTTTCCACTTAATATTCTCAGTTGATCTTCAGTTGAACTTGGGTAACTGAAATCAGAAAAAGAAAAACTACTGTTAAGGGGATACTAGTGGATGAGTTAGTCTACCACACTATACTTTTTAAGTTTCTATTGAAAGCGAATCTGAACTTGGGAAAGAGGAGTCCTAAAAATAACAATTTTTCTTCCTTTCCCTTCCTACAACACACCTGCGCTCCCCCAGCAGGCAGCCTGTGAAGCTTGTGTAAGGCAATGGATATGTTTGTGGATAATGATTAATAAATAACAACAAACACCTCTCTGGAATTCCTCAGTTATGAGGAGGTGGTGCAGCCTGGTATCGCTGTTTATGTGAAATGAAGGTGTCCTTCCCATCCCCACACACCATTTGTGAAGTGTTTATAGCCAAATAAATCTGACTCAAGCAGCACATCTGTCACCAGAGTCCTCCACAGCTGTGTTATGGTAGCAGCTCTGTTGTCTCGGCTTCCACACCACCCTCAGTCAAAGCTTTGAGTAACCTGAGGTCTAGTGACAGCCTTTGTGAATGGAGACACTTCCCCAGTGATGGAGGGAGTGGTGCAGAAAGGCAGGGCCTGAGGGGAGCAGGCACTTGCAATGGGCGATGTGAACTCAATTTCTGATTCTGTCAATCTTTAACTCAGTCTTAGGACTCTCATTTCTACTGAGTGCAGTCACCTGAAGCAAGGTTAAGACACGAGGTATCCCATGGGACAAAAAGTGGAACCATAGCTGGGCTCCAGAAAGGAAATTTGCCACAGCTGACTGGAAAGAGCAGGGCACAGAGCATGTTCCCAGCTTTGTCTCACGGCTTTTCTTGGGGCCCTGCCTCGCCAGCTTCTGTCCATGCAGCAGACAGGAGATGGTGGCCTCAGAGCTCGTGACTCTACCTATATATGTCCAGCTATGAATCATAAATCAGTCCCGAATCCAATTTCCTTGGGAAGAAAATCCAGGCTTCACTTGGTTCAGTTCCCACTCCTATTCTAGGAGGCATCAAAATCGGAAAACAGGGCTACTGGAGGCCCAAACCGGTTTCCAAAGTGGGTCAGTACATGGTTAGCAGGACCCGTAACCCTGAGTCTACCATAACATGGAGCAAGTGAAAGTGGCCTCTCAGCACCCGTTTCCTTATCTGTAAAATGAAAGTGATGTTAGAAATCACCTCTGGGGACTATTGTGAAAATAGAATAAATCCAATGTGTTAATAAAAGAGAATAAAATCATAAAAAAGAAACATCTTTGTAAATTACAAAATATTAATTCAAAATGTCTTATGTAACAATTATTTTACTCATCTCCTGTGAAACTACTTGGGGGGCAAGAATGGATAGGTCTAAGATCAGGGAGGAGTGCCTTAGAGACGCCTATTGCTGTTTCTGGAGCTCTGGAACATTTATTCTGGGAATTACCCAGTTAAAAGGACTATCCAAAGCATTAGAAATCATTTTTAATTGTCTAATTTTCTTAATTTTAGAATAGTCTATTCATACTGAAAAGCCTTCAAATAATATAGAATAATGATTATTATATAAGAAATATAACAGTACAATGTTGAAATGTATTCAGGATGAAGTAAAATAGTCCCCATTGTCCACTCTCATCCCCACCCTGAAAAACCCCAGCAAAAACCTTGTTACAGTGTGGCACTTACCGTGGAGGGGGTTTTTAAGCAAGCACACATACCTACATGGATTCAGGGTTGTGGTTTTTTTCCTACAAAATAGAATCAGACAATACACACTCTTTGAACTTTCTTCTTATTACTTCTTTCCATGTCTGTATATACATAGGAACTAGTAGTCTACGACCACTACTCAATATTCATTTGCACAACTGTACCCCAAAGTATCTATGGTTAGACAGACATATTGTTATCTAGATAGATACTGCTAGAGAATATTGAAGTCAGAACCAAAATTCGTTCTTACTTTTTTATCTTTTTCTTTCTTTTCTCAGAACATTCCAAAAGCCTTTAGAAAAGAGAGAAGTGGTGGCAAACCCATGCAGAGGCAAAGGCAAAAATAAACTCAGTCCCCCACCTTGTAGGTGGCTGAACCACGCATCACAGGATGTCCAGCCCATTGCAGTACTGGCTGACCCATTAGAACCCCAGGCCTCAATGAATTCGTGTCAAATATATAACGGCTTCAACTTTAACTTCAGAAGTAAGAACCCAGAATAGTATCAAGATGTGTTTAGAAACACAGTTCAAATGTCCAGCCTATAGGCTTCCATACATTGTGATATCTTTATTCTGATAACCACAAATCCACTCTAAATTCATCCTCCAAATCAGACAGGCTATAAAGGGACAGCTTTGCACTGGTGGCAGAATGGAGCTTCTTTCCTGTCAGTCTGCTCTAGAAGCAGAGAATTTACTCGATTTCCTTCTGGCACCTTCTCCTTGTTAAGCCAAGATAACAGAAGAGGTCTTTGGTAAGGTGGAGAAAAGTGACAGTGAGCCTGGTGTAAATGGGAAGATGCATCCTAATCCGTCCACTCCTCTACCCAGGGTATGTTGAGTGTCTGTCTGCTTCATTTCAAGCCCTATTCTAGGCAGACGGGATTCAGACCCTCAGCTCTCAGGCTTGCATTCTACAGAGGGATACAGACCAAAGCTAAAGAAATAAATTATATAGTGTATTAAAAAGATGAACGTTATGAATAAAATAGAAAAAGCTGGTGGGGAATACCAAGGTTGGGTTCTTTTCTATTTTCGACAGATAGGGTGTTCACTTTCTAGGGTTGCCTTAAAATACAACAAATCAAGTGGCTTAAAACAACAGAAATGTATTCTCTCATGGTTCTGAAAGTTAGAAATCAGAAATCAAGTTTTCAGAAGAGCCATGCTCTCTCCAAAAATTCTAGGAGAGAATTCGTCTGTGCTGCTTCTAGTTCCTGGTGTATAGCAGTCCCAACTAGTCCTTGGCTTGTGACAGTGTAACTCCAGTCTCTGCCTCCATTGTCACATGTCCTTCTCCCTATGTGTCTGTGTCTAAATTTCCCCCCTTTTATAAGGATACCAGTCAATGGATTTAGGGTTCATCCTAATCCAACACAACCTTACATTAACTTGACTGCAAAGACCCTATTTCAAAATAAGGTCACATCCATAGGTAACCGGTGTTAGGACTTCAACGTATCTTTTGGAGGGACACATTTATTTCATAATAGTAGGTAGGACCATCTCATCAAGAGAGTGACATCTGAACAATGTCAAGGAAAGTGAAGGAACAAGTGATGCAGACCAGCCCAATCTTCCCAAGACTTCATGGTATGTGCCCCCAATGATTAGCAAGAGGGAGCAAGAGGGAAGAAAAGAATTCCAGGAAGAGGGATTAGCAAGTACAAAGGTTTAGAGGTGATATCAACTGGAATGTTCCAGGAGTAGCAAGCTGGCCACTGGGGCTCAGGCAGTGGACAAGTGGTAAGGTTGGAGAGGAAACCAGAGATACTAGGTCATATTGAGTAGGGTTTTGAGCTTAGTGACAGGATCTATCTGACTTATGTTGTCAACGGCTACTGTGTTAAAAATAATTGAAGGGGCAGACAGTGGAAGCTGGGAGGCCCTTAACAGTGGAAAGATTTGTCTGCCTTTGGTTGCTTTTTGGAGGCACCTGGAGAAGCTGTATCTCAGTGTTCCCCTCCACTGAGGGGGAAAAACAATCAGAATGGTTCCTGAGAACTGGGGTGCTGGTCTACCCAACAGACTACAGACAAGAAGGACTGGAGAGGAAGGCCCTGGATGTCTCTCCAAAAATAGTTGACATCAATTCACTGAGATGGGAGAGAAATACAGAGCTACAATTTAAGTTCCCCCAGCATAGGATCTTTGATTCTTTTGTGTCCCAAACTCAGAGCCAAGTACCTAACACATAGTAGGCATTCAACAAATATTTGTTGATTAAGTGCCTACCTGAATGAATGAAAAGTAAAAAACAAACAAAGTTTGTTTAGTACTAGTTTTGAAGTACTAGTTATGAAGCCAAGATAGAAAGCAAAACAGGATCCTCTGGCCCCTTTTCCCCTTCCTATTCCTACACTACATACTTCATACAAGTATTTTAATAGTAAGATTTTGTTTTTTGGAATGGACAATTGAACATAACTAAGACCTTACAAAGACGGATGTGTACAACAATAAATAATTCTAAAATCCATCCAAAAGCCTCCTTATTTCCAAAAATAGTTGATTTCTCATAATGACTGAGCAAGGGAAGAATTGGTCCTGGTCATCATAGTTGGCTTAAGAGACATGTCCTTGGGGAGTGACCAGCCCAATCTTCCCAAGACTTCATGGTATGTGCCCCCGATGATTAGCAAGAGGGAGCAGGTGCAAGAATGTTGAGACAAGAAAGACAAAAATAGGAACATTCACAAATATTTTTAAGCCAATAGAAAGTAATACTTAGAGGAAATAATAGATACACTTGACTCCATTAAAAAAATTTTCCATGGCACAAAAGACACCACTCGTAGAGTTGGAAAGGCAAAGCCTAAAGAGAAATCCTCACAATACAACTAACTTATTAAGAATTATTACTTAGAATATTTAAAGAATCTCTACAAACCTCCACCCCCCACCCAAAAAAAAGAGAAGTGGAAAAAATAGACAATTTACTTAAAAGAAAATATAAATTCATTTAAGAAAATATGCTCAATCTCACTGATGATCAAATGTCTAAACAAGTATCATACATACCCATTAAAAAATTTTGATGTTATTTGGATTTGACCAGGGTTTGAGGAAACAGATATACTTGTAAAATGCCAGTGGAAACTTAAATTAGCTCTACCACCCTGAAAAGCAATCTCATAGAATCTACTAAAACAAATTAAAATTCACATACCATCTGACCTAGAAACTTCGTTCCTCAGTAATCGCTCTCAAGAAACTCTCATCCTCATACATCAGAAGGTGTGTTCTAGAAGGTTCCTGCTGGTAATGATAAAAGGCAGAAAACAATCTGAATATCCAGTAATTAGGAAAGTAATGGGGAACTACTACATATACTTTAAAATATGATGTAACATTTTAAAAGAAAAAATAGCGAATAAGTGAATCTTCAAGATGTAAAACTGAACCAAAAAGGAAATTACAAAGACTGAAAATAGGGTACTAGTTATGAAGCCAAGAAAGAAGGTAAAACAGGACCCTCTGGCCCCTTTGGGTGCATAGGAATATGTGCATAACAAAGATCTGGAAGAAACACACTGGCTGATAGTAATGGTTTAACTTTGGAAAGGGAGGGAGGTGACCAGACAGAATTTTACTTTTATAAGAATTTAATCACATTACTTGAATGCTCAAAAAATAAAATACTCAAAAGTACTAAATTATCAAAATTGTAAGAGATCAATACATGAATCTGAGAAAGTTTCTGTGCTTTATGAGAAGGAGTAATGTCAGGCAGAAGGTTATCAGGTGCTCTGTGGAAGGTGGGGCCTGAGGCATGGAGGTTACTGGGAGCAAGAAGGATCAGAACTAGGGGTAGTCTGCAGCAGGATGTGTTTGGAGAACATATAAGGATCCTCCTCATTGGACTTTTCAAAAAGTGGTCACATGATTTTTCTGTGCTTATGGTCCAAAAATACCACTGGTACATAAAACTATGAGAAAGAAAGAATATCACCTACCACTCCACTCCAGAGACAACTGTCATAGATATTTGGGTTCGCGTATGCCATGGCTGCTCCTTAGGGCCCAAGTACAGTGATGCCTCATTGTGCACAGTCCTAGGAACAAAATGAGCAGTCCCAGGGCTCACCTCAGCTGGGGTGCAAGCAAAGCATGTCTTCATTCCTACCCAATTAGGCTATGTCCAGAAGGAGTAGTCTGAAAATTCACAGGACTGAAGATAAAAGGGAATGGGTACAGCTATCTTACAGACAAGGATGAAGGTTCTTTCTTTCTTCTTCTTTTTTTTTTTTTAAGTAGAAGAGATACCTAATTCTCAAAAGTGTACTTTACCCCATCAAAATGTGCAGCTCACATACATAGTCAGCAAAAGGCCAATCTTCAGAGCTGTTTCTCAGGAATGGAAGAGGACAGCTTTATGAGTGCCAGAGCATGGGATGGACCTCCTGGGCTCATTTTCAAAGTCAGTCCAAGGCTCTTGGCCAGTAGGACAAGGGAGGCTAAGTTTGAAATGCTTGGATGGAAAAGCACTTTTTTTTCATTCCCATGAATAACTCCTGAGCTCTTTTTGGACAGATGCTTGTTAACAAGAGAGGAATTCGTGCAGTACCTTAGGAGGAGGGCTGGGCAGTTGCTGGGTACTCAGAATTGGGGCACGAACTGGAGCTGCCCGGCCAGCCTAGAGTCAGGGAAGATGTCGGCCTCACTTTCTTCCTTAGAAAGATAGAGGAATACCAGGATGGTTGTGGACCCAAGTCAGCGTGCTCAGATATGGCCACATTTCTGAGGCCTATGTGATTGGGGTCAGGTAAGGAAGTGGCCATAGTTCACCTCATGGGTTCTATGTCAGCATAGGTGGAGAACACTGTGCCTTTTGTAAGTATCCCCATGTCCATTCTGCTTTCCATCCGACACAACCATAATGATGAAGTCCAACAGTGTGGATAGGGTTGTGCCTGATTCTAGAAAGGCCAAGATGAATGAGAAGCCATCCTTGGCCTCGAGAAACTTAAAAATCTAATGGCTCAAATATGAAAGGCACTGACACTAATACAAATGAAAGACATAAATTAATTATAATTCAATGTCAGGAGGGAAATAAAGGAGAAGTCTCATAGTGAACCCACCAGTTCACAAAGTGCAATCATGTAAATATACTTACTTGGCAGAGCTAGTATGGAGTACCATTAGCAGCCTGAGACTCTTGCTACCAACCAGCCAAGCTGTTTCTTGATTTATTTCAGGGCAAATTCACTGTTTCCATGGTGTTAACCCAACCTTCTCTACTTTCTTTTTGCTTCTTTCCTCTGCACCATGTTTTAAGTCCCACTGTTTGATTCTCTCTAAGGTACTGCACAGATTTCTCTCCTGTTA
>NC_138182.1:222644525-222719525 GCF_964194105.1 Spermophilus citellus | reverse complement strand
AGATACGCCCTCTCTGTTCTTATTTACACTGCAAATATCCAGAAACCTCCCGAGTACCCTCAGATGCCTGTGAAAAAATGCTTCTCTTGCCATGAAGTAAATGAAGGAGACAACAGCATCTGGTGAAGCCATTGATAAGGGACAGAGAAAATTTCCAGACCATTTTTCTTAAAGGTTAAATTCTGTCTTTGTGAGAGGGGAATGGGACAATGTGATAAGAGAGCAGATGTGAAGGTTTCTTTCTGCTTGGTCAGCTGTAATATGTTTCCTCTGAACACTGCTGATATCATACATTTTAAATGAGTCTGACTTCAGGAGAGTTTACCATTAGAAGAACATTCCATTGCCCCGAAGGGTGATCAGTGGGGAAACTAATAGCTGCAGAGTTTGCAAAACAATCCATCTTCCTGGGGTTAAGTTTGCAACCTGGGAAAACTCTAGGAACAGATGGTTCAGGATCTGGGTTTAACAACCTGAGAGGAGCTAAATTGCTACCTGCCATAAACTAATAGAGGCTGTGGAAGAGTCCTGATTACATTGGTGCTAAAGTCAGGAAGGACCCCAAGCACTAGGGCTCTAGCACACAGGAATATTTCACCAGTTAAGACAGTATTAATCTTGCTCTAAGCTGTCCAGAATGATTTGTAAGGTCAAACAGCTCTTAGCTGGATGACATGGTAGGTTGCCTTGGTCACATCAGACTTAGACACCTAAGATTTGAACACAGGCCACTCTCCTTCACCCAAGGAATATAATCATACATAGTCCAGAAGTCACCACTATGGGATAGTCCCCCATCCCCTTCTGCAAGAGAGCAAACTGCTAGAAAACATCCGTCTGCGAACACTGCAGCAGAAGCTGGCCCAGTGCTTCAATTCTCTTTGGATTCTTTAATTAGTCACTGAGGTCAAAATGCCCCCATATACATTTTCAATAAGACACCAATTAAATTCCCTGAGAAAGGTGATGGGGGGAGAACTCTAGCTCTGTCAGTGATCACTCAACAAATGTCTTCCCTAGAAACTGTTTTTTTTTTTTCAAGGTGATGTGATCCAAGTTGCACCTCAGCTCTCATCAGAACACCAGAATAAAGGGGGTCAAAGTGCTAGTACTAACTTGGCTCACACAGGCCCCTATCCACTCTTGACAGGTTGACAATTGGGCAACCTGAAACCAGCACTGGCATTCCCTAGAGGCAGCTAGTCATGCCTGAACAACTCCTTTCTCACTACTCACATGACTCCATGTCTGCCAGGAACCCTGCATCCCACACTGGGCAGCAGTGGCCCCCACACCCACCAGTGGTCTACTCGCCAAGGGATAGAGTGGTCCACTAGACCATCGGGCATCAGTGGTCCCCTGTTGACGGAGTGGGGGATGCACACCCTTACATGTCTAGCCTGTATCCTTCCTAGTATGCTCCTGACTCTCTGTCTCACTTTGCTGTTTGTACTAAGGTGGCACCACTTACACCCCATGTCTCACTGAGCCTTTCATGAAACAACTCAGCTTCTGTCTACAGCCTTTTTCTCTGTAAGATACGGCTGCTGATACCATGGGGTTAAGACATCACATGGCCGCCTGCACTCTTTCTCCCTCATCTCCCATCTGTTCTTGAACCTACCCAGGGGCCATGTCAGAAGTTCTCCTGCAAACTACCTCATAAAAGGTGATGCCACCAGGGCTTCCACCCAGCTCAGGAGGCATTCCCAAATGTGCTGGAACATCAATTTGATCCCAAGATTAAATACCCACACCATGGAAGAAAATCAAAATAGCAAAAGCTCACTGGACTCTAGGGAAAGGTGGTCTGAAATACTAAGATGCCTAAATTTCATAATTGTAAAGAAATATGTTTCCTCATTTATTCACCAAGAAATATTTATTGAGTATTTACCCTTCCAGGAAAACAGAAACATAATGATCATGCTCTCACTTCCCATGAGAAGACATGGCAGACATTACAAGTCCATAAGATTCTTATCTGGTATCTTTCTCAAAACACTGTTTCAGGCAACAACTACCAATCAATAGAAACTGGCCTGTGAAATAAACCCAATTTGCTACTCCTGATCAATGGCACATTGATCATATTAGATCCTAGAGCTCTCAAGATGATTACAGATAAGGTGCCTGTCTTTGAGCTGAATAGCCACACATGGCACCTAACTGTCCACACAGAGTTTGAGGGAGGAGGGCCATGGTGTTCAGGAGAGACTTCACCAAGGAAGTGATATTTGCATTAAAAAATAGGAAAATATCACAGTGGGAAGGAAGAAGTTAGGTGGTCCAGGCAGACAGCAACATAAACAAAGGCAAGTGAACATGAGTATCCATGGTGTGTTTGGAGAGAGTTTCATGGGGAAAGGCTGAAGCACCCCAAGGGAAGTTGAGAAAGGCAGACTGGAGCCAGATTTGAAAGGCTTAAGAGATGGAATGTTAATCAGAAGTCAAGGAGGAGACAACTGAAAGTTTCTGAAAAGGATAGTGATTGGATTGGATCTCAGTTTCAGAAAATTGATTCTGCCATCATGATGGATAGCAGATTGTAAAGACATGTGACTAGAACCCAGGGGCCCAAATGGGAAATGAAGTTGACAGATTAGGCCAGTGGTTTTCAATGAATATTTATTGAATGAATGAATGAAGATGGCAGGGGTGAGCCAGCAAGGATTGGGCCCTCACCCTGCTCCAACAAAAGCAATCCTCCCTTATTTACAAACTGGACTTTCATTTAGATTTTGTTCAAAGGAAATATTCTTTTGTTTTAAAAAATAAATGACAGCAGAATGCATTACAATTCTTATTACACGTATACAGCATAATTTTTCATATCTCTGGTTGTATATAATGTATGTTGACACCAATTCATGTCTTCATACATGTACTTTGGATAATGATGTCCATCACATTCCACCATCCTTGCTAACCTCATGTCCCCTCCTTTCCCCTCCAACCCCTCTGCCCTATCTAGAGTTCATCTGTTCCTCCCATGCTCCCCCTCCATACCCCACTATGAATTAGCCTCCTTATATCAGAGAAAACATTCGGCATTTGGTTTTTTGAGATTGGCTAACTTCACTTAGCATTATCTTCTCCAATGCCATCCATTTACCTGCAAATGCCATGGTTTTATTCTCTTTTATTGCTGAGTATTCTTTAACAAGAAGTCTGACAGTTACACATTGGGCAGGAGGCAATGAGGGCCTGAACTAAGGCAGCAAGCCTGAGACAAGAGGGACCCAAGGCAGGTTGAGAATTCCAGAGCAGAAAGCAGGTGGCAACCAACAGCAAGGGAGGAGGGGTTTGTATTTTTTTTTTAATTTTTCACTTTCAAGAACAGAATAACATAAAGATTACCAAACAAGCTCTCCCCAATCTGTCTCAAAAACATTTGCACTTTAAATGCAAATTAATATTTAGATATTATTTTTTAAATCATATTGCTAGGTAGATTAAGGATTTCCCTATAAATTTGGTGTGTTTTGATTTGCTTAGTCACCCCCCCACACAGTACACATCCCCATCCTGACTGAATTATTAGTCTCTATCTGAAATATAATACATTTCTAATTAATTCCAATTAATAAAGTTCATAAAGGGTACCCTGGGCTCACCCACTATTTGTCTCTTAAGCCGTAGAAAAAAATAACAATCCAAATCAGCCCCTCCTTTGGGACATTTAAATCATCAATCAGTGAGCCATGTGCTTCCATGCAACAATGTTCAAAGACTACTATTCTAGACTAAATGTTTGTGTTCCACCAAAAAATATCTCCTTATGTTGAAAACACAATGTGATGGTATTGGGAGGTGAGGCCTTTGGAAGATATGTGAGTCCGATTTCTGTTTCAGTCATAAAATACTTGAGACAATCAGTTTAAACAGAGAAATTATTTCTTTTGGCTCACGGTTTGGGAGTTTTGGTCCATGGTTAGTTGATTCTTTTGCTTTGGGCCCTGTGTCAAGAAAGTACATAATGGGAGGAACACAGGGTAGAGGGAACCCATTCACCTCATTGTCAGGAATGAAAGTGAGAGGAAGAGGAGGAGCTGGGTCCCTATAACTCCTTCAAGGACACACACACCCAATACATAATTTCTTCCTACTAGACTCCACCTCTTAAAGGACCCACCTCCTCCCAATAGTGCCATGGCCTAGGGACAAAGACTTTAACACATGAGTCTCTGGGGGGATTCCAGATCCAAACTATACCAGGTGGTAATTAGGTCATGAGGGTGGAGCCCTCATGCACAGGATTAGTGCCCTTGTAAAAGGGATCGCCACAAAACAACTGAACAGACACTTCACAGAAGAAGAAATACAATTGGCCAACAAATATATGAAAAAAAATGTTCAACATCTCTAGCAATTAGAGAAATGCAAATTAAGACTACACTGAGATTTCATCTCTCTCCAGTCAGAATGGAAATTATCAAGAATACAATAAATACAAGTAACAATAAATGTTAGCAAGGATGTGGGGGGAAATGTACATTCATACATTGCTGGGCAATAGTCAGGTAATGTTGTATGTTAAACTTCTCTAAATTGACCTGGGAATTTAATCACCACTTATATCATTGTTTCTCTCTGAAGTATAATGGAATATCCAAACAGATGACTTGGAAATGAATTCTGGAGCACAGTCTGATCATATGTGGAAGGCTGCCTATACTCCTGGTCTCTTTAGGGTCGACCTTCAGGGTCATCATCATTCCTAATACCAGATGCAAATATTGACCAATGATTAAGAGGCATCTTTTCACTAATGAACTTGCACAGGGACCTCTCCCTGGATGGTGGAAAGGGTTCAGCTGGGAGTTGGAGCCATGGGTTCTAGTTGTGAGTCTGTTGTGTGTAGCTTTGAGTCTTTGACCAGTGGGAGGTGATGTGCTACACTTTTGAGTTCCTTCCACGGCCAGCATTCTGTGAGTCAGGATTTTATGATGAGTAGGTCTTGGATGGTGACAAGATCTTTCCATAGCTCTCTTTTTTTCTGGTCAGAATGCAGTAAGAAGAGTCCAACTACTTTACTAGGACATCTTTATTTTTATGACTTTTCCTACCGAATGCATTGCTTTCTTTAGTTGGCTTGGGGTAAAGGGGACACAGATTTGGCTACTACGTCCACAAATGCTCTTGACAACAGGCAATGGGGGAGGTAGGAGCCAGAAGCTTGAAAGTTTCATAATTTACCGTTCCCACCAGGATTTTGACTCGATGAACCTGTCTCACCTTAATAAATTACTGAGGCTTCTCTTTCCTCTGAACCTTTCCTGGTGCCTTTGTTCCAAAACAGTACAAAGAGTATGCTCTAGAAATTGGCCATCTCCCTGTTTTGAAGGTGAAAGATGGCTGGGTGTCACCCTGAAAAGGAGATCTCTCTATTAGATGTTTCTGCGGTTCCAAGCCCACTGTGAGCTGTGCCTTTGACTTGGCAGAGGATTTCAGTGTTTGAAAAGTTATTTCTAGCCCAGCACAGCTGTTCGCCGCTGAAGTTCAACAAATGCCATCATTTCTGCAGACTCAGTCCCCATTGCCCAGGGAAATTATGGCAACCCCATGTGTGTGACTTTGATAAGTGAACACAGTGACCACTTGCCCGAGGTCTCACAGAAGTCACCCAGTGGACATTTGGTTGTCCTCTCTCTTCTCATCTGGCATAAAGGAGACTCTGAATGAGGAAGATCCCAAACAGGCTTTTAGCCCTAGGTTCCTGCTCTGATCTCTCACTGGAGAAATCAAAGAGTCAGATGCTAATAACAACGGCCAGTTTTGGCGTTTATGGTGTACTAGATACTTTAAAAAACTATTATGCTCCTTTACAGGTGAGAGAAAAGAGGCTTTGTAAGATCATGTAATTCATGGGAAGTAATAGGTCTAGAATATAAACCCAGGCCCACCTGGGCAAAAGGTTCATCTTATTCCACAACGGTGCACGGACTAAAACACTGAGACAAAGAAACAAATGTGACATGGAGATTTGTACCTGCCTTTCTTCTGTACCTCTATAAACATCCATGTGGGTGTCGGTAGCAGAAAGTGGCTGCCCATATAACTCACGTGACTGCTTGCACTTTTCCCATTCCTCTCTGCTGTCCTTGAGCAGCCATGTGATGTGACTGTAGCTTCCACAGACCTGCAGAAGCTTCTGTTTGGCATTAAGTCACTCGTGACCTCTACTAGACCTTGGGCCACCTCTCTTCCTTCTCCAGATGCTTAAAGGCTCTTGATGTCCCTCATCACCACAAGTCTCTGGCTGGAGGGGAAAGAACTCTGCCCTGTTCTTTTGTGTTTCCTTTGGCCTGGGTTTGGCAGGGGTGGGTGGGTAGGAGATGCAGAACAGTCGTGCTTCACCTGGGTCCCCTCTGGGGTTACAGTTCATGCCATTCTCCCCACTCAGCTCAGGTAACCACAGGTGGGACTGGGCCCAAATGTTCACATGGTGGCCTGCTACACTCCAACACATGGCTCTGGTTTTGGTCCTGTGGCTAAGTTGACTTGTCCAGGGCTCTTTTCTCAGTTAAGGGGATATTTGTCTCCCAGGGTTACAGCTCTTCCCTGTAATTCGATGTCTTTGTATGGGAACCCACAGGCTTCTGGGCCCACAGAAATCAGGAAATGCGGCTAGAGGGGTTGAAGTAGTGTTTCCTAACAGACACTGGGTTTCCAAATCTCAGGGGGAAGCCGGGAGAGGTGTGGGGAGTGATGTGCTGGCTGGATAATATTTTGAGCTAGCTACCCATGGTCATTTTATCTATTTTATTCCTGTTTTTCTTCTTTTTACCCCACTCCCCATTTGAGATCATTGCGGACTGTGTGTTCTGGCCTCCCAGGAGGATTGTAGCAGGGCACAAAGCAAAGACGTGCCTTCCCACCTTTGGAACCCAAAGCCTACGCCATAAACAGAGAGGATTCAATTTTTTTAAAAAAAAATTGCCCTGAAGAAAGAGGCAAGAAGAAATTTCCCCGAAATATAGAGATGGATTTGTGAGCTTCAGGAGCAGGAAGCCAAGCCCCACTTCCTGGGAGAATGACATTGGCATGACACATAGGTGGCCTTGGCAGAGATACTTGGGGTTGGGGGGAGTGACTGGACCTTAGAGGGAGGCCAGGCAGGGAGGGAAAAGCTGTCTGAGAGATGGTGTAGACGAGGAGGGCAAGGTGGGCCCCACCCCAGAGGCCTTGGCACTATGTAAGCTGCAGAATTACTGGCATCAATAACCACAGGGAGGGGACCCCAGGGAAGACTGAGGTTATGCATTTTTCATTTCTTTTTATTCTTTTCTACCAGCCAGAAGAAATAAGAGCTTGGCATTAGAAATTAAGTTGTTATAGAAAACAAAGAAAGTGATTTTTAAACCTTCTGTTTGTGGGCTGGGATTCATGGCCTCGGTCACCTGCCCCCGAACCCTGTGGCTTAACCCCGTAAGCAGGAAAAAGGGCATGCTCTGGCCTTGGCATTTGACTAGAATTGGACCAAGAAGAAGTGGTCCTGATCACGAATGCCTTCACATTGTGCTTTCTTTTCCGTTTCAATAATCATTCAACAAAACAGTTTTAAAAAGAAAGCACTGAATGAACATCCGTCGGTTTTTCCAGAGCCTAAACTTCTGAAGGAAGCCACAAAATCATCTTCAGAAAAGTTTATGAGGCTTGTGAAGCTGAGAAAACAAGTTGTCGAGAAAAGCGCTAATTAAACATTGTAGACCATTGTAGTTCCTGCCTTGTAATTGTGATGAATGGTATGGCTTTGTTTTTAAACAACACCTAATCTTTAAAATGACTCTGCAGAGAAGCCTTGCATTTTTTCCAGAATATGTCCACTGTGGATATTAAATTGACTAAATGTTCAGAAGAAGGAACACAAATCAGACCCAGGAGAGAATGTTGCATAGAATAAGTAAGAGGGAGGAGAGATGTTACCAATACCGAAAATACACTAAAATTCTGATTAAAGTACCAGATCCAATTCCATGCAAGCCTCTCAGGAACACTCAAATGGTTGAAAATAAAATGGAAAAAAATGATTACCCACTGGCATCAGCATCTAATTGTTTAACGAACATTCCACAGCCTGGATCCTATTACTAATGCTTCTCCTCTTCAACATACTGTCCACTGATGAAGGAAAGTTCTTTTTTGGTTGCAAAGTGGCCTTAAGAAGTTGGATGCACTAAGAGATGACAAACAGGCAACATCATTTTCTTCTTGCTCACAAGTAAATTTCTGGCAGTTTTTGACAGGTCATAAACACACATGAAATGCTAAACTTAGTGGGTTGTTAGATGTTTCCTTAAAGTTGAAGAAAACACTTTTAAAATAAATTTTCCTTATGTCTACTTTTTTCCACATTCTCAACTCTGACATTCAAGTGCACTTCACCAACCAACATGTAATAGCACTTGAAAACCAAATGCAGAAAACCCTCAAGAACCTACTTTATTTTTAAAGAACCCATAAGTGTCAGGCTAAGCTTACCTTAGCATTCTTGAGACAAACAAATGAAATGCTGTAAATAAGATTAATTAGTGTTACTTAATTAAGACAAATCTTCATGTCTCTTAGATATCCACAAGCAATTAGTTATGTTGGAAGTGGTTCTTGTTTTCGTCTTTTTGTTAGAGCATTGACACTTGTCAGACCTTTTTGGAGAGGGTGTCATCCATCACTCTTCCTCCAGTTTCCAACTGCTTTCTGGGTACCCCTTCTCAAAGTCATCTGCAAGCTCTTCTTCCTTACCCAGTGAGGTTACTCAGGATCCCATCTGAGCATCTCTTCTTGTCTCACTGTCCACAGACACACTATCAACCCCAACGACTTGAATTAATTCTCTGCTGAGAATGCACACATCCCTCCTCCAGCCCAACATTCTCCCTGAGCTTCCTTATGTCCATCCCATCTCCCTGGGTGATCCCATTCTATTTCTGGTCTAAGCCTTAAGTCTTGACATCTCCTTAATGCTTCTCTCTCTCTCTCTCTCTCTCTCTCTCTCTCTCTCTCTCTCTCTATCTATCTCTGTTTTAAATTTTACTTGAACTCGGTCACCAAGTTACTTCTGCCATCATCATTTCTCATTCAGATTTCCATTGCAATCTCTTGACTGGTACATCTCTTCTAATATGCTTCCCTTGCTGAACCCAGGGATCTTTCTAGAACCTGTCATTCTCTTGGTGAAAATCTTGTTCAGAGTTCTGTCCTTAAGAGAAAGTCCAAATGTTAGGTAGAGGCCAACAGGGGTCTTCATTACGGAGACCACATTCCTCCCTCAGCTTAATCTTCCCAATATTTACACACCAGACCGAATGCACTGCTTATATTTTCTGCTTCCTCTGCCTAGAATAGCCTTTCCCTCTCCTTTGCTCCCTCCTGGATCTATTAAGCTTTCTTCCAGCTAGGAAGAAAGTGCAGATCACCTCCCCCCGAAGCTTTTTCTGCCTTCCACAGGCAGCATAAAGGACCTCTCCTATGTTCTCCTATAGCACTTGGCACTTCCCTATGGTAGCACTTCCCCATGGTGGCACTCAACACACTGAATTGCAATAGCAGCTCTACTTATCAGTTTTCTCCAGTGAACGGTAAATGCCTTCCAGGAGAGCTGTCTAGTTCATATATATATATCCCCAAGGATCAGTTCCTTCTAGATGCTCAAAAATTATTCCAAGAATGGATGAATGCAGTTACCTTTAAAACCTGTTTCTCAATTTCCTGATACTAAGTTATGCTCAGGGAGAATCTAATTTGCCCCACTGGAGTTAGCATACATCCCTTGTCCAGTGAACTGACCAGGGTGTAAGAGTAGGGATGGAATTTCTTAGAAAGGAGTTGGGAGGGCGGGGTGTGGAAGCAAGGGGTGGCATGCTTGTTAGAATTATACAATGTTCTTTATCGAAACAATAAAACTACATTTTATTTTTTAAGACATGCATTGCACATTTGTCCCGACTTCACCCAGCCTCTTCCAATTAGCCCAACATGAAGAGGTAGAACTGTACGTTCCTTTTAACACATAAAATAAAAATTATACGTCACTTCCTAGTCAGTATTAGTCACCCATCCATCCACTCTTCCATTCACAAATATTATTAAGTATCTACTATGTGCATAGCTTTGCGTTAGATAGTAGAAAATAAATCAAAACCCCTGGTGTCCTGGTGCTTACTTTAAAAAACAAAAACAAATAGATCATTTTCAATTATAAAATTTAATATGGAAGAAAAGAATAGTGCAATGGGAAAGAATACTGGGGGTGGGGAGAAGATTCTAGGAGTCAAGGAACGCTTCCTGGAAAGCAGAATACATCTAAGCAAAGACCTAGATTCTCTGGGAAGAATGGGAGTAAAGAGTCAGAGGGACGTGGGAGGACAGAGTAGAACTGGGGACTCTATGGATCATGATGAGAGACTCAGCTAAAGGCTAGGGTGGTGGCAACTGATGGAAAGAGGTAGACGGCTTCAGGATATTGATTCAAAGATGGAACTGACTGCACCTCTGATGTATGTAGGGGTGAATCAGAGGGAGGCGCCAAGCATAACATGTTAAACATGTCAACTTTGAAGGTGGAAATTATCTGAGTTTAAACCCAGTGTGACCTTGGACAGATTATTTAACATTATTGTGCCTTGGTTTCCACTTCTACAAAGAAGGTGATAATAACAGTAGCCTACCTCAAAGACTACTATATGTAAAGTTACTAAATATAAAATGTCAGCACATGGCAACCAATGACAGAGGCAGGAGATGGTAAGCAAACCCCGGATCAGCAAGCTTTCCTTTATTCTGCAGCGAAGTCAACCCATCAGGCATGGGAGGGCTCATTTTCTGGGTATGGGAAGGAGGTTACAGAAGGAATCTGGGCTTTATAGTTTACAATGAAGGTGAATTAATCATAGGCAGTTTGGACAGTCAGGTTAAACCTAGTTGTGCAGGTTAGAATTTTTAACTCAGGAAGGCAGTTATAAAAAGTTTTATGCTTGTTGTCACGGGGAAAAGCTCACAACTGGATGTTCACTGCTATCTCTGTTACCTAGAGCTTCACTATTTGCTTTTCTCCTTCCAAGAGTCATCTGCAATGGGAAAGGGTAAAAGTCCAGGGCCCAGCATTTCAGTATTTGCCTCTTTCCTTTAGGACCCATTGTGGTTGGGAAGGTGTAAGTGTTTGCTTTTGGTGAAGATGATGAGAATGAACCTGGGAAGGAATGAAAATGTGCTTTTCCCCTCAGGGCCCATTGTTAAAGTTTGGCTAATTTTCCTCCTTCCTCTCGAGCCATATTGTCCCTCCATTTTTCTTGGGAAGCTATCCAGTAGGAATATTATTTTCCATAACCCTTCATAAAATATTTCAGATATTATATACATGAAGTTTTCCTTACAAATTGAATTGGAGAGGCAAATTTCCAGGTCTCTGGCTTGAGCAATGGAATGACAAGGGTGACATTTATTGAGAGAGTCAATTTTAAAAAAGGATTTGGATGAAGTAAAGATCAGAGTTAAGTCTGGTAGGGCTGCAGACCTCTGGGACACGGCTTCTTAGACAGGGGTCTGATCTCAGAAGAGATGCCTGAGCGGAGGTGTCAATCTCTGAGACTTCAAAATATAGGCAGTATTTAAAGCCCAGGAAATGGAAAAGACAGGCAAGGGAAAGTTTGCAAAGTGAGTAAGGTGTCAAAACAGGGCCAAGGACTGACCATGAGTGATCTCAAAGCCAAGGGGAGACGACGCCAACAACTAGCTCATGTGCAGAGCTGTTTATACATACACATTAGACAAGGGGGAAGAGAAACGTGGCAGAATGTGGACGTAAGGAATACTGAAGCAAAGAATGTCCCTTCCATTTCTATTTTAATGGGACTTAAAAACTAAATCCCCTGTTTAGTCTCATCTTATTGAATTTGTAAGCTTCTCCTATTACTCCTTAGAGTTTCTTCATCTGAAGATTGAAAAAGAAGTCTAAAGGTAGAAGTCTAGAATATTTGGAGATCAAGGTGGATGTTTGGTAGTGAGGTTTGTTTGATGGTCAGTCGGCCAGGAAATCTTGTTTATAGTACTGGCAAAATACATCCATCACCCAAACTCTGCTTACCACTTCCTCAGTTACCATCCTGATCCATCCACCATCTTATCCTGGGCTCAGAGGACAGAAGATGAGGCACACTTAGACGAGAACCAGAGAATGTAATATCTTACACTGTAGGATGAGGTGCTTGGACTTGATAACAAGAAGGCACTGTTAAAGGGTACCAAGCAAGGGGGAAGTGTGATCATTTTGTACTTTGGAAAGATTGCTATTGAATGATGTGGAGATTGGGTTGGAAAGGAGAAAACCTGGAAGCTGGGAGACCAGCTGTACATCTACTGCAGTGACCCAGGAGGCAAAGCTGGGCTGGGGTGGAGGGTGGGGGGCAACCATCCCAACTGGAGCAATGACCCTGGAGAAGAATGGATGGGCGATGGGACTGACTAGCTAGAGAAAGGATATCACCAAGGCTTCTGGTTTGTTTTCTGACTGTTCTTTCCCTTTAAAACATTACATGTTTTCCTAACACACCCTTATACTTCACACAGTACCTTCAACACTTTCTAGAGTGATAACCCTTTAACTTTCAAATATGTTCTCATTCTGTCTCCTGATGAATGCACACAGTCATTAAGTAGCTCAAAGGGAGAATAAAGATGCAGATTTACTTCATGTAGGCTCAGTTCTCTGAGCCCCAGGCCTAGGTAGAGGAAAGAAATTCTATTACCTAAATTACAGAAGCTGAAATTCTTCACAAAGTAGAAAATATACCAGTGACTGACTTGATCTCTGTATCATCTGGCTTCACTCATTATAAAAATATTAATATGCTAGGCCTTGTTTATAAAATAAAATAATGTAGCTCATCATTATGAGGGAAAGGCTGTGGTTCAAATAGCAATTTTTCTGTAAGACATCCTCTTACCAACTTTATTAAACCCATTTGGGTGTCTGATAATGGGGAAGATTTCCTAATGACCTAGCAACAGTGCTTTGCACCTTGACTTGCTTCTCAGCTATACATAGATATACATAAACAAACAGGTGGCTGCTTCCTTGATAGGCACTTGAGAACCCAGGGGAAGGCAGCCTATCCTCTAGATACCTTTCCCAGGCCTGTTATGCTGCTCATAATGATCCTATTCATCATTCGTTTCTTCTCACTTTTCCCAATTCCTCTCTTTCTAGTCTCTCTTGAACCTATTCTTACCAGATTTGCATCCCAACACTACATCAAAACTGCATGCGAAGGTCCTGGATGGCCGCCATTTTGCTAAATCCAATGGTCACATCTCAGTCCTCATCACACTGTTCCATCCACTGAATTCAATGCAGCCACCATCCTCTCTCATTTAGTGTCAAGGACAATGCACTTTTGATTTTCCTCCCTCCTCCTTGATCTCAACCTCCCTTGCTGGTTTTTTCCATGATGTTCAAAATGCCCCAGAGCTTACTTTGGTCCTTCTTCTGTTCTCCATAATTTCAACACTTGATAATGTCATCTAGTCTTATGGTATTAAATAACACCTTTATCTTGACAACTCTTCAGTTTGTACCTCCTGGACGCCAGGCTTATATTGCACTTAGGTGTCAAATTCAACGTGTCAAAAGGGATTCCTAATCTCTCCTCAAAAGCCATTCTACTTGCCTGTGTGGTGGTGCATGCCTGTGATCCCACCTACTTGGGAGTATGAGGCAGGAGAATCACAAGTTTGAGGCCAGCCCATGGAACTTAGCAAGATTCTAAGGATGTAGCTCAGTGGTAGAACACCTCTGGTCAATCGGCCAGGAAATCTTGTTTACAGTACTGGCAAAATACAACCATCACCCAAACTCTGCTTACCACTTCCTCAGTTACCTGATCCATCTCCTGATCCATCTAAGCCATCTTATCTTGGGCTCTAAGTTACTGAACTCCATTTGCCTTCCTGCTCTATCTTCAGCATCTTAAGTAAACCTTTTGAAAAGTAACCAATGGCATCACTTATTTACTCAAAACTTTGCAATGGATCAGAGTTAAAGCAAAGCATTACAAATGCCTGCAAGCTCTCACCTGGTCTGCTCACACCTGTGGCTCATTGGCCTAATTGCTTTCACTCTTCCCTTTGCTCACTCTGCTCCAGAAACCTTGGGCTCCTCACTGTTTTTCAGACAAGCTGTTTGCTCTGCCTAGAATGTTCTTTGTCAGATATCTGGAAGGTGGGGCCCACAGTTCCTTCATGTCTTTGTCCAAATGCCATCTTCATGATGATGACAATCCCGTCAGATTTTTTTTTAATATTTATTTTTTGGTGTAGATGGGCACAACACAATGCCTTTATTTTTATGTGGTGCTGAGGATCAAACTCGGGTCCCGCCCATGCTAGGCAGGCGCTCTACCACTGAACCACAACCCCAGCCCCCTGTCAGATTTAATACCACAGCTTGTGTACCCCAAACCCAGCACTCCCAGCCCTCTTAACCTGCTTTACCTTTTCTTTTTCCATAGCATTTATCACTTTCTACTATATTATGTGATATGTTTATTTATTAGTTCATTATTAATTGTGTCCCTCTGCTGGAATCTAAGTATCACGAGAGATCTTTGTTATGTTCACTGATATCTCCTGAGCACCAAGAAGAGTGCCTAGAACAAAGGAAGTGCTCAGTAAATATTTGTTGAATGAATGAGTTTTTTAAGTCTTCAGCCACAAGGGACTTGCGTATACACAAGTGCTTACTAAGCATCTCCACTTGCATATTAAATAGACAAATATTCAACAAGGCAAATTGAGGACAGGTATTTTAAGGTAAATATTATTGGGAACAAGTGATACATTCAGCTCCAGTCTTCTATCCTGAGCCATTAACATATCCTACAAGCTAGAACTGGAACTACAAGTGAGGTGTCTCGTTTCCAGCTCATTCCTTCCACATACTCTTCACATCAGTGCTCTGGCTCAAAGGGGAACTGGCTGCAGTCAATGGTGCCCTCTCAGGATTTGTCCTTCCCAGAACAATTTGGTCCTCTTCCTCCTCATCCCCATGGCATCCTCACTGCAACCCAACTCCTCAAGCCCTCATAACAGGGAAAAAAAGTGGTGTCTCCGTTTCTTAAAATATTGGAGGTTCACAAATTAAGCTAATACGACCAATAAGTCCTATTCAGTTCATTGATATCTAGAGGAAACACAAATGATCACTAGACTATGGATAGCAGGAGAGAAGGATGAGGGGCGATAGGAAACCCGAGCAAAGGACTGGGAGTAGAGGTCAACAGGAGGGCACTAGCAGAGAGAAGATGGGCACAAATGGAAGAAGCAGAACTCTTCCTGGGACAGTCACCATTAGACACAGCGAATTTTTTGCCTAAGCTTAACTTCTGGGCCCCACCAGGCTGCTGACACCGAGGATAGCCTGGTGGACTCCACTCCAAGCATTCTTGGAAACACCACTGTAGAAGAAATGCTCAGGCAGGTATGTGGCCAGTAATCACCTGGAGCTTTTCTGGAGATTCTGGGCTACTTCTGCATTGCTCTCTACACTGACAAGCCTCTAAACATTAAGATCTACTACAGGGAGGTTGAGCTTTTGTTTCATTAAGTACTGAGCTCTTATCATAATTAATCCTCAAGAAAAATATTTGTTGCACAGCACCAGATTGCTTCAACTTGGTCAAAAAGAAAACAACATGGTAAGCATTGGGCACATAGTGGGCATTGAACAGTCATTAGTTCCTGCTTCCTACCTCTCTCTTATTTTCCTCTAGTATGCTTCCAATCTCCTCCAAAATGACTATTTCCCATGTTTGTCTCTTTCATGGCATATCTGTATTTCTTCTTATTTGGCCCCAGATGTCAGATTGGCTTGCATTACTCCAGGATGAATCATTTGATTTCCTGTCCATGTTCCTAACCTTTCCAGATCCTCTTGTATCATTTCACAGTCATTCCTGCTGTTTACAATACCTCTCAACTTAAAGCCATCTGCAAATCTCATTAACAAACCACTGACTGACTCCTTCTCCCCCGCGATCACAGGACATGTTGAATAAAACAAGGCCTGACACCAATTCTCTCTTCTCCATTTGAGGCACCACCTCTCTGGGTCACATTAACTTACTGCCATTTTTATAAAATTTTATTATTATCACACATGTACTTCTATAGGCAAATCTAAATATGCAAATATGTAAAGATCATTTTTAAATTATTCATTTACAAGAAAATGAATGACTTCCTTTAACTAGTCACCTTTCCTAGGATACTTAAAATACTTAGCTTAAAAAAAAATTACCCTACTTTTCAAGGCTTTTGAATATAGGTGTTTTATATCCTTTAGCCACTTCAGTCTACAAGGAATCATTTCTTGGTAAATCATTGAAAATAATTAAAATACTTTCATGTTAATGGCAAGCATCTGAGAAATCTACTAGTTTTTCACTGCTGATTCATTGACTCTTAGACTCATCTTTTCCATCTCTGTATCCTGACATACTCAAAATGTTTCCAAATCTTGCTTATTCTTCTTTCCTCAAAAACTTTTTGAGTGCCTTCCATGTTCTAAGTGCTGTGCTAAATGTGGGATACAATAAAGAAGAGTCTTTGCCCTTTAGGATTTCTTTGTCCAGCGAAGAGTATGAAGAGAAATACTACTATTGATCACCTGATATATTCTGGGCCTGTTATGGGTGTTATCCTATCTATACACAACCAAAACCCCATCTTAGAGCTGAGAAAGCAGGGGTTCAGAGAAGTAATTTGACTTTGATGCAGAATATGAATGGACAACTATATTTGACAGTTTTCTATTATTATAACAAAATACCTGGGCTAATCCTTATAAAGGGAAAAAGCTAATTTTGGCTCACAATTTTGGAGGTTTTTAGTCCATGATCAGGTGACCCAATACCTTTGGGTCTGTGGTAAGGCAGCATACCATGGCAAGAGTACATGTCAGAGTATAACTGTTTACCTCATGGCCAGGAAGCAAAAGAGTTTAAGAATATGTAACAAGGACCATTACAAGAGGAACTAACTTCAATGTCCATCACAAAGGAGTGAAATAAAACAATGCTACATGCATAAAATGATACTGCACATAGCCACTAAAAAATTAGGTAGAATATGTAATTATCTATAAGGATTTTCCAAATATTAAGTGAAAAGGCATATTACAGAACAAGATATACTATGAGCTTATAATATATATAGCAGTGTGTGTGTTTGTGTGTGTGTGTGTGTGTGTGTGTATAACATAAACTACTAGAGAAATACATACCAATAACTTAACAGAGGTTATATGTAAGAGGAGGGAATGGGGCTCTTTCTACTGGTATCTTCTAAATTTTGTTAATTTTTAAAAATTCAAATAAATAGAAATGTTCATACATTCAGATTTAGTTATGCCTCTGCATTGCAATAAACAGCACTGTGGACTAGGAGTCAAGAAACTTGCTCAAGATCACCAGTCATGTATTGTATCAAGCCTAGCTTTTTCACTTCAATTTCATTGTCTTGCTACATCCCATTCATCTTCAACCACAGAACCCTGATTATATCATATCTTGAGTAATGTCCTGATGACCTATTTCAGCCTCTGCTTTTTATCACAAGATTAATTACTCCCATCAAGATGGCTTGCTCTTCCAAACTTTCCAACCTGGCACTCTTACCATACGTAGCAAGCAACCCTCCATTTTTTCAAAGCCTGCTGGCAGGTCGTCCCAAGTTTTCATTACACACTTCTGCTCTGTAAAACCAGATCAAGGTTTACAATGTCTTCAGCATCTCCCAACGGCACACTATTTATTGGTATTTGAATTTGGACAATTCCTTGTTGGGCAGGGACATCCCCACCCTGGCCATCTAAATACCTCAAGGACTTCACTATAACAAAATTACAACCACCCATTCATTTCCAAACACATCTCTCAAGTGCATAATAGAGAACTACCCTTTGATGGGCCCTGGCTAACACACCAATTTCATCTTTGTCTATTATTCTACCATCAGAGAGTTGAATTAAACTTATTGAAATTCTCATTAGGCCACATACTTCTTCAGTGATTAAATTTTTCTGCACATTCTGTTAACATTTGTGTGTATATATGTATACATGTATATATGAGTGTATACGTTATATAGTCTTTTGGTTCAATGAAGGCAGTCTCTACAACCTTATATATACAGTCTTCATTTATTATTATTTATTGTTTTGCAAACTAGGAACTGAACTCAATGTCTTATGTGTGTTAGGAAAGAACTCTCTGAGCTACAACCCTAACCCTTTTTTAATTTTATATATATATTTGTGTGTGTCTTTTTTTTTTTTTTGGTATTAGTGGATTGAACCCAGAAGTGTTTTACCACTGAGCTACATTACTCAGCCCTCTTATTTTGAGACAGGGTCTTGCTAAGTTGCTCAGGCTGGCCTTGAACTTGGCAATTCCCCAGTTTAGTAGAGTCCCCCTGAACCTGAGTCCCTGGCATTATAGGGGTACACTACCATGCCCGGGTTTTTTCTTTTTCTTCTTAACTTGTATATCAACTATATCCACCCATCCTCCACCTTTTTCTAAACCATGAAGCAGTGGTCACCCTGTGAATTGGATGTTATCTACTACATAAAATGTTAATCATGTTCATTAGATTAAAAAGGCAATTTTCCCTCTCATGGAGAAAACTGGGACAACATGTATCAAATTGGGCATAATCTGACAGTCTTCAAAGTCAGTTTGCTTTTTGCATTTCAAATGACTTAAATCTGTTTGGTCTTAATTATGAGGTTTGGAAAGTCTCTCTTTCTTCTATACCAAGAAATTTCTTAACTTTCTCAAAATATGAACTCTTCAGACAATCACCTTCCCCCAACTAGGATCTAAGGAATCAATCCTTAATTGTATTTATAAATGCTAAAGCTTCCCTGTTCTTTCCACTCTCTTAAAAAGTGTAATAAATATAATAGTTTCTTTCCCACTTGGAAAAGCACAATTTTTGGAGCCTCGAGTTGGCTGCGTTAGAAATTAGCAATGTCTTTGATGATGCACAGCTGTCTTCATTTCTTAATCGCAGATGTCTAAAGCATTCCAGGAGGCTGTCTCCTGTACCTGGAGAAAGAGACCACGACTTCTTATTCCTTCTCCTGAAGCTTTTGTCAGATCAAGAAGAGGTTATTTTCTCCTTTATTGTACAACTAGGAACTTAACTGCAAGATTAGGAACTTAATTACCAGATGACCTGCAGTCCTAACCTTTCTTTCTGATATTTTCTTCACCATCATTTCCTGCTTTATCTCATACATTTGTGTCAAACCTAGGTGCGGCATTTGGTGATCAGAGCATTGTGTTGTAGCCTACCCTTCACTGCAGGACCCAAATTTTGTTATTTGTGATACTGGGGATTAAATCAGGCCCTCATGCATACTAGCCAAGCGCTCAACCACAGTACCACATTTCCAGCCCACCCAGGAATTTTTGAGCATGTAAAATAGTCCAAGAAAGCACCAAGTCTGAAGTTCCTTATTGAACGGTTCTTAGTTTTGTGACTCCAAATAACCGCCTCTCCTCAAAAGGATTCTATTACTCCACATCAGCAACCCTTCCTTCCTATTCTTGTATAGAAAGTAGATGATCAAATCTAACCCCCTTCCATCCAGCCAAGGACCTTTTATCTGAAACCCAATAAAATGTGTATTCCTTGGGGACAAAAGTAACAACCAAGATACAGACAGCTACTCTTGTGAGAGAAATACTTATATACCTGAACAGTTCTACTTGAAAGAGCTATTTCACTATATGTAAATGATGCTTCAATTAAAAAAAAATCTACTGGCTAAGACATCTGCTCATAACAGCTATAAATAATAGGATTCTCTATACCCTTAAACACTACCTCATAAACAAAGCAGCAAAGATATACATATCTTCCCTTCTACCTAAAATCACATATTTTTCTTAGTGTGTCTTCCATTCAATTAAATGGAGTACCTCTGGACTGGCTTGGTGGGCAAAGTGAAAATTAAAAAAAATAATAATAAAAAACTGACAGCACTGAGGAATGAGAAAGTTATAGCCCTGAAAAGTGGTTTGAGCATTGAAGCTTAGAGAACAGGTCTCCAACCCTACTTAGCATGGGGTGCAAACAGCACAGGTGGTTTCACTACATCCTAGAAAGAATGGATGTAAAAACAATGCCAGTCCTTAGTACTATTTTCAACCACTAAAATATATCCATGAATATATTCACCTCAAGGAATAGATACTACATTAAGAATGAATAAATGGGGCTAGGGTTATGGCTCAATGGTAGAGTGCTTGCCTAGCACATGTGAGGTACCAGGTTCGATCTCCAGCACCACGAGCACACACAAAACCTAAATAAACAAGATAAAGGTATTGTTTCCACCTACAAATAAAAACATTTTTTAAAAAATTAATAAACACTCAGGTGGTTTGAGATTTTATTGAGAAAATAGCTATTTTGACATTATATCCAGTTTCTCATTCATCAGAATAAACTCTTTACAACATTGATCATCATTACCACTTCTGGGTATTTATACATCGTCTCTGAGTGAAATATATTCACACTAGCAAGGCTAGAAATATTGAAATTATGGCCAACATTGTTTATTTTAAGATCACTTATAATGAAACTATAGTAGTTGCACACTAGAACAGATGTTTAGATGTTTACTATACAAAGATAGGCTTGGTTAACCAATAATGCAAACATATATCTCATGTCTTCTTTACTGTCAAACATCCAAAAAGCTAAAGTTACAAACACCTCAAATATCCACTTCAAGATGGCCAGAAATGTGGAAAAGCATTAGCTCCTATTTTACAAAATAAAAAATTAAGTCAAAAGGGGAATAAAGGTCATCTTTATGCATTCAATGTAAAAGTTTGAATATACCCCTTCTTCTCCAAGATAAAGACTCCAGCAATGCAGGAGAAGCAGCAACAGTCCAAAGAGTAAACGGCCAGCCCAGCTTTCTCTGTAGTGCACGACGTGCTGAGGACTGATTCAAACTCTGGCAAGTCATTTTTTGTGATTTCCAAGGATCTGGGATATGTAAACTAAATGATTAAAAGGCATTTCTCTGACTTTGCAAGAGGAAAACTGAAGAAACAGAACAAAGATCCAACTGCTTTTCATGTGGTTAGATGTTCACCATCACATCACAACTCAAAGCCCAAGGGCAAGCTTTTTTAAAAACACATCCAAAACATGAGCTGTATACATTGTAACAAATGAACAGAAAACCAGCCTTATGTCTCATTAGAGATCTGGTTTTATATTTTGAAATGAAATAAAACATATTTAGTTAGCTACCTCAAATTTGAAGTCCAGTGAGGTTTTAACTCTTTAGGAGTAGAATCTGCTGAAATGTAATGAAAATACGTGCAAGTGTACTGCACACACAATCCTCATTTAGGCCATGTTTTCTGTTATAAAACAAAACTTGAAAATATTAAGCTTCCTTTGCCTTGTCATGGAAGCAACCAAATGCTTTCTTACATATATAATAAAAGCCCATTGTCTTCTTTGGCACTTTTAAAGCACACCCGGAAAAGATATGGAAAATTGTTCTGACATTACAAGTTGATTCTGTCTCGTGAATGCCTACGAAGTGATTAATTATCTGAAACCCCAGTTCAGACCCCTGGACCGCTATTCCAGGCTGACTGCAACTATAGGGGAATGGGCTGGACTGACCAGGGTCCCACATGTACCTAAATCACAACCTATCAACACCCAAAGTCACCCTGCTCTCAATTCCATAGTTAAGAAGTTCTGACCCATTTTATCACCGTCACTGGAGGGGCACCCAACATAGAAAGAAACTTCTGCAATAAAAGCAAAACATCAAAAAGACTCTTCCTAAGTGTATTTCTCAGAACACAAATCCCACAAAACATCTACTTCAACACAAAATCTACATTTAAATAAATTAGGGAAATGATGTATAAAATAGAGGTGCTTAATGGAAATTAAGAAATGCATGTGCAAAAGCACATGTACACAGACACGTACAGTCCCTTTGGACTATGTCTTTAGTAATAAAATAAAACTTGGAAATCTGGAAGATTGAAAAAGTAATTAGCACATCAAAAGCTCTGAAAAGCCTATAGAACTGAACTATGTCTAATAGAATATTTTCCAAACTTGTTGAGCTAGAGAATTCTCTATTCATATAACAATATATTTTGCCAAAATGCCCCTTTAGAAATTACTTTTCTGATAAAATAAAACTATGTGTTTTAAAAATATTTTGATTTCAAATTAATAATAATGAGGGCATAGAAAAACTATCTTCTTGCCTTTTGTTTTTTAAAAGAAACTAGTTTATTTTACTCTGATAATCTTCTATTACAACATCTTCCTCTTTACTTACAAAACATCCAACTTGATGTTATTCTTCTGTTATATCATACCATTGTTCAAGAATGTTAGTTCTCAGGTGTGGCAGCACACCCTGTGATCCTAGCTACGTAGGAAGCTGAGGCAGAAGCATCACAAGTACAATGCCAGCCTCTGTAGCTTGGTGAGACACCATCTCAAAATAAAATTTAATAAAAGACCGGGGATGTAGCTTATTGGTAGAGTGCCTCTTAGTTCAGTCCTCAGTACTGAAAAAAGAAATGTTAATTCTCACCAGTAATTTATGGTATACTTTTCTGGAAAAAAATAATTTTCAAATCCTTTTAAATTTCCCTACCTCAATCACAATTTTCCTAAAGTTCAGAGCTGGTAACCTGGTCTCCTAGCAATCACTATATCCCAACAATAGTTTCTAGGCTAAATTATTTTGCAAACCTTAAAACCAAAAGTTAAAAAAAAAAAATCCTTACATCTCTGTGAAAATTAGCATTTTGAAGAGCTAATGGAACTTCAATTAAAACTTTGAGAATATTTAGAATTACTGATCTTTGATTTCATGTAAGGACAAGTGTTTCTAAAAATACGTTTAACAAATATGGAAGCATTAAAAAGTAAATATAAATTCCACAGAGCTTAACAATAGCCAAAAATATTTTTTTATAAAAGGCAAAAAATAAAAATTCTTACCGCATCCCAAATTATCTCTGTTGCTCTGCTCAGAATCTCAATTATAAAAATAACCAAACCAAGAAAAAGTCAATTGCTAACTCTCTTTGAGATTAAAACAAAAAGCACACAGACATGTCACTCCTTCATGAAAGGGTAGTCTTAGTGCATTTCTCGTCACCTTGTGTGTCTAGACAATAAATAGAAAACAAAGAACTCCCATGTGAAGAGACTGAATAACTACTTCAAAATATTTTATCCTCAAATGTGAACAAAGGTACCACAAGGGGAAAAAAAAAGTATAATTAGAAACATAAAATCACATAATTTTTGACATCATAGGGAAAAGAATTTCTTGATTTTAGGTCATTATTTTTTCTTTTTTGGTAAGGCAAAGTAGATCTTTTGAAAAACATTTGTTACACACCTGAGTTTTCTTCTTTAAGCCCAAGAATGAAATTAAAATTATGCTTAATTTATATTCTGTATTTATTCATCTGGAGCCAAATACTATGTTTGAAGCATAGAATCTTAAATCACAGTAGATGGTAATCAATTTACTTTAAAAAAAATAAAATAATTATATACTTAGAAGATGTTGCAAAAATTGTAGAACAAAGATAGCCCATGTCCTATCCTTAGCTTCCTGTTTATACTAAAGCACTTTTATTTTGACTTTAAAAGGGTTAAATTATTGATAGCTTATGAAAAATTGCCCTCCCGATCTAACAGAACAAATCAACGCATATTTTTGAAGGAAATGCAAAAGAAACTTGCAAATTCAAATATCAATTTCATCATATGAAGCTACCTGAACAAATTGGTTTTCTAAGATACCATCACTGTGACTAGTTTGAGCCTCTTCTTATTTTTTCCCAATTTTATAGACTTCCAAGAATTTTAACTTAGCTCTGTTGAAATATTCCTGTTTCTTCATGTTAATGTATCCTAGCAATATGAAATGGACAGAAATTACAAAAGGAAATAAAAATGCCTGCTTCTGTAAAATCTCTAATCCTCTAGTACTCAAAAAAAATTCAAACATATCTAAATTGAAATTTGATTTGTTAATGCCAACCCTTTGTGAAATAAAAAAAAAAAACAGTTTTGGAGAAATGATCATCTTCAATGTCCTTTATGGTTTCTTTGGTGTTGTTTAAGCAATCCATGTTATGGATGACTGTGAAGTTTGTTGATGGAGTGGCTTCAACTTCTGGGAATTATCTAACCAATTTTTCTAATCGTGTATTACTAACAAAAATAAACATAAGCATATTCCCTTTATCACATTATCCTCCACCATCACCTCCAAAATACAGCGGTGCACAGTATTTTATTTAAGGCTGCAGGCCATTTTTCCCAGCAAACTCAAACTTTATTCAAAAATATCCTGAACAGGAAGGTTCTTTATCCATTCTAAAAAATTGTTCCAAAAGTTTCCTATGTGTTTGGCTGGCCCTAAAGATTTTCATGCTCAGATATAGCTTTCTGTCATCTTGTTTGCTTATAGAAAGCTAGCTCAACTAAGTAACCCAACATATAAATTCTTAATTACTATATCATATTTTGCCTGTTAGGAAAGGTAATGGTCTGGAAGCATAATGGATTATATAAGGCCACAGGCACGTTCAAAGCAGGGTGACCAAATGGCAAACAAATCATATTTATAGTCATCCCCTCTACTAAAAAGGATAACTACTTATTATACTAAAATGACCACTTTTGATTAAAATTTAAACACATAAAACATTACAGTACACTTCTTGGTTGAAGTCTGTGTACTGTAAGAGCATGATCTTCTACATTCTCATAAATATTTAAACACATTTTTCTTCCACATACACATTAGTAATCTTATTGAAAGAACTTATTTAACCCAGCTTTACCTTTTGACTTCATCCATAGAGAAACTTGAAGTTAAATTTACCATTCAATGTTATAATCTGTTAGTGCCAATATAGTTTTTTCCTACAAATTTTTAATTTTTCAAAAAATAATTGTAACTGTCCTGTTTTACATTCGTTTTACAATTGTAAGCCACTTCTAATGCTTTTTGAAAGGTTTAATATAAATCATAATTGAAAATGACTAACCCTGACTAAAGCATAAACAGATGTCTGGTTAATGTGCGAAAACACTCTTCTTCAATATACATCAATCCTAGAGAATAAAGTTTCATGCTCATGATTTTCAATATAAAATATTCATACATATTTCAGATTGCTCCAATCTAATAACCTCCCTTTGAAGATGAACAAAACATACATACACCTCTGTTGGAGAAGCAATGGGAAAATAGGTAGGCACTTTCCCTAAACGCTTCCAAACAGATGAATATGATTGTGAAGACTATCTTGTTTCTCATTCAGTTAAAACTTTCAAGAAAAAATATTTAAAATGACTTAAAGACTCCTGTATAAATAGCTACCGGAAGACAGAGTAAATTGGGAGGATGTTGGTCAAACACAGCTGAGCTGCACTCAACTCAAATTAGCCCAGTCTCTTGACAACAAAGCTCATTTTCTTAACATATGGGTTTCTTCAGGACTTGATATGATTTGCTGAGCACCATAGTAATCTTTTAAGACACTAATCAAAAACATGGTCCTATATTTAAAAACCCCAGAAGTGGTTTTAGGACAACAGAAGCACCTCAACCACTAAAATAAGCAAATTTCTATTATAAGTAAAATTACCACACAGCAAATCCTGGAACAGTTCAGCAACCAATAAATAGAAAATAGTCTTTAAAAGATGCTATTTCTGATTATTCCTTTGGATCCTTCAACTATAGTTAAAATATATGGAAAATAATTGGTTGTCAGAAAGCTCATGACTACATGATATGCTTCTTATCAAAGAATACTGGCCTGAGTCAAGAATGAACAACTCAGACCAGATGCACAGTGGGTATTTCTGTTACCTGGGCCTTGGGCTCCTCCTGAGTAGTGTCTAACAATTGGGCAAGTTTCATTAAGATTTCACAGCCTAACATAAAACAATGACCAACACATTTAGATCTCCTGGAATCAATACAGGAATGAGACAATTAAAGATGTGCTACAAATAAATAGGTCTAAAGCTGCCATATCCTCCCAGCAAACTCAAAGAGCCCTTGCTAACCTACACTGAACACAGCAGCAAATACTAATGTTATATTGAAGTGCATATCATCAGATTATATCTAACCACCTTTAATATTTATATATGTGGTACTAAACCCTCAGAAGATTAGACTTATGAGAGCATAGTTTAAAAGCACATTCCTCATTGCTTTTTAAAGTTAAATACAGGCTTTTCTGTTGAAGTAATTTATATTTTTCCTACTTCTTAAAAAAGGCCTAGGATTTCTAAACTGAAGAAAAAAGTCTCAAAGAGCCACATATGTACTCAGACAGGTCAAAGAAGTAACTAAGTTAGTAAATTGAATAAGTTAACTTGAATAAATTAAAAATGCACATTCAGAACAAAATTGTAGTTTTGGTCAGCAACATGTGAACCAAAAGCAAAAATCTGCCAAGGTTAAGGCAGGTTTTTTTAATATACAGTACAATGTGTTCCCCCCCACACCCACAAAGTTCATTAAGCATTCACCTTTATTTAAAATGCAATGCCAAGCTAGAATACAAGCTTACAAATTAAAAATATATATATAGATGTCATAGAAGTCTCCTTCTGTTTTATAGTCTTCCTTATACCTAGAAATGGTATTTCCCTTTTGCCTTCACACAGTGGATAGAAGAGATTACCAAAACAATCAGGACTTTAACCACAAAGCATGACCACTGTCAGGGTGATAGCCGTTGTAAGGAATTACTTTCTTCTTCAGCTGGAGTTAATTTGAGTGTTGGCAGTTTCCGAGGAGGAAGCTGAGGGCTTTGGCGAAGATTGTCATCCATCTGTAGAAGGTACAAAAGATACAACTAAGGCTGTGGCACCACTTACGTGGACTGTGCCCTCCCCATCCAAACTACAGCCTAGAAGAACACAGAACCATATGTTTCCTGGACTGCTAGAGAAACCTTTATTTTAACAAATAATCTCTCAAGAATTCTAAATGTCATACCTCAAATACCAGTTGACTCAGTATCTGTAAAAAGCAACATGGCTCATCCTTGATACCATCACAAAATTATAGTAATTCTACAAAATGAATATTCTACTGAACTCAACCATAGCAAGACTTAGTTTAAGAAGTCTTCTAACAGTACAAGTCATATACTAAGTGCCATGGTTTATAAAGTATATTCATGTACAATATCATATTTGATCTTCCTAACACACTGTGAAGAAGAAAAGGCAGACATCATCCTTCTGTGTTTTACAGATTAGAAAAATGAGGCTTGGAAAGGCTAAGTGGTTTTGTCCAGTTCACAAAGCTAGTATCACAGCTGAAACTTGAACCCAGGTCTTCCAACTACAACACAATTGTTTCTTCAACTCTACATTTTTGCCTGACAGCAACCTGTACTGCACTCAAAAAGACCAGTTCTTTTAAGTTGAGTATGTAGTTCAGGGAAGCTAGGAAAAGGGGCACAAAGGAGGTCAAATTCCTCAGATCCAATCCAGAGGTCTTCCAAATATTGGATCAGTCCTAAGTCTGCCTTTGAGAAACAAATTAATATGGAGCATATTTATAACCAAGAACTCCAAACTTATCTAAGAGAAAGCATATTAGTACTCTTGAAACACTAATATATGGATTATTGAGAATTCAGTCAGACATCAGAAACTATCTTTAATCAAACCACCCCACAAGGTACAAGATTCAGGTTCTGGTGCTGAGTTTACTATCAGTTGAACTTCATAAGAGACCTGAAAGCAGCTGCCTTCAAAACCACAAAACCAACAGAAAATAGCATCCTTCCACCAACTTCATAGGCAAACTGTTCTAGAATTTTACAAGATGCAGACCACTCAAACTCTCCCTTATCTTCTCAAGATGCTTAAAAAACAAAAATTTTGGCAGAGGTACGCAGGGTTTGTAGGAGAAAAAAGAAAATAAAAGTTCAACTTTTTAAGTTTTCCAGTGAAAAAAATATTACTAGTGAATTTTTAGATCAATTATGTTAAGATGTCTTTTCTTTCTTGCAAGAACTAGTTCCTCAAGCATGATTTATTTTTAAGCTCTAGATTTTCTGTCCAAATTGTGGACAGTGGCAGCTAACAGGGTTTGCTGTCCTGTCATCCTGTAGCAACCAGTGAATCAGATACAAATGGGTGGGCAGCAAAGGGAGGGGAATGCTGGACTACAATGGGTTAGAAAACTTTCATAAACTGGTGATGACCCAAGATGATTATGTACAATGTGGTGATGGGCCTCCTGATTTTACCGTCTGCATATGCAGGTATTTCATAGGTCCCTTTTCATGTCTGTCCTGAATTCACCACACAGAAATGGAAACTCCACCAGATAGCCTTCATCTAGTAGACAGTGATCTTTCCTTTATCCCCACTTAACACTTCATCTATTTGCTCTCATGAGATTTACTGAACTGTGCAAAGAATTGAGTCAAACCTGGCTTTAACTTCAAATACACCAAAACTTCAATAATAATAGCACTTGTAATTTTACTATCCAGTTTTATTCACTTCTCAAATTACAACACACAAAATACTACAAGAAGAAAAAGAAGGTCATCCCAGAGAATGACAGTGATAAACCTAATTGCTACTACTCCAGTAACAGACATAATCTCATCCATGAGCTAGGCAGTGACTACTGGGGGTAACTACAAAGCTCATGCCGAAGTCTTATTTCCAGGGTTCAAGTGCGCTCTCAATTTTTTTGCCAGCTGAATGACCTCGGGCAAGCAACATAAGCTACTCTCAAAGCTTCAGTATCCTCATCTGTAAAATGGGGAAAATAATAGTATCTGCACAAAGAATCTACTGTGAGTTTTAAAATCAGAAGTTTCTCAAAAGAATAAACACAAATGGTCAACAAATGGTGCTTGTAATATGGAAAAAAATGTTCAACATTTCTAGCAATCATGGAAACACAGATCAAAACAACACTAAGATTTCATTACACTCCAGACAGAATGTTAATTATCAAGAACACAAATAAAAAATGCTGGCAAGGATGTGGGGAAAAGGTACACTGACATGCTGTTGGTGAAACTGCAAATTAGTACAACCACTCTGGAAAGCAGTGGAACCACCATATGACCCAGTTATCCCACTCCTTGGTAGTTATCCAAAAAAACTAAAATCAGCATCTATAGTGATGCAGCCACTTCAATGTTTGCAGCAGCACAATTCACAATAGTCAAATTATAAAATCACCCAGATTCCCGTCAAAAGATCAAGAAAATGTCGTCTATACACACAATGGAGTTCTACTCCGTCATAAAGAAGAATGAAAAAATGGCATTTGCCAGTAAGTGAGTAGAAATGGAGAAAATCATGCTAAGTGAAATAAGATGGACTCCAAAACTCAAGGGTCAAATATTTTCTCCCATATGTGGAAGCTAGAACAAAATAAAGGAAAGAGGTGATGTGGGGCGGGAGCAGATATCATAAATATATCGGGAAGATCAGTGAAGCAAGAGGAAAAGGAGGGAGGAAGGAAGGGAAAGGGGACAAAATACAGAATAATTTAACAAAATAATGCTATATGCATATATAAATGTAGCAAAGAGAATTTCATATACATATGTACATAAGAAAGTACCAATCAAAAATAAATAAATAAAGGAGTGAAAAGAACATCAGTAAAGGAGGGAGACTAAAGGGAGGTAGGAAGGAAAAGTTGGGGTGGGAGGGGATAGAAACTGTTCAACATATTTAAAGGTACCATGTTTAGGCCTCTCTTTCTTAAATTTAAAAATGACATTCATCTTCAAAGTTCTGCAAAATAAACCAGTATAATCTTTGTACTTAGAAAAAAATGCACATAAGCACAGAGAAGATGCCAAATTCTCACAATTCCATCCACAATAACTGTGTCATCCTCGCCCTTTTTTATTAATAAATGCCTATATCTGTTGTTTCAAAAATAAGTCATGATTAGTACATGATGGTAGATGAAAAAGAGATAAACCATTCTATGCTTATGGTATCATGGTATTTGTTAGACCCTGGAAACTGTTAGCCAGTGTTATGAGGCCTCAGTGTCCTTGAAAAAATGAAGTATTATTTATTCACAAAAGAAAAAAGTGAGTTCATCAGACACTTGGGGAAAAAAATGTGCAACCTTTGCGTACTTTTCCAATTAGAATCACTCTTGAAGTTTACATTGCTGGTTCTCTCCCTTACCTGTTTTTCAATATCTCTTTCACAAAATGAATACCTCAAAGAGGGAAAATATATACACTGGTGAAACACTGTAGACTACATTCAGAACAGAGAAGGACAAGAAGGAGAAAAACTAACACAGATCATGTGCAAGAAAGAAAAAGACATCATGGTGCTTGTAATAAGAAAATATATGTACTAGTCCAGGTGAATATAATCCTTAGGACAGAGAAAGGCAGACAAACAAGCAAGAACTGCTTTTGGTTTTGTTTTTTTTTTTTTAAAGTCAAGCTTTTGGGTCTTCTAGCTTGATATGTACAAATTATGTGGTAAAAATAAACATAATAGTGTTATCTGATCTTTCCCCATAGTAAACAAGCCACTATAGGCTCTAAAACACTGTATTATATACAATTTTAGTAAAAGTATATTTTAACAGTTTTCTATAAACTCTTTAAAAAATTTCAAGGGTAAAGTTAACGCATCACCCAAATTACAACATTGACCACAGAATGGAAAATACTAAACAACTGTAAAATAATCATCAAAGTAAACTTGACCTTTTCAATCAAATTGGATTCCTTATTTACAAGTTGTGTGAGTTTCTGCAGATTTGCATCTACTGTTTCTTGTCCAGCTGGAGAGATGCCTATGAAGCCAGGGCAGAAATCAGAGAAAGACAGGAAATTTTGAAAGCCTTTAAAGCAGTTTATATTAAAAGAATTTTGAATCTACCCACCCTCCCAAGTGCCTCACCCTCCAAAAATAAAAGACAAAGAGAAAAATCATTCTAGATTCAAAAGCAAAGTTAGGAAGAATAGTAATGCTCCAAACCAAACCCTCAACAAAGGAACTAAAATTTCTCCACATAGAAGACACTGTGAGCTAAGTGATATGCAGCCAGCCACAGCAGTAATTAGTAAAAGCACAGCAGTCCATATTTCCTTTTGAAATTTAAGTTGGACCTTTCCTTCACCCTTTCAAATAGATCTTTGGTCACAACTATTTGGAAAGCTTTCTGAACCACTGACTTCCAAATAGCTGCTCACAAGGCACCCAAAATATTTAAAGGGCCTTTAAAAACTACAGCTTTCTGGGATCAGTCCCTAGGTGATTCTAATGTAATAAGTCTAGAAGAGGACAAGATTTTTATTTGTTGTTAGGCAGGTTTGCTAACCTCTGCTTCAAAGTAACAAGGTTGAATGTTAGTTAGCTTCAAGACTCTCAACCACTAATCCCACCCTAGGTACAAAGCACATCAAAAATAAACTTCCACCTATGCCATCTATTTTTATAACTTTTACTTCTTAAAAGGGCAATTTCAGCCAGCTCTCCCAATACAAATTTAGTATCACAATCACTTAAGCACAATGCCCCACACTCAAAAGAATTGAATCTTAAGTGACAGGTTCCCTCTACTTACTATACCTCCAGTTTGATGCAATGATTTTTCAAGTACTGGAATCATGGGAGTGCACCTCACCAAAATCAATCTGCTACTAATTTCTGTTCACACAGGAAAATGCTAGAAGCAGGTAAAAATCATTTAAAGTAACTGTGCATTTGCATTAGAATAAATACTATTTTTTTAAGCAGGGACTTAATACTTATCATTTAATCTTCCAGAATAAAATGTTACCACTTCAAAGGGTAACATTTAAAGAGACAAGAAATATATGAAATCATGAGGAATACAAAATAAATGCCTATTTCTCTATTTTGTGAAGGAAATGAAATTGGGAAAATGCTACTTCTTGAAGTGTGTAAACCAGTATTTATAGACAATGTACACTTTTTTTTTTATTAAAATAAGAAAAAAGCTTTGCTTATGCATCCCCAGGAGAATATGTCCATACTCTATGCAAACAAATATTAGATGAAGAAGAAACAGCTTACCTCCAAGATTAAGCCTAAAGTAACTGCTTAGGATATCATCACAAAAGCGACACAGGTTGGACAGCTGTTTCAGATGTTCTTGTAACTGAACTTTAGGAAACCGTACTTTGTAAAGAGGTGCAAGAAAACCAAACACATAGGCATCCAAGGTAGAAGGCCTAGAAATAAATTAAGAATTAAAAAAAAAAAAAAATACATAAGAAAATATTAATTGAGATTGTGTTTAAAATTTTTTCAAATATTTGTCAAGTATGACGTATACAATATTGTTTTTAAAACCTCTACTACCAATTTTAGTTTATTAAGATGATACAACAAGAATTTTGCCCTTTACATAGTTTTTTAAATACTCCGTTTTATTTAGAAGAAAATAAACTTGTAAATTACAGATATTTTTACTCACAAGTGTTAAATAGACAGGAGATAGAGTGAGACCAATTGTTTATGTTTTACATTCACTTATATAACATATTAAGCCAATGTTTGATTACTACTGATAGAAAAAGTTTTCTGTAATAATTTTTTTGTAAAAAAGAAAGAAGTAAAGGAGAATAAGGTAACATACTCTGGATCTTCGCTATAGTACTATATATCCATATTTATATGTTGTCATTTTTCATATTTGTGTTATCAAAGTTCATATAACTATAAAACTAAATAGGGCAAATGATACCATATATAAATTATATCTCAACAAACATGACTTTAAAAAGAAATCTAGTTCACGAAATGTTTTAACAGTAATATTGGGCACATACTAACCACCTAATAAATAACGGCTATTATTATAATTCATTAAAACCACCGGCATCAAGCTGTTTCATAGTGGGGTAGGGAGGCGGAGCATGGGAGGAACAGACAAACTCTAGATAGGGCAAAGGGATGGGAGGGAAAGGGAGGGAGCATGGGGTTAGAAATGATGGTGGAATTTAATGGACATCATTATCCAAAGTACGTGCATAAAGACATGAATACAACTAGAAGAAAAAAAAAGAATCAAAAAGAAGAGTCAATAAATTTAATGGATTCATAAAGTTTATATCTGGGTACTCTTACAATTCAATTAAAATTCTTAAAGAGTTTTTCCTATTCAACAATTAAAAACAAAGTAAAAGAAAAAAAGAAGCAAAGGATATGAAAAAAATCTAATATAAAAGACTAATATGCTTTTTATTTTATTGTATTTTACTTTTTGGTGAAACCTAGTTTTATTTTAAAATTAAGTGCATAGCACTCATCTAATTTCATTGGTGTAGACTTTAGCACGTAAGTAATATGCTGTTTAAAATTAACTTTATTGATATAATTAACATGATGTACCCATCTAAGTATACTACTCACTTAAAATAATGAACATTTAAATCACACCAAAAACAATCCATATTAATCCCTTGAGATATAATCTCTTTATATCCTGGTTCCAGACAACCACTGATGTATTTTCTGTCATTTACGCTTTTTCTAGTATTTCTTATAAATGAAATAAAAAGATTTGTATTCTAAAAAAAAAAAAAAACCATTAAAATCTCTCTTTTTTTAAAAGTGACTCATATTTGGAGGGAATAGGGAGACTTGCTCTAAATAACTGCTCTCTGACCATATATACACAAAATGTCAATATTTCTAAGGGCATGTACTCACGTATCTCCAAAGAAAAACTGAGATGTTCCCAATCTGTTTGACAGAAGATTTAGGCACTCCTTGGCATCTCTGTATATCTAATAAAAACGAAATTAGATCTCAAAAGTAGGAATGATGCTCTGAAACTGCTCTTGAGATAGCATCTCTAGGTAAGTCCCTCTGTGTTCTCTCTCCTATCCCTTCCCTGGGATCCCGCACTTGGAGAATAATACAGACCATACCTGAGCTTCTACTTCTTGGACATGGTAGAGGGGAGGCTCTCCTTTTGTCAGGAGAATTCTATTCAATGCCCCTCTGGACATCCTTCCAGGTAGAATCAAACTCAAGGGAAAAGGAATTCGTGAAGCAAACCATGGCTTTGTTACAGTAAAGTAATTGTCACTCTCAACCCAGAATGTGTGAAGCTGCAAAAGGAGAGAGAAAACATTCCAATGATGTCCTTTAACAAGAAAGATAAATCAATCATATGTGAGTTTTTCATAAATATCTATTAAATGACTTCATACCAGTTAGAATGCCTCAAGATAAAACAAAATTTTTAATGTGTGTGTTTCTGCTAATATCCCAAGAACCGGGAACACGGCCTAGCACATTGTAAGTGCTCAGTAAGTATGTGCTGAATGATGAATTACAATTCAACCAATTCTATGCATGGAACAAAAAGTTTCATCTCCCACAAAGAATTTTCATTTCCAAAATGATATAATCTTTCATTTTGATGTATCATATACTTGTTTAATAAGAATTAATATTAAAACAAATGAAATTCCATTAAGTCCTTTTCATTGTTTTCCTTCTAAACAAACTGAAAATATTTTCAATTAAGCCACCAAAACACTGTAATATTCGTGAATGCTCACCACAGCAGGGAGAAGCTTCTCTTCAAGGAGAGCAATATAAGCCAGTGTATCTGCCCCTTGCTTTGCTGACAGTTCATAATCAGCATTATATTTCTATTAAAAAATAAAACCAAAGAACCTCAGAAGTTAAAGAACATCCCAAGGATGGCTAAACAAATTAGGATTCCTATTCTTTTCCTCATAAGTGGCAAACATGACATTAAAAGGGAAAAAGAAATATAAACACAGTAAAACTGTTGCTTAATGCATATAAGGTTCTCGGCACTATATCATGAAAACTATAAATAGTTATGATTTTATATATTAATATTAGTTCAATACTTGTTAATGACCTAGTTCAGAACATAGAAGTTAATACAAAGTTAATACACAAAAGTGAGTATTATTATCAAAAAGAAAAAAAATCCACTTGGTTTAATTTTTCTCCATGAAAAAAGATAGGAAATCTTCAAATTTAGATAAAAACTGTATTAACTCAGATTTTTTTTTTAAGTATTGGCAAACCCAATTATAAACTTCTGCACTTATATAAATCTCAGTTTAAACATTTTGGATACATTACTTAAATATTTACATGTTCAAACATTTTAGTTACATTGTTTAATTAAACATTTAACATTATCCAATAAGTGCTTTAAGAAATAAACAACTGCAGCTGGGGTTATAGCTCAGTGGTAGAACACTTGCCTCACACATGTGAGGCACTGGGTTCCATCCTCAGAACCACATAAAAATAAATAAATAAAGATATTGGGTCCATCTTAAGAAAAAATTTAAAAAAACAAAAAGCAATAAACAATTGCTATTTGGTGGAAACTCAGATATTATATCCAGCTTAAAATGTGTAGCAACTATGTGACTAAACTGTGTAATTGTGAAAACACCCAAACTGAATTTTCTTATATATAAATTTCAATAAAGTCCAGCAAAGTATATGAAAATATTTACTGTCTAGCACCATGGCACCTGCAGGCGCATAAACCCAGGCACCACGGAAGCTACAGCAGGAGGATGGCAAGTTCCAGGCCAGTCTGGGCAACCTACAGAGACCCTATTTTAAAATACAAAAAAATTTAAAAGGGCTAGGAATATAGTGGTAAAGCAACCCTGGGTTCAATCCCTGATACACAAAGAAAGAAAATACATAATTTCTAGACAGATAAAAAGAAAAGAAAGAAAATATATATTGTCTGGACCTCACCATATGATTTTCAAATTACAGTAAAGCTCATGGTTGACAGCAGTGATTCTCAAGTTTATATTTTGTTAAATCCCAGGTATCACCAATTATCTAATCAATTGCAAAAAAAAAAAAAAAGAACTTCTACACTTTACAATGTTTCTTCTTGCTGTAGTTTAAGTAACACCCAGGAATCTAAAATCTTCTTCAAAAAGAACCACCCACCTGTTTTCTTAAAAAGTTTAGTATTTTTGCCGGCTGAGAAACAGTGTTGTCTTCAGTTGTCAAAATTGGCACATCACCTACAATTCAAAAAAAGTTGACATACAAAAAAAACCATTGTGTTTTCTTTTGACTAGATTCCAATACCCTAATAGCTACACTAATTGCACATTTACAGGGGGTGGAGTGGAATTAGTAAGTACAACTTAGTTTTTTTACAATTTCACAAAAAGCAGTTCTAAAGAACATTTTCATTTCTCATAATTTCCACTGATTTGGCTTGAACTTTGAGTTATTACTCAGAATGATCAAACCATAAGCAACACACTGCCAAGGTCATGGTAAGAATAAACTAAACCCCCAAGGAACTGTAGGACCATATGCTTCATGACATTAAATGAAAGGGGAAAAAAAATTTTAAGGGGAGAAAGGGTTGTCTAAAAGTTTACACTGTACCTCTTGAACCTCTCCAGGTGTTATCTATGAAATTGACTTTCAAGGGTGCACCAGAAAATTTGGCATAAGCCTGAAACAGAGTTTGCAATAAAACATTTTAGACTGAGGACGTAATGCAAATCTGCACAGCAGCTTTACTCTACAGTCCCGTCCCCCAAGGCAGAAGGCGCCTGCTTGACACAGAGGCCGAGTCCCTCCCAGTGATCTCAAGTGCGGGACGCGCGCGCCAGCCACCCGGCATTCGCGAACCTTGTTCCCCAAAAGGTCCCGGGGATGCGGAGCGCAGCAGGCTTTCACGGCACGGCCCAGACAGCTTTGCAAAGCTAAGAAAACTCGCAGCCAAGCAGGAAGCCATGATGCTCCCGCCGGGCCACCGCGGGGTCACAAGGCCAGTTTGTGACTTGTCCACCGAAGTGAGCCCAAAACAAGTGCAGTGAGCAGCGCCCGGGCCCGCCACGATCCCGCAGCGCCGCAGAGAACCGCGTCAGGCTGGCCTCTCGCCTCTGGCCCCGCCCCTGCTTCCCGCGCCCTGGCCCGCGAGGCGGCCTCACCATCACCACCAGGGACTCGCTGTGGACGGAGGGGAGCCCCCAGCCGCCTCCCCAGCAACTGAGCTCCAAGGGGGCCGCCATCTTGCCGGGGCCGACCTTTACCACCCGGAAGTACTTTTGTCGCCCACTTTCCGGCACGTGGAGACGCGGGGGCGGGACGAGAGACGGGAGGGACAATTTGGGGTACTAGAAAAAGGCGGAAAGAACCCCTGAAGAAGTAAAAGCCCACTTGGCAGCTCGGTGTGAGGGTGGAGCGTCCGGGGTCTTCAGTCAAACAGAGTCAGCATTTATTCCTCAAGAAATAATGATGGCTGCTCTGGGCCAAACCTGTGGACAGTACTGTGCTGGGCTGAAGAGTGTTTAAAGTGGTGACAGGGGGAAAGAACTCAGCACACGATAGGGACTTTGTTCAGTCCTTCCCCACATATATTGGGCCTCTGCCTATCTTCATCCTCAGTCTCAGTTGTCATCCTTCTATCCCAACTTCCTTAAAAGCAATCCTATTTTGAAATTTAACAGGTGAATTCTGCCTGCCTTCAGTGGTACCCCTTCCATCGGGAATATCATTCTTCTCTCTTAAACTGATCCCTCAAAAATGAGCTTGACTTTCACGCTCCTTGGGAAGTCTTTACACAGGAACTTCTTTGGGGTTACAACAACTGCTTGTCTATACTTGAATTGTAGCTTCTAGCCATAGTTACTGATCTTTTGCTTTCCACTGTTCAGAAGCTCTTTGAGGACATAGCAGCATCTTGTTTATTTACAAGAGCTGGCTTCGTAGGTGTGGGACCAGTGGAGTTACACAAGGCCCTGTGCTGAGAAGGTTTCTTAGTTAGCTAATCCTGTACTGTCACTGTGGGCCGACTGGGCATGGACTAAATATTTCTTGAACATTAAACCTGAAAAATTCTCAGAAAAATCATAAAAGAGAAAAGGTAGGCAGTGAAAATACCAGTGATCCAGGTATTCTTACTGGCTTTTAGAGTCAGGACTTGGGGGCTGGGTTTTTCTTTTAAATAGCATAGTCTTTCTGAGATATCCTCCTATTATGCCTGTGAATTCTCTCCTTTCCTGTGTGCCAGGACACAGTGTAGTTTGGTCTCCTTAAACAACTGAAAGCTTGAAATCTCTGCAAGTCTTCATAAAGTTACTATTAAAAAAAAAAAATTGCTAGGCACTCCCTTACTATAGCCATCTAAATTAGAGTGCCAGTCTGCTCACGACTCTTTTTCATGTTCCAAAAGCGAAAGTTCTCAGAAGTGAAAACGCAAAGATGTGTCAAAGATATGAATCCATTAGAATAACACTTTATAAGTGGGAAATCCTTAGGATATGTACAGTTAAAATTAAATAATTATAACACATTTATTGAGCATATACTATGTCCCAGACACCATAAGGCTGTGGGAGAATACAGAGATATATAAGGTATGAAATCTTCCGCAGAAGTTTATATTATATAAAGAAAACATACAGGTAGGTGTAACAAGCCAATTTGTCATGAGTAAGTTTAGAGGTATAAATAAAATACTACAGAAACACAAAGGAAGGACAGAGCACCCTGTATAGGATCAGTGGAGTCTGTCTGCTCAATCTGCATTATCAAGTGGGTAACACAACTTTCAGATTCAGGTAATAAAACCTTTCTGTTTTGAGGATTAAAATCCCAAGCCATAAAGCTCAGAGGTTGCATATTACATTCATGCATTTAAAATAATCACCCACAGAGAAGTGGATTCCCTGAATTGTGTTTGTAGTGAGGGGGTGGGGGAAGTGTTTGATGAACACGCTTTGTGGACACATAATGTAATTACTCAGTTTGGCCTTCTCCCTTACTGCTGATTTTACATATGACAATTTCATTTGCATTAAAGAGAAATTAAATCTCTTCTCTTAGTGTTGAATTGAGACGGAGAATAGCATTTCATTGCATTTGATGAGAGAATCCTTACACACAGGTTTATTTGTGCCTGGTTAATAGCAATATTTTATTGTTGTAATTCCTCTTGAGAGTCTATATCTGCTAGATTGAATTTAAAAACCCTGGCATAGCTGATTGCACAACCAGGCTGAATACTGTTCCAGAGAACCACACAGAAAGCTGAAACCCACAGAAATTATGCCTGGTATTGGTATTTGGCTCCTGAGCCTTTTCCTGGCTGCTAAGGAGTATTGTTGAGAGTTCATCAAAATCATAATTTCAGATTCTTACCAGGAAGGATACTATCTGCAAAACATTCAAGGATGTGTGGGATGGCCTGAATCACAGTTTTATAATGAATATTCCAGACAATGTTTTCCCTGAAAAAGAAATCTTATTTTTCAAAAGATGAACATTAAAATGGTCCAGTGGTGGTCATCTGAACTCCAGGGACCTGACCTTGGCATCCATTCCTGTACCTCCTGGGTTTCTTAACTTGGGAATCCTAGCGCAGGTTCTGTTAGTATTTTTTTTTTCTTTTCTGTATGATTAAGAATCTGTAAAATGGACTGTTGGCAAAAATACAAGGTTTGTGACAAGTGATCATGCAGTATGTTCCCTTATGGAAAAGTTAAACTGAAGAGACCTGAATGTCTCTTACAACTTTAAGGGTCTATAATTCAGTCCATGTTCATGTGTAGAAATCTTTAGGGAGAAAAACCTAAGTACTGAATAGGAATCACGAGAGCTGTGTTTTTGACATGGCCTCTAAATTAGCCATATGTCTTGAGCCAATCATTTTACCTTGATTCCTCACTCTCTTTTCACTTATAAAGTGAAAGTTCTTTAACCTCTGAGGTGCTCTCATTCTATATTTAATAAATACTTAGTAATAGCTGACATTCAGGGAGCAATTTTTACATGCCCCAAATTATCTTAAGTATCTGACAACACTCAGTTGACTTCCTAATGGCTCTATGATGCAGATACTGTTGTTTTCTCTTATTTTCAAAGAAAGACAATGAGGCACAAAAACATTAATTAACCTTCCCAAAGTCACACAGCCAGTAGGTGAGAGTCAGAATTTGAACCCAGGCAATCTGCCTTCAGAGGTCATACTCTCTCTCAATCAGTGTCAGTAATACTTCATGTAGCCTCCTGAGAAATACACTTTAAAAAGCCTAGTTTTACACACTGTGGAAGTACCAATAACATGATATAACTGTCTTTACTTCTTTAGAACATTTATTTAGCATTAAGCTGCTAAACAAATTCATTAAGCAACTTCTGTATGCCTAACACATGGCAAGCCTTTCAGGGAATAAAAATTATGTTCATGCTTTCAGAGGGATAGTTAATGAAATGAGGACTATATATTTGAGACAACTAGAGACTATTAGAAAGTACTATCTTGCCAAGAAAATTACAAGTCTAACTTGATTTTAGACAAAGACTTCAATATCCTGCAATGCTTAAGCAAGGCATAATGAAAGAAGTAGGTTGCTAGTTGGCCTTGGAGCACAAGCATGTTGGATTTCGATTAGCACAGGGCAAGGTGGGCCACCCAGGCTAAACTACCTGAGTGAAAGCAAAGAAATGGTAATCACTATGGCAAGGAATCTGAAGAAAAGCAAATAAATGCTGGATACGGGTCAGAAGGAGTGTTGATTGACTAAGAGAACCAGAATTGAAAAAACATGGAGATACGTGGTTTTAAGGAAAAAGAAGAGTGAAAGTCTAAGCACAATATTAATGGATTCCCAAAGTCAAAGATGGCAGGTGGAATACTATTGTTTCATGGTCACCATAAGAGGGTGAGTCGTATGAACCCAAAAAATGATATCAAATAAAGCAAAACTGTGGTAGAAAAAGAAGCAAGGAAATTCTGCAGAAGAAGGTCACTTGGCACACTTGCACTGAGCAATTTTCATAGAGGAAGTTGATAGAAATTAAATTGCAAAGGGTTATTAGAGAAAGGGGTTTAAAGAGCCCAAGATATAAAATCACAAAGAATATGATGGGTGGCGACAGGACAGAAAACTGCTAGGAGTAGAAGATTCAAGGTAGAGTTTTTGAAAGAGACGACAGTGAATCTACATATAGATGAAGACAAAATTGGAAATTACTGAACAAAAGCTTGAAATTCTAGAGGGAAAAAGATGGGATCATAGGAAAAGTGAAATCCTAAGAGTTGAGAGGCTTGAGCAGTGGGGTTGTCCTTGAAAATGAGAGACATATTTTCTTTCTGACACTGGGGGAAGTTTCAAGGGGAACATGGGATGCTGAGTGGGCTCAAATCAGCTACTTTAATATTTTTTCTATTGCATCAGAAAATAATTCAAAGGAGCTTGAGAGGAAGAGATTGGGGCTTAAAAAGAAAGAGATCAATTAAGAGAATATACCAGGGAATTAGTTAACAGTGAATGGAAGCACTGCTGACAGTGCTAAAACTCAAATATAAATTAGGATAAAAGAGCTAAGTCAAGTAAGAGCCACAGGCAGGCTAATAATGAGGTGCCTTCAAACAGATATCATTTAAATATTAATTTGATTTTTTTAAATGAAAATGAGATTGGCTTCAGAATGTAACAAGATCAATTTGCATTTCACCAATTATATTAGAAATCTTATATGGATACCTGCATTTTAGTAACCCTTAAATTTTAGCCCTGAAATTGATGGTGAGAAAAGGGATGGGACCCTAGGAACTGAAAGAGGATGGCATCTATAGCTTTGGCGTGATGGATTCAGCCACCCCTGAGTCTAACTGCATTTGAACAGTCATGTGGCTCTCCTCAAAGACACTTTGTTGCCTAAAAGCATAAATAAGGATTCAAGTTTGTTCATTCATTTGGAAGCTATGTTAAGGCTATAAGACAGTGATATATACTGCAAGGGATTCATTTTCCTCCCATAGCATAGTGAAGTTGCTGTCTGTCTTTTGTATTTAAAAGAGTTAAATGTAAAAAAGATAATATTATCATCTGACATGTGCTCAATTTATGTTGAGAAAATTGGATAGTTATACTTAAAAACTGAGGAGGATAATAGATTCTAAATAAAAATAAGGTTTATACACATAACTGAAAGTGGTAAAACATATACCAGCATGCCATGATAAGGTTTATATGTATATTGCAATTCTGAGAGCAACCATTAAGAAAACTATAAAAGGAACATATTCATAAACACCAAATAAATAGAATTTTTAAAAAAATGTTTAAGTAGCCCATAAGAAGGTACATATGAGAAAGAAACAGAGGGAGAGAAATTAATAGACTAAATCACAACATAAACTTAAACTCTAAAATATCAATAATTACTCTAAATACAAATAGTCTAAATATACCAATTAAAAGATAAAGATGGGAAGAATGGACTAAAGGCAAACCAAATATTCTGTCTATAAGAAATTTACTTCCAACTAATGACATAGTAGGTTAAACATAAAAGGATGAAAAAAAAGTTACATGATGCAAATATTGATCAGAAAATAAAGTAGAAGGGGTTCCATTAATATTGGATGAAGTAGACTTCAGAGCAAAGATAGTTTCTAGGGACAAACAGAACATTACATAATGATAAATGGATCAATCCACCAAGAAGACATAGGAATCCTGAATGTGTGCACCAAACATGAGTCTTCAAAACCATGAAGCAAAAACTGATAGTGACAAAAAAAGTGACAGAAGGAATAGATAAATACATAATCATAGTCACATCCTGTACTCAGCAACTGATAGAACTCCTAGACAGAAAATAAGCAAAGCTATAAAGGAATTAAACAACTGGATCTAATTGACATTTATAAAATACTCCACCCAACAACAGCAGAACACACATTCTTTCCAAGAGCCTATGTAGCCAAGAGCTACATTCCCTAAGGTAGGCTACGCTGAGTCATAAAGCAAACCTCAACAAAAATTGTAATGGAATCTGATAGAATATATTCTTAGATCTTACTGGAATCAAACTAGAAACCAATAATAGAAAGACAAGAATAATAAAAATTCCAAGCACCTGGAAACTAAAAAAACACACTCCTAAATAATCAATGCATCAAAGAAGACTCAGAGAAAAAGGAAAATATACAACTGAGTGAGAGTGAAAATACAATATATCCTATTAAGAGAATGAAAAGCTAAGCCATAGCCAAGACTGGTGGCACATGCCTGTAATCCCAGAGATTGGTCTCAAAATTAAAAATGCAAAGGACTACAAGATGTGACTCAGTAGTTAAGTACTCCTGGGTTCAATCCTCAGTACCAAGAAAAAGAAAAGACATAGATTGGGAGGAAAAAAAATGGAAAATGCCTATCAAAGCATTTATGTCCCAAATACACAAAATAACTCTTAAAACTCAACAAGTTAGCTTTCTATTACTATAACAAAATACCTGAGATAATCAGCTTTAAAAAAGGAAAGGTTTATTTTGCTTCGTAGATTTGTACGTTTCAGTCCATGCTCAAGTGACCTGTTGCTTTTGGGCTGTGGCAAGGCTGCATATCCTGGCAGGGAGTGCATATTGGAACAACCTACTAACCTCATGGCAGCTGGGAAGCACAGAGCAAAAGAAAAAAGACCAAGGTTCCAGGGACACGCCTTCAGGTGACTGAAAAACTTCCAGCGAGGCCCCACTCATAAAGGTGTTCTATTACCTCCTAAAATAGTGCCAGGGGCTGAGGACCAAGACTTTAACACATGGGCCTTTGGGGAACCCTGAGCCAAATCACAGCAACAAGAAAGCAAACATCAAAATCCATTATATATATATGAATGAAAGCAAACAACCCAATTTAAATATAAGAAAAACATATGAAGAGACACTTCACCATACAGTTGAAAATAAGGGTAGGAAAATAGTCTAAATATCATTTGTCATTAGAGGGTTGCCAATTAAACAACGAGATATAACTACACACATATTAAAATGGTTAGGGGCTGGAGATGTGGCTCAAGTGGTAGAGCACTTGCCTAGCATGCGTGAGGCACTGGGTTCGATTCTCAGCTCCACATAAAAATAAAATAAAGATATTGTGCCCACTTAAAAAAAACACTAAAAAATAAATATTTAAAATGGTTAAAATCCAAAAGCTGGCAACACCAACTGCTTGGAGCAAAAGGGACTCCAGTCATTGCTGCTGGGAATATAAAACTTTGCCAGACAACTTGACAGTTTCTTTCAAAGCTAAACATTGTCTTGTTAAATGTTGAAGGTTGAATTATTTCTCCCCAAAAAGATATGAGCTACTAAAAACATGGATGTGGCTGTGTCCTTGTAGTATGCTGACTTTAAGTCCTTTGAGTATAAACCAAGGAGCGGGATCGCTGGACAAATGGTGGTTCTATTCCAAGTTTTTTGAAGAATTCCATACCACTTTCCATAATGGTTGAACCAATCCCCACATCCTTGCCAACATTTAGTGTTGCTTGTATGGAACCAACCAAGGTGTCCTTCAAGAGCTGAATGGATAAAGAAAATGTGGTATATATACACGGGAATGTTACTCAGCCTTAAAGAAGAATGAAATTATGGCATTTGCTGGTAAATGGATGGAGCAGGAGAATATCATGCTAAACAAAATGAGCCAATCCCCCCAAAACGAAAGGCCGAATGTTTCCTCTGATATTTGGATGCTAATTCACAAGGTGGTCAGGAGAGGTGGGAGGCTGGCTGGGAAGGAATAGAGTTGCTTTGGATTAGGTAGAGGGGAACGAAGAGAGGGAAGGGGTATTGGGGTAGGAAGTATAGTAGAATGAATCAGATATTATCACCCTGTATACATATATGTCCTTGACTGGTGTGATTCTTCTACATCATGTACAGCCAGAAGAATTAAAAACTACATTTCATTTATGTATAATGTGTCAAAGTGCATTCTACTGTCATGTATAACTAATTAAAACAACAACAACAAAAAGATATCATGAAATCCTAACCACACTGCCTGTGAATGTAACCCCACTTGCAGATGTGGTCAAGATGAGATCATACTGGATTCAAATTGGCCCTAATACAATGAATATGTCCCTAAGAAAAAGGAAACCTAAAGATAGACAATGACTGGTGACCAACACCAGAAGCCAGGTAAATTATCTTTCCTACAGTCTTCAGAGGGAGCAAAACTCTGCTGACAACTTGATTTCAGATTTCCAGATTCCAGAACTCCAAGAGAATAAATTTCTTTTATCTTAAGCCATCCTGTTTGTGGTGATTCATTACAGAAGCCATAAGAAACAAATACAGCCTACAGTTTAGCAGTTGTTCTCATACACATTTACCCAATGATTTGGAAGACTTATGTCTTCATCAGCAAGACCATACTATGGAAGTGTTTTCCCAGAATGATGCTGAGACTTGCATGGATGACCATATGGTCTCCAGAATCAATAACAATGAATGAAGGTGGACGTCCTGGAGAAAGGATGCTTTCCAGGACATGATCTCAGCACTGGATGAGCTTTTTTCCTCCTTCTAAATCAACCTTGGAAATCACTCGAATCTTCATTTTGACCCTACAAATCATTCAGCATTCTCCACTTTGGCTGATGAAACATTTCAGAGTTCTCATTAAGGACAAAATGCAATGTATAAGAATGTATGAATTAGCCAAATTTAATAAAAGGAAAAACATTAAATTCATATGACTCATCTTTTTATGGTGACAATTGAAAAGATATAGATATGTTCCTATTTTCTAAAATGTATTTTTAAAATTAAAATATAAAATGATCTTAGCTATTTCTAGAACTTGTCATTACATGATATACATAAGATTTTTTAAATTTTTTAATTTATTCTAATTTCTTATATATGATAGCAGAATACAATTCAATTAATATTACACAAATAGAGCACAATTTTCCATGTCTCTGGTTGCACACAAAGTAGAGTCACACCATTCATGTTTTCAAACATGTGCTTAGGGTAACAATGCCCATCTCACTCCACCATCTTTTCTACCCCATGCCCCCTCCCTTCCCCTCCCTCCCCTTTGCCCTATCTAAAGTTCGTCTATTCCTCCCATGTTCCCCGCCGTCCCCATTACGAATCAGCATCCTCATATGAGAGAAGACATTTGGCATTTGGTTTTGGGGGATTGTCTTAACTCACTTTGCATTTTATTCTACAACTCCATCCATTTACCTGCAAATGTCATGATTTTATTCTCTTTTAATGCTGAGTAATATTCCATTCTGTATATATACCACAATTTCTTTATCCATTCATCTACTGAGGGGTATCTAGGTTGGATCTACAATTTAACTATTGTGAATTGTGCTGCTCTTAACATTGATGTGGCTGTGTCCCTGTAGTATGCTATTTTTAAGTCTTTGGGGCATATGCCAAGAAGTGGGATAGCTGGTCAAATGGTGGTTCCATTCCCAGTTTTCCAAGAAATCTCCATATTGCTTTCCAGATTGGTTGCACCAATTTGTAGTTCCACCAGTGATGTAAGAGTGTGCCCTTTTCCCCACATCCTCACCAATACTTATTGTTGTCTGAAATCTTAATAGCTGCCATTCTGACTGGAGTGAGATGAAATCTTAGAGTAGTTTTGGTTTGCACTTCTCAACTTGCTAGGGATGTTTAACATTATTTCATATATTTGTTGATTAATTATATAGCACTTCTGAGAAGTGTGTGTTCAGTTCGTTGGCCCATTTATTAAATTATTTGTGGTTTTTTTGGTGCTAAGATTTTTGAGTTCTTTATATACTCTAGAGATTAGTGCTCTGTCTGATGTGTGTGTGGTAAAAATTTGCTCCCATTCTGTAGGCTCTCTATTCACTTCACTGATTGTTTCTTTTGCTGAGAAGAAGCTTTTTAGTTTGAATCCATCCCATTTATTGGTTCTTGATTTTAATTCTTGCGCTACAAGAGTCTTATTAAGGAAGTTGAGGCCTAATCCAACATGATAGAGATTTGGGCCTACTTTTTCATACATAAGCTTTTTAGGGAAGTATAATACTTTTCAGATTAATCCAGATTAATTGCTTGTCATTGTAGTGAAGAATAAGTCCTGCCTTGTGAGATTCTGCATCTTAAAATCTGTATAAGGAAAGGCCCGTAATTGGGGTATTATTTATTAAAAAATTATTTTAAGTAGCAAATTCTCCTAGCATTTAAAAATAGTGTATATATTGGGCTGGGGATGTGGCTCAGGTGGTAGTGCACTCGCCTGGCATGCGTGCAGCCCAGGTTCGATCCTCAGCACCACATACAAACAAGGATGTTGTGTCCACCAAAAACTAAAAAATAAATATCAAAAAATTCTCTCTCTCTCTCTCTCTCTCTCTCTCTCTCTCTCTCTCTCTCTCTCAAAAAAAGAATGCAGTTTTAACTTTAAAAAAATAGTGTATATATAAAAATTCTGTACATAATCATATCAGTTGTGTAAAATAAGATATATCTGCTCAGATATCTCACTTTATAGGACCTCTTTAGATCACATCAGTGATCTAAATATCATCTAGGAGATTAAAAGAAATCAGTGTGCATTTTTAATATGAAAGTACCTAAAGAGGAGAAAAGAACAGAATTCAATGGGATTAAAATTGTGCCCAGGATAGCTTTACACCTGTGTATTACTAACAGGTCTTGAAACCTTCTTGCATCCTGTATTCATCAACATCCTAAGGCAATGACATCAAAATCAAGTTAAGAAGAATGCAGTGTAGGTATAGGGGAGAATGGCCCATGTGTTAAATTTTTGACAAAATACCTCTATGTAAATACCTTTGAATCACTATTAATTTGTATTACTGTGTTTACTCAGACCATAAGGTTGTTAACACATAAAGTTTGCACTCAGACCTGTAATTCTAGCCACTCAGGAGGCTGACGCAGGAAAATGGCAAGTTCAAGGTCAGCGTGGTTTATTGAGACCTGTGTCAAAATAAAAATTTAAAAAGGGTTTCAGATATAGGTCAGGTAGCTTAGGGCTGAAGCATTGTCAAGAAGAAATCTTGGAAAAAGTGCATCAGGGGAAGAGTTTCAAGTAAAGACAAGGAACAGAGAGATAATATGCTTGGACTGAGAATTACTTAATTAAACATTTTAAGAGGGTAAATTGAGAAGTTGAAATGATGAGAAATAAGACTACAGATGATCAAAGGCCTATGTAGTCGCACTAAAGAATTTGGACCTGGAGACACCCAGAGTAAATATCTTGTTTCAAAAAGTGACTATGTGAGGATTTTCATTCAGTTCTGTTTGTCTCCAAAGTTTATGCTTTTTTACACTAAGCCATATCTACTTCAGAGACATTCTTTTTTTTTTCTATTTTATAGTTATGCTGCTACATTGTATTCATTCTTTCATGGATGAGAATTAAGGTTATTTTCCTTTTCTTCACTAATTCAATCAGCACTATAGTAAACATTCTTACATCTAACTCCAGGTGCCTAAGTTCAAATGTTCTCTAGGATATGTGCTTAATAAATGAAATGGTAATGCAGTAAGTATACAATATTTTTAAAACATTATTTAGGAAAACCAGAATTATATCTACTGTCTATACTCTTTGAACTTAGAATCTATCAATTAGACATTTTTTATTTCTATAATCATACGTACATCCTATTTTTTGTTAACTCTTATCAATAATAGGATAGCAAAATTACAATCATATAATACTGGGCTCACGTTTGGAGGGCAGTCCACACCAGCAGTCTGGTTTTGGGGTATTTAGTCAGTGTCTTCAAAAGCTGCCTAGCAGAAATGTGAATCTGGACCAGACCACCTCAAGGACATCTCTGCCAAGGCACATCTGCTGAGCCTGATGGGAGCAGAGGTGACTGACATTGAGTCCTGGCATTGGTGACTGACATGCCCTCAGTGGATGTCAGGGGAGGCCTAGTTGCTACAGATGACTCTTCAGCCCCCAAACCATTAGCATCTCCCAAAGAGGAAAAGAGGACCAGGGACCAGGCCCTCTGCCTTGTTACAATCATGCTGCCTTAGAAAGGCTGGGAAGCCCCCTCTTGATGACTGCATGCTGCATCCTAATGTGAATGGCATTCAGGCTTTTCACCAGATCATTCAAGTAGAAAGGTTGCAGAGAAAGTCAACTGTAATCACTCAGTGCAGAGCAGAGAGCATTTTATATTCAAGAATAAATTGTCTGAGCAGTAAATGTCACTGGGGTGAGTCCTATAACTGCAAAGAGGAGAGAAACATTGGACAGTTGAGGAAACTCCAGAAGAAGGTGGGGTGAAGGGGTGGAGAGAAAAGGAAATCCTGAGAACAAAAGAGCATTAAATTTATACAAATTCAGAAAAAGACTTCTGAACAAAATAATGATGCTGGGAAGCTTAATTAGTGTGTCCCTATAGCAGAAAGTGGGAGGGGGAACTATATTTTCAAGGAAAGTTCATTGGAAAAACTCCATTTTGTCTTTCTCTATAAAAATGTAGCTGGGTATAGTGGCATACACCTATAATCCCAGCAGCTCAGGAGGCTGAGGCAGGAGGATCACAAGCTCAAAGCCAGCCTCAGCAAGTTGGTGAGGCCCTAAGCAACTTACTGAGCCTCTGTCTCAAAATAAAAAATTAAAAAAGGACTAGAGATGTGCCTCAGTGGTTGAGTGCCTCTGGGTTCAATCCCAAGTGCCAAAATATTTTTTTTAAAAAGTAGTTGGATGCCATAATTCATATTATAAAAACAGGAAATAGGGGGCTGGGGCTGTAGCTCAGTAGTAAAGCGCTTGCCTCACTTGTGTGAGGCACCGGGTTCAATCCTCAGTACCACATAAAAATAAAGAAAGATACTGTGTGTTCATCTAATATATATATATATATATATATATATATATATATATATATATATATATTAGATGAACACACAGTATCTATCTATCTATCTATCTATATATATATATATATATATATATATAATGTATAACAGGAAATATATTCAACAAGAACAAATTCATTTTCTTGAAGTTCCATATTATATGGTCTATTACAGGTGAACAGGTGGCAAGTTATGTGCTGTGGTTAAATCCTGGGATGGAGAAAGAAGATGGGGGTGGATAGTATCAGGAGAGGGATATAGAAAGGGCTTCAACAATTTGCAATAATTAATTTCTTAGCTGAGTAATAGGAATGACTCCTTGTTGTATTGTTCCTTATACCTTTATGTTATGCCTAAACATTGTAAACATTTCATTATTTTAAAAAAGAGAATCAGATATTCAGGTAATATTTAGGAAAAGAGAAGGGGAACAAGAAAGAATTCAGAGAGGCAGAGGATGAGAGGAAGGAAAGACATAAGAAGGAAGGGAACAGAGAAGGGATGGTTTTGAACCTGGCTAGAGATCACACCACACTGTTGGCTATCACTGAGGGCCCTACAGGTTATTGCCTGCCCTGATTGAATGCTTAGAGCTCTCTCAGTATTTCCCACCAACCATGAGGCTCAAGCAGCTGCCTATGACACTCTTATTCCTACAACCCAGCTACAGAACAGCTTTAGCTAATTTTAAACAGTTCTTCCAAAGGAAAAAAAGGAAAGAAGGGGCAACAACTGCAATTCTCTTAAGAGGAAAAGGAAGGGAAAAACAACAATTATACATGTATGAATGAATCTGAAACAATTCCAAACTACTCTCCTTTGGGGACAGAAGCAGATGTTTTAGCCAAGTTCAAAATGAAATTGCACATCCCTTCAGACCCTTCTCTGCCATCCCTGTATAATTTACTATAATTTACATGCAAGTTGTCTGCATAGTTAATCTTCCTCTATAGCATCTGGTATTTATCATCAGAAACAGATTGGTGAGAGTTCTAGAGAAGCTCTTCATATATTGTGGATTTGAAACATTCCTCTCCACGTCTGTTTCTTTAAAAGTTGAAGTGCAGCTGAGTACAGGGAAATATGCAGTCGTTAAGTCGGGAGGGGTCATTCACGCTTGCAGGCTTCCCAATGCAACCTAAATGAATCCACCAGTGAGGGGAAAATAAAGGGCACTAAATTTTACAGCTGAAAGGACTCTAAAAATCTTCTAGTCTGCTTCCTTGGTTTTTCATATGTGCCAGGTAGCTTTCGCAAGGAAACTGAACCATGAGCCACGATGGCCAAGTTGAAACTGCAAGCTAAGTTTTCATAAATGTCACTCAGGATTACATTAAGGTTTTGGTTTTTGCCCAAATGAAAAAAAAAGAAAAATTTTAGATTATCCATTTAATAGTGGTTTTGAGGATTCATGCATTGGAAGCTTAATTCTGATGCAGTGGGATGGGGAAGTGGGGCCTGGGGGAGGTGTGAGGGTTATGGGGTGGAGATCTCATGAATGGAAAGACATGATTGTCTTAGAGAAGGGTTGCTACTCAAGACCCAGTGGTTGTACATTGAGTCTGTCCCTCATGCCCTATATTTTTTTTAAGAGAGAGAGAGAGAGAGAGAGAATTTTTTTAATATTTATTTTTTAGTTTTCGGTGGACACAACATCTTTATTTTTTATTTTTATGTGGTGCTGAGGATCGAACCCAGCACCCCACGCATGCCAGGCGAGCGGGCTACCGCTTGAGCCACATCCCCAGCCCCATACCCTATCTTTTGCTTGCACTTGCTTCCCTTTTTATCTCCTGCCATGTTATGACAAGGCCCATGCCAGATGCCACCATTATCCCCTAGAACTTTCCAGGTTCCAGAACTCAGAGATAACTAAACTTCTTCCCTTTCTAAAGTATCCAGTCTGTGGTTTCCTGTTATAACAATACTATATGGACAAATGAAATTGTTCCAATTCCATAAGTGAGATCAGCACCACATTCAATTGGCCCAGGAGGTCAGGAGGCTCTGCCTCCCAAGCAGGCATTTTCACAGGGTGGTGACATGGAACATCTCCCCATGATGTTCATTCCAGAGATGCACATCTGGGTCCTGCCAGACACAGACCTTTGCAAGATACTGGTTTGGACCCTTGTTGCTTCTCATCTGCTACAGTTTTTCCTCCACTGTGATCTGTGGCTTTGATTTTGAAATATCTAAGAATGAACAGATAGATGAAAGATAAAAGAAGTGTTTATCCATTGGAGCAAAGCTGTAACTTTTAGCATTCTGCAACCATGGCAAATTTAAAAATTAATAAATAATTGAAAATTAGAATTTAATGAGAGCTCAGAAAATGACAGCAATTACACAAAATTCAAATGGAAAAATTGTACTTTACATGCTTTGGGATCAGTGGTTTTTTTTCTTGGTCTATTTCTTAGCTCCTTTTTTTGAATATTTTAGTGCTTCATTACACTAAGCTGAATATTAAAAAAAAGCTTTGCAAACATCTTCATTTTTATAATAATATTCTCCAGCTCTCTATATACTGGCAAAAGTAATAGATTATATATTTCTGAAAATTTAGCAGCTTGTAGTTCCATGTGTAATAAAAATAAGTATAGCTAAAGGTTAATTTAATTCACAAATTTGCAGTTATCTGAATTAACTATCCTTTAAATGTAATGTACCAGATCTGACAATTTTATGAATAAATTAAGTCATTCTTAATATATTTTAATATATCTAAGCCACAAAGCACCTTAAACTTTGTAAAAAGAGAATGTGAACAGAGAAATGAGAATCTGCTGTGAACTCAAGAGTATTAGGGTCTAGCCGGTTTCTGCCATGTGTCACCCTGAGCAGATCACTTACCTTGCCTGAGTCTTGGTGTTCTGTTTTGTGTAAGAGGGACACTGATGCCTCTTATGCCTGGCTGGTGGAGCCTTCTGAGACTCCAGGAAAAAATGATGCATGTTAAAGATGTTTATAATTTGAAACACTGTGCTCAAGTGTATGTTTTGTTTGTGGCATCATTTTTTAAGTAAAGCATGTATTTTAGTTCTCCAGAAAAGTAATGATTTCTATAGAAAGAACTGAGAAGCTTCTTCTCCCACCCTGCCCCAAGCTATAAAATATCAAGAGGCTTTATTTCCCCAGGTTGGTCAACTCTACTTTGCTTTAGTTCTGCTGGGCCAGAACTCCTTCTTTGGATTCTCTTGCCCCTCACAGTCAGATTTCCCATCACTAGACCCCAGCATTGCCCTGCTGGTGGATTCCCAAGAGTGAAAATGTCTGAAACTAGAATGACCAAAGAAGGAGCCTCACTACTATTTTAAGAAGTGACTAGGGATCAAGGGGGCATGGCATTCATTCATTCAGTAAACATTACCTTACACCAGCTCTTTTCCAGACACTCTGCTGGATACCTGGGGTGCATAAATGAACAAAATAGACAAAAAATGCCTTCCCTACAGGAGTTTACCCTTGAGAATAAAAGGCCAAGATCATCAAAGCTCCAGAAAGATCAGATAGAGGGTAGAAGGGATGATGCCCAATGAATAACAAGATAAAGTCTAGAAAATGTTCATCCTCATCTATGACTCTGCAGTCCAAAGTACAGACCCAGACTTGGCCATAGTATGACTGGATACCATCAGGGATAGTAAGTAGTTAATCTTGTTTTTATCATGAATTTCACAGGCATAGAATACAATTTCACGGTAGTCATTTTTTCCATCTCTCTGATATTAGTGTCAGTTTCTACTTGTCCCAAACATACCCACCTGCCGTCTGCAGGTCTTAACAGGGTAGCCTTTGTGTAGCCTTGAAGCAAGTACAAGTGGAGCTTACTGTGCACATCCCAATTTCTCCTGGAATTAGGTGGCACCATAAAGCCAGGTAGCTGGAGTTAAAGGACACACCGTAAGAAGTAGACATTCATAGGCTGTGGCTGTGGCTCAGTGGTAGAGTGCTCACCTAGTAAATGTGAGGCACTGGGTTCAAGCCTCAGCACCACATAAAAATTTAAAAAATAAATTATTTTAAAAAAGGAGTAAACATTCTCACTCATTCTCTTCATCTCTGTAGGACATGTCCACCACCCAGATCCTGGTTTTCACTCAAGTTCTTCTCAAAGATCAAGCCATGTGAACTGATGAAGCTCATGGGGCCAGCTGCCTTAGGGGCCAAAATTGTGAATGAAACCAAGCCAGAGAATCAGTGAGCAGCCCAGCATGAGCCACAGCAGAACTTCAACAGAAAGTGGGGCCTCTGACCTTCAGCCCTGGGCTCACACACACATCCTTCACTTTTATGAAATAATATTGTTTGGAGCCTTTATTGTCACTTTTCTTCTAGTGATGTGGATGGTAGGTTGGATTTTTTTCTGAGATTGTCAATATCAATTATTCATATTTTTCTCAAAGAATAACTCCTTAGTTTTTGAGTATAAAAAAGGCAACAGATGCTTCCTGCAAGAAAAGAAAATGAAAGACCTTGATACGTGTATTTGGAGTAAGATCTGAAAATGGAGTCTAGGTCCAGAATAAATGTGGACGATCTCTAGCAGAGCTAAAGAGCATTAAAAAAGTTTATTAACGCATTACATCTGTGTTAACAAAAGTCGAATTGGTATATATTCCAAAGAACTTAATTTTTCTCTAAAATGGTGTTCATAGTAATACAGTCCTTCTGAAAGATAATTAGTTTGTTTAATACACCACATTAACACTGAAATAAAAAACAGTGAGTATCTTCCAACTAAAATCCGTGGTTTAAACTGAGATATAAAAGTGGTTCTCAGTTTTAAGATACAAAAGTAATCATTTCCAGAAGTTTTAAGATATAAAAGTGAGAAACTAAGGCAAATGTCTAAGGTAGGGTTGCCAGATAAGATACAAGATGCCCAGTTTAATTTGAATTTCATATGAATAATAGATAATTTTTTTCATATAAGTAAAAGCTTCAAAGTTAACTGGGCTTCCTATGTTTAATTTGTTAGATATGGCAACTGAAATCTAAGTAGTGTTTCCAAACACTACTACTGAATAAAATCCAAAGCATGTATGATAACCAATTAATTTGCAAAATAATTCAATACAATTTCAAATCTCCCTGAGGCAGGGTTTCTTGACATTATCATTATTGATATTTTGGGTTGGGTAATTCTTTGTTGTGGAGGGTTGTGCATTGTTAGATGCTTAGCAGCTCCCCTAGTCTTTACCCGTAGATGCCAGTTGTGCCCCCTAGTTGTGACAACCAAAAATGTGTCCAGACACTGCTAAATCCCCTGGGGTTGGGGTAGAGGGGGACTCATCCCTGATTGAGGACCAATTCTGAGGGAGGAAGCATACTTATAAGTGCAGTTATGTATTTTAGTTAAGAAAAAAAACAACTAGCTTGACCTGGCTGGAAAGAAGGGAAAAGCCATATTTCATACAGTTTCATTTTGAAGTGTCTGAGAGAGACACCAGTGGAGGATTGATGGGAAATCGAGGAGCTGTGGAACTGGCAGAGGTGGGATTGTTTTGTACTCTGAGGCTCCATTAGCAAAGCTTCTGTTTGCTCCAGGGGCTCTAAAGGAAAAGGCAGTGGAAAGTCCATGTGACAAGGCTCAGGTTCCCAGCACAGCCTTATCCAGGCTTTGAAAGAACAGTCAGTACAGAGTCAGCTGATTTCTGGAAAAGGAGTGTTTTATTTGGATAGTGATAACTGAAATTCCAACCTAGACCACCTAGCTGCATAACCACGTGTGCATGTCCAGAAAAACAAATGGCCAAGAGATGCATTGAGAACCAAAGAAGGAGAATTGCTTACTGTTTGATTTTCAGAAATGAATTTCACAAAGAATTTTGCAAAGGTGTTGATGCTTCTATTTTCCTCCAAGAAAACATAAGAATTTATTTTGCTATTTAACCAATAAAATGATGTGGTTACTCATATTATAGAGAATTTTTTTAAAGAATTAACCTTTCGAGAATTCATGACTTTAACCACTGTTCTTTGGTCATATAGTGAGAATCACTAATCATTCTTTCCTCCAAGGAATTTTCAGCATAATCCTACTTTCTACTCAAATTCTACACAATTGCCAGATTGGAGTGAAAAAGCAAATCGACTTCCAATAAAGAGAGACTCAAAAGAACAGTAGTTCAAACAAGATTCCAAAGAGAATATATGAATTTCTTATTCTGCTTTTATTAATTGAAATTCACAATTTTGTATTTTGTGAGGATAATGTTTAAAAAAATTTTTTTTAGTGCTGGGGAGAAATTTTTCTTTTAGTTGAGTCATTCTACCTAAATATAGGGGACAATTATCCATCAATACTACTTTTTAAAAGTTATCTAAAGTAACTCTGCCATAAGGGTAAAGCAGCTCAGTTCTAATCCACAATTCTTTTTCAGACAAACATAATTTACAAGACTGAAAGATGCATCAAAAACCCATTGCCCTTAGGATAAAGTTCAGAATCCTTAATGTGGTCTACAAGTTCCTGAATGATCTGCCTGGAGCAGACGATACTTACCCCAGCTTCTAGAACACGGGTTAAAATGCTCTAACATTGAGATCCAGAGAGTATCTCAAATAGGATCAAGTTGATTATTCTCTCCTAAAAGGGTAGAAATGTGTGGGTGTTCAGAGGTCCAGGGCTTGTAGGAAGCTTAATCCATGATGCCATGCTGTGACTCCCTACTTCCTATTTTATTGCTCCTCTGCACTTAAAGCATTCTCCTCATGCACATGGTAAAAGCTTCCTCACCAGCACCATCTCTGGGTCCCAATCTATAGAAAGGTGAGCAGAGATGCAGGAAAAAATAGCTTCTTTTTAAAGAGGTGTCATGGGGTGGCTTCATCAGGAAACCCACCTGATATGAAGATAAGCATACAGGAAGTTCATTAGGGAGTGCTCCTTGGATCAAAAGCTGTGGGGAGAAAGGAAGGAAGCAGAATGGGTGGAGGGGAAAGTTAAGTTTCAGGACAGTCACAGTTAAGTCTCAACTCAACCAACATGGAGGACTGAAGCTAAAATGATCTTTAGGAACTGGGGATAAAACATTGGGCCTTTACATTCCTTAACCAGTTACTGGTTATGAGCTGCTCTAGGAAAGGGGCATGACCTTGGACAAAACAGCTGTTTTCAGCTGGGGCAATTCCCAAAGAGGGCTGTCAGTCAACAACCTTCCATATGGAAATATGGCAGCACATCACAGAATCCATGATAGAATGTGATCTGGAAGTTGCATTAACCATTTCCATTTCCATCTCATTAACCAGAACATCTATAATGTCTAGAATGGCCACCAGCTGGAATAGAGGGTGGGAAATACAGGCTGAGCTCTCACAAAGAGAAGGAAGAAGAGAATCAATACTGAGGAATAATCACAAGAAAGAAGGAAAAGCATTGTTTGATTTTATTTAGCTTATCAACTGTTTATATCAAACACCATTTCATTGAGAGAGGCTATTCACAAAGCATAGAAACGGAAAAAGCTAAAAATGGAGCAGGAACAACTGAGAGGTCACTTGTATCTGGTAATGTCCTTTGAGTAGAGATGACTACATCGTACTTACCTGAGTCCTCAGGCACTGCAGGAAGGGGTTCATAGGAGCATACTTCCAACCTGGTCCTCCAAACCCAAAGTCACACAAAGAATTGGTAATTAGATGTTTTTCTAAGGCCCGTTGCATTTCAGAACAAGACCCTTAATGCAGATAGTACTAAAATATAATTCTGTTTTTCAAAGAAAACAGTTATATTAAATTGACCCAAGATAACATTAATACAAACATATCACTTTCTGTTAACGTTACTTGGTTGTTTGGCATAATAATGATGTGTAGAAAGGAAAGAGACCAAGAAGTGTTCACATACCTAATATCTCTAATATTTCTAAAAAAAAAAAAAAGTAGCTAGATCAATTACTGCCAATGATTTGACCAGGTACTAGAACTCATAAAAAAAGCCGCCATTTAGAGACTGGATAATAAGAGCCCATGAGAAGCCTATAGGAAGACCATGTGATAAAATGCTGGCCAATAGTGTTGTTGTATTAGATAGTGTGGGGTAACCAGCAGAATAATCCTCTCATAAAGTTTGAATAAGAGATCGAGCCACACATGCACTGATGGGGAAGGTGGTGAAGCTACAGAAACTGAAACAGAGAATATGGGGACCATAAAACGTCTGATTTCTAGAGTGCCAGTGAGCTCCTAGAAATATTTTGGTGTCTTTTCCACAGGTAAATTGTCTAAGTGTCTCCATAACTAGGACCTTACATGTGCCTAATGAGAAAACCCCTGTCGCCACCTGCAAGTGTGGTAGAACCAAGATCCAGAGTCACAGCTCAGGAATTCCCACTCTCCTTAAGTAAGGGTGTTAGTGCCACAGATTAAAGTATCCTTAGAAAATCTCCAGCCCTACTGATGTTGCACAAGGTCCCCCTGAGGACTCTCCTGTCTAGCACTTGGCTCTGCCAGAGATACTCTCTCCTTTCTTTTCTCCCTTTTCCTCTATTCCCATTCCCTCCCAGAGACCCAGTGCTGGAAGACAGCAGATTTCTCAATTGTGTAAGGAAAGAGACATACAGATCTTCAAAAATAGGGCAAGTTTTTAATTTATTATTTTATCTTTTGCAGTGTTGGGGATCAAATTCAGGGCCTTGTACATGCTAGGCAAGCACTCTATCACTGAGCTACATACCCAGACCTTCAATTTCTCAATACCACAGTCTTGCTGGTTTTTGTATTCATTTCCCTCCCACCCTGCCCTCCCCCATCTCTTTCTCTCTCAATTAAGATAAAGTGAGATCTCCATAAATGGCCCCCCTTTGAGTTCTTTCTAAATCTATCTCTGGGATTTAGCATTAGAAGAGTAGTTGCAATACCTGGTATTGATAGCCTGCCCAAAGCACCCTTGCACCATCAGTGTAGCGTGGGTTAGGAAAGCAGGCTTCTTGGGCATGGTAGCAGACACCTGTAATCTCAGCGGTTTAGGAGGCTGCCGCAGAAGGATTACAGGTTCAAATCCAGCTTCAGCAAGGCTGTAAGCAACCCTAAAAAGGACTAGAGATGTAGCTCAGTAGTTAAGCACTAGGTTCAAATCCCACCCCCCCCCACACACACACCCAAAAATAAAAAATAAATAAAACAGGCTCCAGTTTCCACAGACCTGTATATTAACCCCAGTTCCGCCACTCATTTGCTGTGTGGTCATGGTTTTATCATTTCTAAACCTTCATCTCCTCATTTCTAAAATAGGGGCATGATAATAGTATCTGCTTCACAGCACTGTTTTGAGAATTAAATGATGTAAAATTAGCTCTTGGCATAGGGTCTAAAATATAGTAAGCACTGCATTTTAGGCATAAATGACAGCTATTATAGTAGCTACCCCTTAAAGAAGTCTCCTCAGAGGAAACTTACCCTAAGGCAAGAAGGAAGAACTCAACATAATCCAAGTACAAAACCTCTGAAGGAGAGAGTCCAGATAGAACTCAGAGCCCAGCCCTTAGCTTCATTACTGTCCAACTTCCCAGGAACTTCTGAGTCCCATGGAGATGGGGGATGGTAAGAGAATTGTGAAAAGAAGTGTCTCATCAAACATTCCAGGCGGCCTTGGGGTACAACTCAGTGTCACCCTGGCACCAACACAGCCTCCTACAATACAAATGTCCCGCCAGACCCAGTGGAAGGTGACTCTCAAACTTCACTGCAAAATGCTGCACAGCTTTGGAATCTCACAGGATCCAAGTGTCCGAGGTGGTACTTAGCAGATGTGGCAATGGTGTCCATCACACAACTGTGGCCTCCAGCTGATGTGACAATGCCACCCAGACACAGTCATGGTTCCCAGCAGACATACCAATGAGTTCTGGCAGACAGGACAATGTTCCCTCGCGGGTGTGGTGGTATTTCCGGGAGCAGAATGCTGCACTGGGAGTGATATAGCAGGACCCTTGCAAGACTCCAGATCCTAAAGCTGATGGAAATGTTAGGGACATCAAGATCTCTGAGGCCCAGCAGGAGTGCTACTGGAGCCCAAGGATGTGGAAATGGCACATGGTTGGGGAAACAGAAGAGGAAATTGTCCCACACCATGCAGCTGCCTCTAGTATTCATTCATGACCATGTCACAGCTAAGGTATAGACATTTGGGGTATAAGGCATGTGAAGAGGAGGCTGCATTGGGCTAGAATAAGGAAAATAGCTGAGGAGCTATGGAGTACATGTCTGTCATCTGAGGCCACCAACAAGAAAAAAGCAAAGAGTTTCTTTTCCAACATTGTGTTTCAGTGAGGAAGTAGAAGGAACACTGGACCAGGACCCCTGAGAATGGGGCTTAATCCTCATGGGACACTGAGGAGTAAGTAGCCTAACCTCTCTGACCCTTGACCTATCATCCATGCATAGAAAGGAGGGGAGAGGTTGTCTTCAGTAACTGTGAAGATTTTGTTTTATCACCATCGGATCTAGATAGAGATAAGGTCTCCTTAACACTCCTTCCCAGTTGAAGCATGGTAACTCTCAACAATTCGTCAAGTGATCTTTTGATGGAAACTTTACACCCTTTAAAATAATTAACATTCAGTATTGAACCTTAGAACATTATTCAAATTTAGATGATAAGAGATTGCAGCAAGGACAAAGGTATTCCTCCCATGTGGTTTTTCTTTTGGCATTAAAATAAAGACCCAGTAAGGGAATGGGAAATTGAGGAGTTCTTTAGTACTGAGTTAAGTAGAAGGTGACAATCTCAGGTCTGGACTTCTGAGTGATCCAGGTACCAAGATCCCCCTAGGTGAGTGTGTCCTTCTAGGACTTGTATGGCTGGCCACAGTGGGAGACTTGGTCTGTAAGAACCTGGGGAAATAGGAGGGCACATTCTCTGAGGCACATTCTCTGACTGCAGTATCCTCCACCCCTATGAGATATGAAAGAACAGGAGACTCCATGTCCTCGAGCCGCATCCCTACGCCTTCTGGAACGTTTTCCCCTGTGATAAGGAAACTCCTGATAATAACGTCTTTCCCTGGAACAACATCATCTTCATCATTAGTGAAATGATGGCTGGTTGTCACACTCACAGAGAAAGTCCCTGGAGAGGTCAGTTGTCACAGGAAGACTGGCAGGCTGGCTCCCAAGGGTAGTGTTTCTTTCCATAGTGAAAACACCAGAGACCCAGGTCAGGGCTTCAGCCTTAGAGATGTAGAAACTCTTCCCTTGTCCGTGCCTGAGGGAGGTTCAAGAATAATAAGCACATTGCCAATGTTGTCATTAAAAGGCAAAGTGTCTTTTGCCAGGTGGACATTAGCATCAGCCAGGCAAGTACATTCTTAGACAAGTGGTAAGGAAGCCAATTTAACAGAAAGTTGCCTGGCAGGCAACAAGGGGGATGTTCAATAGGCTCAGCCCATAATTACCTGATGCATTCATTTTTGCCATGTGGTCCAGTCTACTTCTTGGACCAGAGGGCTATGTTTGGAGCCAAAACAACCCTTCCCTGGACACTACTCACATGTCCACTGCCAAACTTTGCCTCACAGACTCTTCCCATGCCACCCACTTCCAAACTTCTTGACAGGCCTGTTCCCTTTCTGATTGACAGTCCTTCCTTAAATGTGTTAATATCTTTAATCAGGACAGGTTAATGTCAAGTCTCTGTGCCGTATAAGATGTGTTCACCTCCTGTTTTGACTCATTATCTGTGCTCAGTTGGCAAAGGGCTATTTTCTTTCATAGCCTAATTCTTAGGGTCACCCCATTGTTGCCTGCCTCCCATATAACACCTACACAGTAGTCTTAAAATGTCACTTTGTTTTATTTCATTTCACTTTTATTTTCTATGTTCTTTTGAATGTCTCCACTGATTTTTTTGAGTGGGACTTCTCTGAGAAAGGATATTATTTTTAGCATAGATTGAATCAAGTGAGATGAAATCTTATAACAAATTCAACTGTTTCATTATATCCAAGGAGGGAAGGTTCTTTACCAATTATAATATCTATTTGAGAGACAAAACTGTGTTCGTCATAGATGATGAACAGAGAGAATACATTTATTATAGTGTTTAAAATTACTACCGGTCCTAAAAGTTGGTCAGTCAAGTATTGGCAGAGTGAGGTAATAAGTTTTTATTTCTTTTTTTTTCATAATAGATTTTGCTTGTCTTGTTAGTGGTTTGCACCATTATCAGCTACTAAAGCCCCAAGCATAGATAAACTGCTTGTAATTCCAACTGTGGAAGCACTGATTCAAAAGGGGCATACCATACTCTCTGTACTGTCACTCATAAAGAGACAAAAGAACAAAAGAAAGAGCTGCCGCATCCTAAATTTCAACCTTGGATTTGCTTTCATCCTTTTATATTTATTTATTGACCCATTCAATTATAGTTTGATCTCCGGAGCATTGAAGACAAATGACCAGAGCACAAGATAAACATTAAGATTAGGAAAAATAAAAATAAATGTTATACATTGAAGGGAGGAGAGTGAGGAATTAGAAAGAGATGCAAGATACTAGTTCCTACATAATTATTCAAGTAGAGGCCAATGTTTGGATTGGACTTCTTTGTGGCAAAGGCAAAAATGAAAACATAATAGGTACAAAATTACCACAACCCATAGAGAAAACCTTCCAGAATGAACAAAGCATTTCTTTGCACCTGAATATGAAAGCATTTTCTTATGTATATCATTATGTAAGAAAAACTCAATGATACAAATGACACAATTCTACAACATAGCATGACAACATGCAATTTAAAAAATTGTGTTTCTTTAGGAGATATTTTCATTTTTTGATTCAATCTTTCTGCTGCTTTCTGAACATGATGTCCTCTTCATTTTTCTGAGGTTAACCTAAATGTTTTAATATTTAATGAAATCTAAGTTTAATCTTTTTACTTGTTCCTGAAAAATACAAGACTGTAAGATTATATAAGTTGCTTTCCTGTCCATTGTATATGCCAAAGATAAAAGACAAATCACCTTAATTCTATATTGTTATTTAATTTTACAAATTGTATTAGTCAGCTTTTCATTGCTGTGACCAAAATTTCTAACAAGAGCAAGTTTGAGAGGAAGAGTTTATTTTGGCTCAGGGTTTCAGAGGTTTAGTCCATGGTGGCCACCTCTAGCACTCTGGGACCAAGGTGAGGCAGAACATCATGGAGGGAGGGCAGGGTGGAGGGGCACGGCTCCATTCACACTGGCCAGGAAGCAAAGAGAGAAGAGGGAATGGGCTGTAGGGAAGATGAACCTTTCCAGAGAACCTCCCCCTTGACCCTTCTCCTCCAGCCTTGCCCTACCTACCCACAGTTACCACTCAGGCCATTCAAACTAGGATGGACTGATTGGGTTACAGCTCTCATGGTCCAATCATTTCACTTCCTGCAATAATGAAGGAGATTTTTGGGGGGACATCTCATATCCAAACCATAACAAAAATAGAAACTATAATTAAAATTAAAAGCAGTTATAAGTTAAACAGCAGATTAACAAAATTAAAAGCCAATTGGAGAAGGGTAAGAAGTCTAAAGAAATTACATAGAATATTGCACAGAGAAATGAAAGTTATAATATTAGAAGTTAAGAGAAAAGGAAAATAAGAGTTCACTTGCCTTGTTGGGATTCTAAAAGGAGACAGTAGAATGGATGGAAAAGAGACAATTATTCAAAAGGGGAAATGATAGAATTTTTTTTAATTGCTGAAAGATAATACACAATCCCTCCTAATTCCCAAGCACAATAAATAAAGAGAAAATCAGTCTTTGTGATTATAGTGGAAGTTCAGAAAATCAAGGTCAGAAAGAGTTTTTTTTTCTTTCTTTTTTTTTTTTCTTTTTTTTTCTGTGCTGGGGATCTAACCCCAGGCTTAGCACTTGCTAGCAAAGAGAAGATCTTAAATGCAGTCAAAGATAAAAGACAGATCACCTCAAAGAAATAAAAATTAGAGTTACAGCAGTGTTTTCAACAGCCTAAAAGGAAGCAGGGAAACAATAGAATATTATTTTCAATATGCTAAGAAAAAACATCAATTTGAAATTATAAGATTAGTAAAAAGATATTTTAAGAATAGGGGTAGAATAAAAGACATTTAAGACAAACAAAATTGAATGATATAGAATATAATTTCACAAAAGGAAATTCTAAATAAAAATCTACTTTACACTCAGAAAACGAACCCAAATGGAAAGTATGAAATGCAAGAAGAAATGGTTTATGAATATATGTAAATGGTTTGTGAATGTTTAAACGTTGGTCATCTAAAACAATAATGATTTTTAATTTGTGTTATGGTTTGGATATGATGACTTCCCCCAAATTCCTGTGCTAATGCAGGAATGTTGGAAGGTGACATGATTGGACCATGAGAGCTGTAGCCTGAGTGGTAACTGTGGGCAGGTGGGGCAAGGCTGGAGGAGGAAGGTCAAGGGGGAGGTGCTCTGGAAGGGTTCATGTTCCCTAAGCCCCTTCCCTCTTCTCTCTTTGCTTCCTGGCCAGTGTGAATGGAGCCGTGCCCCTCCACCCTGCCCTCGCTCCATGATGTTCTTCCTCACCTTGGTCCCAGATGCTGGAGGTGCTCACCATGGACTAAACCTCTGAAACCCTGAGCCAAAATAAACTCTTCCTCCTTTAAGTTGTTTGTGTTGGGTATTTTGGTCACAGCAATGAAAAGTCAACTAACACACTTTATAAACGTCCCATTTCAAATATCCAGTCATGCTGGGGATACGTGTTGAGAATGAGAAGTTAGGTGATTCCAACATTGTGCGAATATCAGAGAGCTATGCTGATGAAAAACAAGATGGCCAGACCCCCTGGTGAGCGTCACATGTAGGCCACACTTTCCTGAAGCATCATGGCTGTGTTGCTTTTTTGAATATTTGTGTTTGTCCTTATCTTCAGACGTCTGTTTTATTTCTCAAAGCATTTTCATATATTTATTATGTAGTTTGTTTCTGATACTTAACGATGCCTGAAAGTCGGTACATGTGATTCTGTGGTCTGTGGTTTCTCGCAGTTCTCATTTATTATTTTTCCCTTGCATGTTTTGCCTTTTTTTTTTTTTTCCCTGATGGACACATATTCTTTGGAACATTATCTGTAGGACTTTTTGAGAACGGGGTTGAATTTGTGTCTTTCAGGAAGGCCTTGCATTTACTTCAATTGTATGGGGGCACTACTATTTTTCTATTTTTTTTTCACATCATAGAGTAGCACGAATTTGGAACTACAAAACAATGAGAAGCAACGTAAACTATAGAATATTCTTGACAAAAAATATTTAACCTGAATGTAAGTATTAGAAACAATTGGTCAAATTGAGAGTAGAGAACAGCTTTCAGGCATTCTATATCACCTAAATTCTTTAGAAAAGTCATTTTCTGTCATTCTTTTGACATGCACACTAGTGTTCTTTGAGACATACACAAAGCAAAGTAATCTTCTAAATTAAAAGAAGCTGAAGAGACAGAACAATCATATACTAAACATAGGGTATGTACTTGATTGGCTTCTAGATTTTGGGGAGAGAAAGGAAAATTAGATAATGGGCTATATATTAAATGACATTGTGGAATTATTACTTTTCTTAAATGAGATGATATTATAATTATTTAGGAAATGTTTTTATTCTAAGAGGTACCTGTTCAAGTATCTAAGGGCAAAGTTTCTTATGCTCAGAAATTACTTTCAAACAAACACACACCCTAAATATTTACACACACACACACATACATGTGTAGGTATAGGTACAGGTATAAGTATAGGTATAGGTATAGAAGAGAGATTTGAACTGTTCCTTGTACTTTTTTTTTAACTTTTATGTAGGCTTGTAGCAGCTCAAAATATTCAAATTTTAAAATTTTGCGGAAATATGAAAAAACAAAACTAAAAACCTACATGAGTGACAGCTATATTACAGATTCTGGGGTGGAACTCTGTTTTCTCCCCTATTGCACATCGGAGATCAAGATAGGCAAGTACCCTTGCTCTGCCTTCTGAGCAGTGGGCTTATTTCTAGTGAGGGAAGGAGGGTCCTGATGAACTCTTCACCCTAAAAGGGCCCTAGGATTTTTTAAAGGATGTTTCATCCTCTGATCTTGATAGACAGAATCTTAAGTTTCTGATTTCATTGGATGCCTCAGGGTAAGAGCTGGCTCTGAAAACCTCTACCTCCAGGGTTTATGCTCCTAGCTTATATCTGACCTCTATGAATGCCTTGCTTTCTTTCCAGCTCAATAATTCATTTAATTTCAAAAATATTCTCTACCCTTAAGTTTTAGTTGTTTCTACAAGGAGGATCATTAAGGGCTTCTCCTCCCATTACCCTTCTAGAAACAGAAGTCTCAATGCAACAACAGTTTAAATAGAAGCTTAATCACAATTATTTTCTTCCAAATCCTGCAGAGACTAAAATAGCAGTTACAACAACAAGCAAGTTTTGAAAAAAAAAATTCTTACCACATTACTTTTAAAAAGCTCTTGGCCCTAAGACATAAATTTAGCATATTTATCATTAAACTATCCAGTAGAAAATTGTCCAACACACACACACACACACACACACACACACACACACACACACACACACGGTATGCAATCAAGCCAACAAGCCAACCTTCCCCCCTAATTTATAAAGGTCATTTATTTATAAAGGTCATTTATTCAAATTATTATAAATTCACAATTCTATATTCCATACAAAATAAAGTATAGACTACCTCATGAAAGAAAACCTTCCTTAAAAGTCATAAATATCTTTTGTAACAAGAGTAGAAATAACACCATTGATAAGTACATGTGTCCCTTTTTTCATGCCTTATTTATTTGCTAGGATTTTCTTACCTAAGGAGCAAATCACTAAAGCCAATGTGTGTCATGTTTTCTATTTTATTGTAGTAGGCTTAGGATTCTCTAAACCAGGCTATTCAATTCCCCTAACTCAAGCCTCCCATTAGAAGGAGGCTGTTACCTCCAGCTTCCTCAGTTACAGGAACCCAGCCCTCCAGTGATGACCAGGAACATGTTTCAAAGGAAATCAGGGCTGGGTATGTTGCTCAGCACTTGCCTTGCATTCGCATAGCCCTGGATTCCATCCTTAACACCACAAAACTAAATAAATGAATGAAATTAAGTAAGTAGATAACAAAAAGAAACGATGTGTGTTCTGCAACCGGCAAATCTTAGAATCAGCAGTCTGTGATTCCTCACAGCCCTGATTATCATAGAAAAAATATTCCCTAGTATCAATTAAAAGTTTAGATGGAAGATTATTTTTATCCTAGGAGCTTCCTTGGCTTGAACCAAACCCTAAAACTTTTTTCTTTGTTTTGCTCTGTTAGCCAATATATCTAGTTGTACCCCTTTACAGTTACCCAGGAATGAGACTAGTGTGTCACTCTATGGGGTAACACAGCCTCCATGCCAAGCTTAGAGCTCAGTTTTTCTTATAGGTTACAAAGGCAGCTAAAATCACTAATTCTATTTTGTTGGGGGGAATACTGGGAATTGAACTCAGGGGCACTCAACCCCTGAGCCACATCCCTAGCCCTATTTCATATTTTTTTTTATCTAGAGACAGGGTCTCCCTGAGTAGCTCAGTGCCTCACTTTTGCTGAGGCTGGCTTTGAACTCACAATCCTCCTGCCTCAGCCTCCCAAGCTGCTGGGATTACAGGCGTGTGTCATTGTGCCTGGCTAAAATCACTAATTGTACTTGTCAGACCAGCTGAAATTTCTTCTAAGCCCAGCTGTCTTTCCCTTCTTTTTACAAGAGGGTTCAGTTTCCCTCCCTAAGAGAATATGTTCTAGTTCAAAGATTGCCACAGCAACCTCCAGCTTGCCAGTATTCTCTCATTTACACTCTGGATAATAATATATTAATAAACTCTATTACAAACGGAAAAGTCTGAACACCCCTGAACATTCCCCCATCCAAAAAAAAAAAAAAAAAAAAAAACAACACAATAATAGTGAAATAACTATGTGCCAAGCATTAGGTTAAAACTGTTCATTCTCTCAGCTGAAGGCTGCCACTGGCTTCTCCAATCAACTTAGGACAGGTACCACTAAAATGCTCATCTTAGGAATGACACTGCAGGCTGAGAAACAGCCATTAAAAGGCTTCCCAGGGTCACACAGTGATGGAGCCAAGATCAAAGCCTGATGCACTCCTACCAGGACACTACCTGGGCTTGCTTTCATTGGCCCTTCTCAGAAACATATCAAATTACTCATCCAGTGTCCCCTGCAAGCCCTTGACTTCAGAACCCCAACCTAGGAATAAATCACCACAATCCATGGGGAACCACAATAGGCCAAACGCATCCTAGATCTGGTTCTCAGACAACCCACAAAGTAGATATGAGCCCCCTTCCCTAGTGAGGAGACTGAGACACCCTCCCCCACTGCAAGTTTAAGCAACTTCCCAAGGCTTTGCAGTTAAAAAGTGGCTGGGTGGGATTTTGAACCCAGAAGTGGCTTCCTGCGTGGCCTCTCCAGACCACAGGTAGCATCAGCAGTCCTTCACAGGATAAGACGAGGCCACGCTGTATCAGGGTGCTGACCACAGTGGGAATAGTCCTACTGGCAAGTGCAATATATCCCTTTTTTCATGCTTTTTTTTATTTGCTAGGATTTTTATTTTATTTTATTTGGCAATGGCTTTTTAAAAGCATACAGACATAAAAAGCAAATACGAGAAAACTGAGTTTGGGGTTGCACATAATGTGTTAGAAGGAAGTATATTATAATGAATGACAAGACATTTGTTCTAATGACCTCAATGCACTTAGTCTAACCAGAAGCAGGGTTTATGCACTGACCACATGTTCATTCCCCCTAAAATAGTGCAGGAGAGTGGAAGGGCCTGGGGCCTGGGGACAGAAGACCTGAGTTTGAGTCCAGGCTCTGGAATTTCTTTGGGAAGTTTGTTCAACCTCCCTGAACTTTACTTTTCTAATCTGTATCATGGAAATTATAACTATTCTATCTATTTCACCTCATTGTTTTGAAGATCACAACATAAGACAGGGCTCCTTATCTAAATGATATTTTTAAGGTTGGTTATTATGATGTGGGTTGTTAAAAGGTTAAAACTTACTGCATTCTTCTACAGAAAAGGGAAGAGAAATTGTGTGTGTGTGTTCCTTTTCTGTTCTTGTCCCCAATTTCCTCTGCTATGCTTCCTCTCCCCGGCTCTTCTGCTAAAAATTTATTGGATTTGCCACATCTGTTTTCCTTTCCCATTGGTCAAATTTTAAATGTGGAAGCCAAAATAATCAACATCGCTAGTCATTTTATCCATACTCAGAACTATTTTTGTGAAGAAGCATGGCAGAATTCCATAGGAAATCCCTCTCTGAGGATTATGTAAGTCACAAATTCATTTTTAACTGACGTATGTGATGAAACTCATGCTATATATCAAAGAAATTTCACGCTCCAATGGAATACTAAACCATGTTTGCAGTTCACATTTCTCTGGACCCATAAAAGGAACCATATTTCCATTAGACAGATTTCTCAAGTCAGTGACCAGTTCCTTCCCACTTCTTCTCTATTGATATGAAGCTGGTCTATTTTAATACCACTGGGAAAATATTACGCTTAGAGGAAGGAGAGGAATAGCCAATTCAATATTTATTTATTAGGAAGCAAGATGGCAATCTAATGCCCTGTGCCTCAACCCCTAGGTCTGAGCAGAAGATGGAAAGGAAGGAATGGAATATCAAGAGGAGAAGCAGCCCTCTGATATCTGCTTACCCTTTCTTCCCAGGTTTACTTCTGCTTACTAATTGAGTCTGACCTTGATAGACAAAGATTACCTGGAAAACATGTGGTCAGCAAGTTTTTCTATAAAGGACCAGAGATTGACTACATTAGGCTCCTGCAGGCCACACAGACTCTGTGACAACTGTTCAGCTTTGCTATTGTCCTGCAAAAACAGTCACAGACAAATGAGCATGGCTGTGTTCCAACAAAACTTTACTTATAGACCTTGAAATTTGAATTTCATATAATTTTTGCCTATCAAAAATATTGCTCTTGCCGGGTGTGGTGGTGCACACCTATAATCCCAGCAGGTCCATAGGCTGAGGCAGGAGGATTGTGAGATCAAAGCCAGCCTCGGCAACTTAGCAAGGCCCTAAGAAACTCAGCAAGACCCTATCTCTAAATAACATATAAAAATAGAGCTGGCGATGTGGCTCTGGGTTCAATCCCCAGTACGAAAGAAAGAAAGAAAGAAAGAAAGAAAGAAAGAAAGAAAGAAAGAAAGAAAGAAAGAAAGAAAAGGAAAAGAAAAAATTGCTCTTCTTTTTATTTTCTTCCACCATTTAAAATCATAAAAAATTATTCTTAGCTTGCTGACCCTAGAAAATGAGCTACATTTGGATTTGTTTTTTGTCATAGTTTGCTAATCCCTGGACTAGGAATTTTGTATATAAACAGCATTCTACACATTAAAACTTCTTCAATTAAATGACAGAAATTGAAGTCATTTTCTTTCTGCCTATTCATTTTTTCCTAGGTCTTTTGTTTTTTCTCCATACCCTTACCCTATTCTGATTTGCCAGTACATCACTTCTGTAAAGCCTCATATATTTGTGAGCCTCATATATATCAATTACATGAAATTGTAGTGTATTGCACTATCAACCTCACAGAAGAACAAGGATCAAATATTTGCCAAAGACCCAGCTCTGGATACCCAGTTACTATAGCAGGCACTAAGGAATGAAAGACAGAGCCTGTGGCTGCCCATATTGATAGAGTCAGTAATCCATTCCCTTCTCTCTTCCCAATAGGACCTACATTCCATAATAGAGGCTGAAAATACCAGGTGGTCACTTTCCTCCCCTTCCTAGCAAACAAGACCTGAGTATGTATGTCTATGACTCACTCCCGAACAATAAGACCTGAGGAAAAGTCTTCTGAGAGAGGTTTGGAAAAAGAGAAAAGGAAAGAGAGAGGGAAAGAGGAAGAGCAGAAGTCCCATGCTCTCTTTGGACATATCATGTAAAGAGATGATGTCGGAGCTGTAGCAGCCATCTTGCAAGCAGAAGGAAAGTTCAACAGCAGATTCTGATGCATCACACTGTTAATTCACTGAAGAAGTTCTAAAACTCTCTCCCCTAGACTTCATGTTATAAGAGACAATGCCCCCAGAATGGGAATCATTATTATTTATTATACAGACAGGCTTCATTCTTGTGAAGATTTTAATGTTGAAGGGGTGATATGACCCAGGAAATGAAAAAAACATAATAATAAAACATAAAATATTAATTTCATAGATCACCAAATCATACTAATTATACTTTTAGGGCCCCTTGATTAAGAAAAATCACATATCAATTACTCCCTCTCTGGCAGCAATATTCTACCTAAAATGTGTTCATTTCTTGTTCTATATTTGCTCTATATTTCATATTCTTTCCCTAATAGTTGCTGTCCTGTGCCCATCTTCCCCTCCATAGGCAAGCTTCTTGAGCATTAGCTTCCCAGGCTGTCTCTACTGCCTCGTCTGCATCCTCACTCCTTAAATGGCAATTTCTATCTTTCACTCACAGTACTCCATCAAGCTGCTGGTAACAGTCACCAATGACCTTGAAGCAGGCCAGAGACCCCCACTCAGAAGACTCTTGCCATAACTAAGCTTTTCTGGAGACCTTCAAAAATTCTGTTCAGCATAATTGTTCTTAGACCATCAGCAAGAATTTCTACAACGGAGTTTTCAGGTGGAGGGTGTGTTTACAGAGACAGAGTGATAGGGACTCAAGGCCTCCAGTCTGGATCTGGAGCCTTCACAGAGGCGTTTGCATCTCAAAGGACTATAGTCAGGTCCTGCTGAGCCAGCTGGTGGGAAGAAAGCCAGGGGGACTCTCCCTTTCCCAGACACTGATTTTCACCATGTCTTTGGCCTGAATTGGGTGCCCAGAACCCTGAAAAATCTGCTTTTGTGTGAACTTCTGCAGATTGTGAGCTTCGGAGCCCTTCCCCTTACACTGGGTATGAAGTTCTAAAACTTTCTGAACTTGGGGTTCAGAGGGATGATTTGATGGAGGCGGAAAAAAAAAACCTTTTGAACCTGGCTGCAGCCAATAAACCTGCTTCCTGCTATCCCTTGGTGTCCACCCTCATCTGTCTACTTCAACCTCTGTGTTGGTAAATCCAGAAAGAGTTTTTATTTTTTATTTACAAGTTTACTTACATATTGATTTATTGGTTCCGGGGATTGCACCCAGGGCCTTGCACATGCTAACATGCTCTACCAGTGAGCTACACTCCCAGCCCCTCAAAAGAGAGTTTTTTCCTTATGTTGCTTGGTGCCCCAGTTTTTCATGTTATCGCCATGCTTCCCTGACACCACTTTCCAGACTTTTCTCTTACCTCTTTCAATCTTGCTTGCTTGCTTCTTCTACGGTTGTCTTAATGTTGGTGTTCCTTAGCATTCCACTCTAAACCCTCTTCTCATTTTGCAACCATTTCTTAAGTGGTCTCATCTATACTTAATGGTACAGTTAGCACTTACAAATTAATGCCCTGTAACTCAACGCCTCGTGGACAGCTCCATCTGAGCATCTCGAAGGTACCTTAAACTCAACATGGTAAAGCCACATCACTGGCTTCCCTTGTATCTCAGTGAATGACGCTGTGATCCTCCAGGCTGCCCTGGGGGCTTTTTATCATTTCCCACTATGGTCATGCACATCACACGCATCCTCTTTGCATGCAAGGCTCTCCCCTATGTCACCTACTATATCCTCATCTTTCCCAAGTGAAAAACCAGCTCTTCTAAGTCTCTAGCTATAAGTTGCTTTCTCCTTAGTTCTTTCTTATTTCTATGAAACATCTCCACTGTAGTCTGTATCGTGTTGTTTCTGTCATCTGTTGGCATGAGTAGACCATGAACTGGAGAATAAGAATTGTGCTTCATTCATCATTGTTTGCCCATTGCCCAATGCAGTGCAGGCCATCAACAAGTGTAAATATTTGTTGAGAAATTAATAAATGAACACAGGGGCTTCTTGTTGGATCGTTGATCACAGTGATGAGAAAAAACTCTTAAATTTCATGCTTGGTAGGCCAGAATTCTTTCTAATACAATGCACTCGTCGATGATAAGACAGCAAAACTTAACAACATTTTCAAATTTAGTGTTGAACAGAACAGTAGGCAACTGAGTCCTGCTGCTTTATGAAAGAGTGAGGGGTCATTTGTAATTAGCAGCATTGATTTTCCTGTTGACAGTTAACTACAAGAATCCTTTATGTGTTAGTTCTTTTAGTTATGTTAAACATATCCCCAGATGTTCAAGTAGTATTCATTCAATATTATTTATTAAAGTACTTACAAATTGTTTTCCCCCTAATTAAAACTTATCCTAAATCAAATCAAATCAAATCAGTCCAAATTCCAAACCCCTTACTTCTAAATCATTGCAATATCAGTGTATTTTGCAGGTTTGTTTTTTGTCCTATTATTTCCCTGTTCACTATGTCACATTTTCTCAGCAAATACATTATGACATCTAACACTAAATTTGGGATTTTCCTGGCACAACAATCATATGATCATTACATACTGCAGGACTCACCATGTGGATGGATGAATGTATTGTTTAATGAAGGAAAGAACTAATTTAAGGGATGCTACTTGTCAAAACTCACCCTGAACAAATAAACAAATTTGGGGGAAAAAATCCCTATGGACTTACTCAATAGACATAATTATTAACTGTAATAAATATTCTTACAATTCTACTATGGTTATTTTTCCAAGGAGTTTTATATATGATTTAGTAAAGTATATGAAGGAAACTTAATGAGAGACTTTTTTAATACTGAGATCCTTAGTGAGATTGAAAAATGAGTGGCTTTATACACTTTTTTTCCTTGCTTCACTAATCTTCAATGCCTAATTGTTAAAGCAAAAAATGTTTTAAATTTTGGGGGAAAATCCGTTTTTAATTGCATACAAATCAAATAACCCCTTTTTCATTTATGTTAAATTGTTTCTAGAAAAACTACTTTCCTGTCACTTAATCAAGCACCTGTTGTTAACAGTAAACTAAATAAGAGTCCAAAGTCGGCATTTCCCAGGGCTGTGGTGTAAATGTCATTGCACAGTAGAATGTTTGCCATAGTCCCTTTACCCATCTTTGAATGTTAATAACTATCCCAAATTTATGGTCTCTTCAAGCAGTAAGGTATAAATTTGACATAAATAATGATGACTTTATAAATATATCAATGAACAAATATAAGTTAAAAATTTCTACTCAGTTGTACCCAACAATGTATAAAGAGTAATTTCTCCCACTTCTGAAGCACAATATCGTCATTACCCCCAAAAGAACAGGATGGAAACATCCTGTTATGGTTTGGATATGAGGTATCTCCCCAGAGCTCCTGCATTACTTCAAGAATGTGAAATGATTGGCTTGCAAGATCTGTAACTTCCTCTGTCCATCCAAGTTTGATTGTACATCCTAGTTTGCATGAAGTTGGTGGTAACTGTAGGCAGGCACATCTTGCCTGATCCACCATCACCACCCCCTTGCCATTTCCCTCCCCACCCCCATCCTTTCTCTGTCTCTATCATCTGCCTCACACTGCCATGAGCTGAGCAGTATTCCCCATTGCTGGGCCCTTACCCCTTGATGTGCTGCCCCACCTTAGACCCAGAGTAATGGAGTCAGTTGTCTGAAACCATGAGCCCCAAATAAATTTTCACTCCTCTAGTCATTCTTGTCAGGTATTTTGGTCACAGTGACACAAAAGCTGACTAAAATACCCCCACTCTCAAAATTGTGTTTGGTTGTCAAGATTATTGTCAATAACATAAAGGCAGCAAAAGGATTTGAAATATTGATTGTTCACATAGTGAAGCTTTTTGGGAAGGCAGAGTGGGCTCCAAAGCTGGTCTGGAAATGTTTTGAGAGAGCAGGGGAGAATAGCTTTGGGTTACTCTGGTGGTTGGGTCTGTGTTGAGAGCTCCCTTGAGTGGGCTTGGGTGTACTCAGTTGGCACTTTTAGTAAGCACCGAAGGAAGAAGCACCCAGACATTACCAGATTGCTCAGATGTGGAGCTGAGAGGCGAGGGAGTGGCAGGGCTTCAAAGTTGTCGGCAATCAAACATCAAAAAATTGAAACGTGGGCTGGGATGTAGCTCAGTGGCAAAGTGCTTGCCT
>NC_138182.1:222568147-222644325 GCF_964194105.1 Spermophilus citellus | reverse complement strand
TTCTGATAGACCAAATCAGTTGAGAGCCACTGAATAGTGGCTTTCAACCTTTTGAATATCCACTCTTCAAAGAAAATTTTATTCTGAAGTTCACTGTATAAAACATACAAAAGTAAAGGTATTCTGCTTGAAGCATTGGTCACAAGCCTGGATACCCCTCCAACCCACCCAGGCTAGTCCTGGGACACAGTTTGGGGGTTTGAAGTCTTATAAGTCTAGTCCACTCTATCAGTTAACAGACACATAATATAGAAACATGTACATTCACCCTTTGCATCTTTTCAGGCTCTCCATTGGCAGACATATGCCAGACCCATATTGGCAGACCCATTCCATCTAGTGGCTTCAGTATAATGTACATTAAAAGAAACCTGGCTAACCTGTGTTTGACCCCAAATGGAAGAGGGCTCTGAAGATAGCTCACAAATCTCCAGGTTATTAGCTGCAAGCAGAATCATAACTGGTGAGGGATTATTCTAGCACAGTTTGGGAATACAATGGTGGGTTAATCTCCCAGTTTGTAACAGGTAGCTCTTAAACTTTGAAATGATATTATTTTTTTAAAAATGTTTTAGTTGTCAATTAAACTTTTATTTATTTATTTATTTATATTATTTATTTATTTATATGTGGTGCTGAGAATTGAACCTAGTGCTTCACACATGCTAGGTGATTGCTCTACCACTGAGCCACAACCCTAGCCTTGAAATGACATTTTTTATAAAATATGGGGGTAGAAAGACTTGTCTGGATCCTTTCCATTAGTTGCGATGTTAAAGACAGAAAAATTTCCTACTGGTTTTCAAATATTTTTCCCCCTCTATTTAGTCCATATCATTCTTAGGAGGCTCTGCCTAGAAGAAACATTAATTACTTAGGTGTTTTCCTTCTCTTATAGTTCTAGGACCACACCTTTAAAATGTCACACAAAATCTTTAAGGAGAATGGAATAGGGGTGGGTAGACAGGGTGTAGGAAACTGGACTGAAAATAAACTCTCCATTAAGCACTGCCCCACCATCCTATATTTAGCTTTGGATGGGTTTCTGGAGATGTGTTTTATTTCAATTAAAAACACAAAAACTCTCAAATGCCACTGTTCATGTCTCAAAACCTAGGGAAACAAATATTCACCATTTGAAGTGTTCAAGAAGAGCCTGTAGAGCTGGGGCGGGGTGACCCAGCTCTCTAATCCCAGTGATTTGGTAGGCTGAGGCAGAAATATGGCAAGTTCAAGGCCAGCTTCAGCAAATTAGCAATACTGTGTCTCAAAACAAAATGTTAAAAGGGCTGGGAATGTAGCTCAGAGACACAATGCTCCTGGGCTCAATCCCCAGCTCTCCCCGCCCCCCCGCCGCAAACTCTCTGGACTGCTTAAGGAGGCAGAATTTTCCTGGAGAGCCTTCGGAATTATACAGAAGAGAACCCTGAAGGGCATAGGAAGCCTGTCCAAGTGATGCTCATTTTAGAAAACAAAAGGAGTATCAGAGGAGAGGGGACCCATGGTGCCCCAAACCAGCGGGCCAGTGTCTTCCTCCCCTTTGCCTCTCTCCTTAGGGTCTAGGTCTCAGGCTAGAGATGCCTGTCCAGCGCGAGGCTGCTCCCGCTGTGCTCCCACCTCTCCCTCCCTCCGCAGCCCCCACTGCCCACCCTCGCCCTTCCCACTCCTAAGCACTGGCAGTGTCTGCGCCCACCCCAGGACTCTGTGGGTTCGCATTCCTTCTCCTCCCACACCCACGCCTTTCCCTCTGCGGCCCACGATCCCGGCTCCGGCCGCCCCCACTCTTCCCGGCAAAAGGGGATCCCGGCCAAGGGGGCCGCCCTGGCCTCGGTCCTCCCCCGCCCCCAGGACATAAAGCTCCGGGCGGCGGCCCCGGAGCCCAGCCGCCAGCGCCCCCAGCTGCGCGTAGCCAGTACTCGAGCGCCCTCCCGACGGCAGCCCGGACGCCGCGCCCGGCTCGCTGCCCGCACCTCGCACCCGTGCCACCTGTGCTGCCCGCGGGGCCCCGACCCAGGGGCAGGGCACCACTCGAGGACCCTGAGGTAGAGCCAAAGCAGCTGTCGCCTACGGGCCCCTCGGAGAGCGGAGAGAGCCAACATGCTGGCCCCGCGCGGAGCCGCTTTCTTCCTGCTGCACCTGGTCCTGCAGCCGTGGCTAGGAGCCGGCGCCCAAGCCACCCTCCAGGGTAAGTGGGTCCCAGCCGGCAGCGTAGAACCGGCTCGGGTCGCGGGGCCCACCGTCCTGCGCTCGCTGGGCGAGTGGAGGGACCAGCTCTTGCTGTTCGACCCTGCTTTGGGGGATTTGCTCAAACACCTCTGCCCAGTGGGACCAGAATCAAAGCACATTGTGATTGGAAGCGGTGAAATTTTTCCTGAAATTTGATTATCCTGAGATAAGACTAATTCTCTAAACAATAGTTTGAGAGATGCAAAACTTCCCTTTGGGTGTAGGCAAAGACGTGAGGTTTACTTCTGAGCTTGACGCACAGTTCTAGAATTCTAACTGGTGTCTGGTGTAGGGTGAAATCTAAGTTGTATGAAGGCCAGTTTTTGCCCGCTATATCCCTTTCCCTCTACTCAGCCCTGGAACCCTACGTCTTTTCACTTGGGCGGGGCGGAAACTGTGGGAATCCATGTTCGCCCCAAACGGTAGACCCACAGCCCTGAGAAAGGCCTGGTATTTACTCCCTTGCCCTGTTTTCTGCTCGCCTTTATTCAGTCTGCTTGGATCCCAGAAAGCAAAAGTTCTTTCAGAATTTGGTTTGATCACTTAATTCCTGAGATAGAGAGGGGTTACAAAATTGATCTTTTTCTATGAACAGGTAAAAATTCCATAAGAAGTTTGAAAAGATAAACCTGGGGAATTCTCCAACCCCTTTATGAGATGGGATGCTGATAGCCCCTGGGCAGAAAGCACTTAATGTTAAACATAATTTCGTGTAAAGATCAGAAGGAAAAAAAATATTTAAGCAAGGAAAGAGCTTGGGGCTCTGACTGGTTATCCAGTGGTGGGTGACTTTCCTGTTTGAATTTGGTGCCTGGGTTGATTTATTACCAAGGAAATAAAACTGGAAGAGATACAACTTAAAGTAAAAATTGTTATTCCTTAAGAAGCCAGAGCAAAGTATGTGAGGGTCTTCTCAACTCTCCTCACTCCTCATTGCAGTGGTCACCATTTAAACTTTGCATTTCACCAAATAATTCATTTTGGTTCCAGATCAGACAACCCCAAACTGAAGCTTCACTGGATACTGCACTAATTTTAGTTTGGGTCGAAATATTTGGAAAGCTATAGTCTGTAATAAGGATTGTATTCTGAGCTCCTAGGAAGATAAAAGCAGAAGTTTTGAAACACAACTCAAAAGTTTTCTTATTGGAGATGTTATTTGGCAGGTTTGAACATATGGGTATAATATTTTGTGTTGTATAAATTCTTGACATTTGAACACACAACTTCATGGTATACCTTAGATATAGATTCTGTTTCTTAGACATCAGAGTTTTAAGGAGACTTAAATTCAGGCTATACAATGCAAATTATTTGGTTAATTTAGTTGAAGTAGATGATCTGATTAATTCAAGTTTCTGATAGATTTTTTTTTATTGAGTTGCCTAGTCTGCAATTATCAGCTCAGCTAGATAATTTGTTTATCTCCTTTTTCCTCTGAGCTGCATTGCTAGTCTTAAATTAGAATGTATTTGATTTACATGCCATAATAGTTGGGCTCATTGGTAGCTGTAATTTTACCTCTAATACTAGAGGGTTATGATTGGATTCTGATACTTTTACCAAAAAGTGATAACGCTAATAGAAAATGGTAGTATCTCATTTCCTTTTCAAAACACTCTCTAAAGTCATTACTAACTAATTCTAACTCTACCTCTTGAGAGAGCAGCAAATGGATCGGATGAACCACACAGATTGAAATACAGCAAGTTTAACTTGAGTTAAATTATGAACCTCATCAAAGTTGAAGCAAGAATCAAGAGAACCAGAGTTCCTTTTGATTGCAAGTCTCATACCTTGAACACACATCTCTTTTCTGAAGATACCTTGTTCAGAATGAGACTTTTAAACACATTACCTTATTTCCCTTCTGCCCCATTCATGGGAATGTAGTTTCCTGTTCTCTGGAAATTAAAAAACCTGATTCGCCTTTTGAAATATAATAGGCAGCTGTCTTCATGGTTTGGGGATGTGAGGCACTAAAAGGAACACAGAGAGAGCCTGCTTTCCAACACAACTAGTATTAAATTCATTATTGTGTAAGGTTCTCTGGTAAATTCGAAAGAAACTGTCTAGATCCAGTTAGAAGACAAATTGTCTTTTTAAAAGAATAGACATTCTTAAGTAGCTTGGTTGTTGTTTTTTTCCCATCTTTGTTCTAGAACTTTTATTCATTTTTTTCTCATAACAAAAGCAATGGCTATTCATTGTAGAAATTGAATAAGCACAAAAGGAAAAAACTTATCAAACCAAAGATAGCTATTATTAATTTTAACATGTTGTTATATTGTTTTTCACTTCAAATATTTTTTTCTGTGTGGATATGTAACACAAATTGGATCATGTTACACATATAGTTTATAACTTTTATACTTCATCTATCATAAACATCTTTCCACATCTGTAAGTACATAGCTGTGTTTTTAAAAGTAGATGGTTTTGTGCTTTTAGGAAGGAAAATTAATATAGCAAGGTTTTTAAGTCACTTAAGTTGTTTCTAGTATTTGGATATTGTGAATAGTTATTTATAGAACACTTGAGGTGTCATGGATGGACTTGGGTTGGTACTAACCATTCCTTTAACCTCTGTCAAGCCTTTCTTCTTTGCTAAGAACAGTTTATGTTATCATGACAAAGTCCAATGCCAACAGAGCTTCAGGATTCCCATCTCTTCCACTTAGATTTTCTCCCTAAAATTCCTTCCAAAATAGAAATTCTAGAATTATCGCTAATGGCAAATATCCTAATACCTAAAACACTTATTGTTTTATCCATTATTCCCTTAATAAGCAGCATGGCTATGTCAAAGTGTTTAGGACATTTGATACTGTTATTTAAACTGTCTTCAAAATGTTTTAAGTCTTACTAAGTAGATAAGAGGGTCCATTTCCCTGAACTCTCACCAACAGTTGGGCATTATTGCATTTATTATTCTTCCAATTTAGTAGTGAAAGTAATATCTTACTGTTTGAATTAGCAATTTCTTCATCATTAGATAAGCATATGAACATTTATTTATATTTTTACTGGGCATTTGAGTCTTTCTGTAAATTGCCTTTTTGTGTTCCTTGTACAATTTTCTATTAGGATGCTTATCATGGTGTTGCTTTGTGATAGTTTCTCATATGTTATCAATATCACCCTTTTATTAACCAGATTGTTGTATCCCAAGAGACAGCTCTAAGTGCTGAAGTTCCCACCGGTTTGGAATTGTTCAAATCATATTTGCATAAACTAACAGAAATTATAAGTAACTTCTAGTGAATAGTATCCAAATGTGACCTTTGCCTTTTAAATAGCTCTGGATATGCTCTCTCATAGATTTCATGACTCCTATAAAACTATACTGAAAAAGTGCTGCTTGCTTGATCAAAAGCAACTTATACAAATACGAATGCAGATTTCAGTTTTTTGTAGACCAACTGCATCCATCAGGATGCAGTCAAGAAATAGAAATCACATCATTTTGTTTTGTTTCCACAATGGGATTTTTCTTAACAGAGAAATATTGAAGAATTGTAAAGGCACAAAGGGAGCACTTAGGTCTCACCAAGCTAGCAAATCATTCTGCTGATACTGTATCTATCCATATCCATGCTTTCTGCTGAATTCTCTGTCATTTATCACTGACCAACAAAATGCAATTGGTTCTGGTCTGGGAGGTACATAAGGGATGCCACGATGAAAACTCACTGCTCCAGGACATGAGAAAAACAACTAGCTGGACGCTCTCACCTGTCCCCCTTGTACTTTAAGCCTTTCGTGCTTTTCCTAGCGGGCATTTTCAAAGCCACTTGTTCAGCCAAATCCAATTTTGTGTTTGCAAATTTAGTCTCCTCTTAAGGGCTATAACCAGGGATGAATATTGTGTGATATTTCTTCTACTTCGAATATCCAAACACTATAAAAGGGACAAGGAAGAACTATGAGTTTAGCAATGTGAAAAAAAATGACAAGAGATTCATTTACATTATTTTGTACCTCATTGTCCAATGACTCACTCACACACACACACACACACACACATACAAATGTTTGCCCCCGAGTTAATCTTTTGCTGACTACCTTCATTTCCCCTTCTCCCCAGTCTTTGACCTTCTTCCGTCCTCCAGTCAGAGACTGAACCCAAGTGCTCTGCAACCAGTCCTGACAGATCCCACCCTTAACGAGCTCTATGTGATCTGCACCTTCAAGCTACAGACTAAAAGCTCAGCTACCATTTTCGGCCTCTATTCCTCAACCGACAACAGCAAATATTTTGAATTTACTGTGATGGGGCGTTTAAACAAAGGTAAGCAAATTTGCAGAAATTATTTTCTTAAAAATCCCCTTTTCAGACTAGGCATGGTGGTGCATGCCTGTAATCCCAACAACTCAAGAGGATGAAGATGGGGAATTACAAGTTCAAGGCCAGACTGAGCAATTAAGTGAGACCCAAAATTTAAAAAAAATTACAAGGGATGGGGAAGCCAAATGCAGTGGCGCATGCCGGTAATACCAGTGGCTCCGGAGGCTGAGACAGGGGGATTAAGAGTTCAAAGCCAGCCTCAGCAAAAGCAAGGCGCTAAGCAACTCAATGAGATCCTGTCTCTAAATAAAACACAAAAATAGGGCTGGGGATGTGGTTCAGTGTTTGAGTGCCCCTAAATTCAATCCCTGATACCCTCCCCGCCAAAAAGGAATGGAGATATATCTCAGTGGCAGAGTGCCCCTGGGTTCAATCCCCCGTATGCAAAAAATAATTAAAAATAAATAAATCCCCTTCTCCTATTCCTTTCTCCTATTCCAGGATCTGGGGTCTGATCCCTAAATGATCCCATTTCCCTAAAATGGTTCCCTTGAACAATTTTTTTTTCTCACCCATTGTTCATTTTTGTTTCAATGCCATATTTTTGTACATTTACCTATATTAGGGGAGGTGATACTGGGAAAAAGAATGAAGACCAATGCTAAGGGTATAACTCAGTGGTAGAGTGCTTACCTGTCAAGCATAAGGCACTGGGTTCTGTCCCCAGCATTGCCAAAAAGGAAAATTGCTTGTGGCCAAGATGCTTTTTGACATTGTCCCATTCTCTTGTTATTCTGAATCTGGTTCTGGAAGAGAGAAGACCCAGGATAATTAGGCCATTGTCTTAGCTCAGGCTCTATAACAGCATATCATGGCGGAGACAACAGACATTTATTTCTCACAGTTCTGGAGGCTGCGAAGTCTAAGGTCAGGGTGCTGGCAGATGTGGTTCTGTTAATGGCCACTTCCTGGTTTGCTGATGGCCATATTTTCACTGTATCCTCTTTAGGGTGGGGAGGAAGAGGGAGAGGGAGGGATGGAGAGAGGGATGGAGAAAGAAAGAGAGGATGAGAGAATATGAGAGAGGAAGGTGCTTATGTCTTTCATAAAAGGACATGAACCCCATTCAAGGGTTCTACCCTCAGGACCTAATCTAGACCTAGTTACCTCCCAAGGGTCCCACCTCCAAACACCACCACAATGATTAGGACTTCAGTACATGGATTTGATGGCGAGGACACAAACATTTATTCTGTAGCGACCATCCACACTACTCTTATGTTCCCTTGGATGCCTGTGGCTGAGCAGAACTCATTCCCAGCTCTATAATCACCTGGCTAGCCTTGATGGAGAAAATACCTCTCAACCAGTTGAACAGAATGAAAAGCTCTCTTTTCTGCCTGCTTTACGCCAGTTTACACAGGTATGCCACCTGTTTGATCCCTCTGCTGTTGTCTGTTTTGCTGTCGGAGTGAGTTGCTACGAATACTAAGAAATGACTCCCAAAGAAAATGTTTGCTGTTTTTTATGCTCTTCCCCTCCACCGGCTCCCTAAGGACAACACCTGTTCCTGTTTATAGAGGAATGTGACAGATAAGGCTGCCTCCTGCATTTAATAAAACAGGAGGACTAGGCCTTCTTCTTGGGTTTTATATTTCTTTAAGCTGCTTCTTAAAGTAGACACTCTCTTGGATTCTCCTCATGATTGAACCCTTAATCTATAGACTTAGCAGCTGAAAAAAAAAATCCCTAATTCTTAGTTTTCATAGGACTACAGAGTTAAAGCAAAAAGAAATGGGACTTGAACCCTTCTTTTTAGGTCAAGTTCCAGTGCTTCCCATCCTTCCTTCCGCCTGTTCCCAAGTCAGCATTCTGTCTATACCTCATGGCCTCTCACTTCTGTGATGAGGCCTTGGGTAATGATGGTGTCTGGGGATATGGTCAGCAGATAGGGCAGCCATTCCTACTTCCTTTGCCTGTCCTTAGAGCTGAAAGGTGATTTGTCTGCCATCTGCCTCAAATGGAACAGCCCCATCTGCCTCACATCTATAGAAGGAAGTGTTCACTTCCCAACCATCCAGCTACTCCATTGTGAGCTGTAAAATCACTGCTTTTCAGCTGTAAGTCAGCAGCTTCTTACTAAAACTACTTCAGATGCATTGGAAGGATTCCTTTTTTTTTTTTTTTTTTTTTCCTCAACTCATTCAGCTGAATGGCTAGAAGGTTCTCAGTACAGGGATAAACTTTGATCCTAACATTTCACCCTTCCTGCAGCTTGCCTTATATTTCTAAATTGGCCAGTCTATGTGAACCTTTGGTGGAGAGACTATGATGTCAAGACACACAAGGAAGCAAATTCCTTCACACTGATGCTTTCCGTCTCCTCTATAAAGGCAAAAGTAACACTGGATACATGGGCAGGTGGATCAATGAGTGAGGGACTCTTAGTGTGTTTCCTCTGGAGAATCACCGGTAATGTGTTGCAGCTGTAAACACCAGCTCCAAATACCAGATTGAAGCTTTACCGGAGAAGATGAAAATGTTGATGAATGCTTCCTGTTATGGTTTTAGACCTCAAAAGCCCATGTGCTTAAAGGCTCGGTTACAGCCTGTGGTGTTGTTGGGAGTTGGTAAAGCGTTTAGTAGGTGGGGCCTAGTTAGAGGAAGTTAGGTCACTTATGGTGGGCCCATGGGAGGATATTGAGACCCTGGCCTCTTTCTGCTTCTCACTGCTTTCTGGCCATCATGAGGTGAGCAGCTTTTTCTCTACCACATACCCGCTGCCCTGATAATTTGCCTCCCCACAGGCCCAAAAGCAATGGAGTCAACAGACCATGGACTGAAACATCTGAAACTGTGAGCCAAAATAAACCTTTCCTCCTTTTAAGTTCTTGCTTTCAGGTATTTGTCACAGTAATGGAAAGCTAACACCCCTCCCCAAATTATTAGAGAAGATAGAAGTTTCTTAGAAAATGTGGAGGGGAAAAAAAGAGCCCAGAAGAATCCAGAATTCTCAGGAAATAACGGAATTGATACTAGTATTAAAACTTGGAGGGATGAAGAATGTGCATAGAGAAGTACTGTCACTGGAACAGTAGGATAAGTACTAGGTAGTTCTGGGAAGGAGCAGCAGTCCATTCTGACTAGAACAATAACGAGAGGTCACTGGGTTCATCAGGCCCAAGGAAGAAAGGTGGTATGTGGTCATGACTCCCCATGGAGGTGTCCGTGGTGGCCATACTGACACAATTTATGGAGGATGGGGGAAGATAGCTCTGTGGATAGTGAGCTCCAGGTGTCATTTAACCTGGCTGAGGCTCAGCTGATCAGGCTTTTGGTTGATTTGCATGGAAAACAGTGAAGCAGTCAGAAGAAATCCAAAGGTATCTCTGCTGGCTTTAAATACCTGAGTAGGAAATAAAAGCTTTCCCTTTAACAGACTTTAAAAAGTTCATGACTTGGGAGAGAAAGGAAGGTGACTTCACAGATGGTATCAAAGAGCAGGATTGGACTGAATGGTCCCAGATGAGCTCCTGAAACAACCTAAAGTAGAACGAATGAAGAAGACTGCAGAGAATGAGTTTGCCACTGTACTCTCCCTCCACACTCACCCTCTCCAAGCCATCCCACCTACGGCCACCTCATTGCTCTTGCAAAACTTAACATTTCAGTTAAGTTATACCTGACCCCAGAGACCTTTAGTGAAAAAGGTGCATTCAGGGCTTCCACTGCATGACCCTCACCAGCCTTTCCTTTTGTCCCTCATGCAGTTCCTGGTTCCACTGATGCCATCTTTCCTTCTCCATCCTTATGTTCTTGCCCCCTGCCCCCAACCCAGTACACCTCAACACATTTGGATAGTTTTCTTTGTATCACCTGGCACCTCTTAAGGACAGGACTAGTCTTAGTTTACCTTGTATTTGAATTACGTCTGGTACTTCTCTCCAAAAGGTTGTGAGCTCCCTCAAGACAGGGAGGTTCAACATCCCTTTTCTTTCTGTCTGTCTGTCCATGTGTCTTTGTGGTGCTGGGGATTGACCCAGGGCAAATACTCTACCTGCTAAGCTATATCTCCAGCCCCCTTAACTTCTTTCTGCATCTGCTGCAGCAGTTTGTATGTATAGGGGTCCAGGCACACTGCCTTGAACGTAGAAGTGGTTCCTGAGCAGATTGGATAGAATAAATGGAGGCTGAGAAGAGCAGACTTGTTTGTTAAAGAAGGTGTATACCACTGTGGAAATTCTGAAATTATACAGTGTCTGGTACATGGTAAGTGCTCAAAATAAGCTTTGTTAATGAATGAATGCTAAAGAACTTTAGGATGGGAATATAAGAGTATTTCTGGTACAAATGATCTGTAGTTATTAGTAATGCAGGTAATAAAATCTTGACAGAAATAAACATACTACAAAAACCACGTGGCTGGATATGGTTGATGCTTTTCTAGTATCTGGCATGGAGACAGCTTTGCAGTTATTTTCATGGTTTTGAGTCCCAGCTAGAAATCTTACTAGTTTGTCACCCTGAGTACCTCTCTGATTCTCTCTTAGCCCTGGGTTATCATCTCTAAAGTGGAGATGATAATCACTATATCCCAGGTTGATTACAAGAAATGAATTTTGTAAAGTATAATAATCTTTAGGCTATGAGGCTTAATAAAAATTCCAGGCTCTTAAATAGGATAGGATGAATGGATAGATAGACCAATCAATGTCTGCTACTTAGGCAACTGTCTTCCAAAGAAAAAAGACTTTCCTTGATGATAGCTTAACCTTTCAGAAAAAGAAAATGGGAAGAATTGCTTCCTTAGTCTTCATTCAGTTGTCACAGACGCACAATTTGATGCTGTGGAGGTAAAGGGAACCCCAAGCATTTGCTGTCATGAATAGAATCAGACTGCTCAGCCTAAAGATAGGAGATGTCTTATGGTTCAGAATAGTGGTTTTGATGACCGCAGGCTAAAGAAACACAGTTTGAGAGGGATGGAAGAGTTTAGAAATAAAAATTCTGCACCCAGTAATGAGTAGGGGAAATGAAGATCCTCAAACATTAATAACAACATTTATTGAGCCTTTAAAAGTGTCAGGATTATGATAAAAGCTCAACCCTCCTTTTCCCTTTTAACTTTCAAAATATTCCTATGAGACGCCCTTGAATGAGCTCAACTTCAAAGTGGTCATATGCAGAAGATGGAAAGAATTTAAAACTTGACACAAAACTATAATGATTAGGACAGAGAAACGGAAACTTAACTGAGTCAAAGTTAGTGATTCACACATAAGATAATAAAAGGGATGTTTTTAGCTATGTTCAGAATAGGGAGAAGTAAGGAAGGAATAAACCTACTGCCAGGACCATGTGGTGCACAATTAGTAAATTATGGCAATAAGTCATAGCTCTTTAGTTTCTGTCTTACCCATCAATGAAACATTCTTTGAGTTGTCAAGAATGGCTTAAAAGAAAACAAAAACCCAAGCTAGATGAGGAGATAAGGAAAAAATCCACTCCATCTCTTTAGGGAATATAATTGTCCAGTGAATTATATATCGAGGTATTTAGTAAAGAAAGTGATAGTGGAGCCACTATGGGTGACATTTAGAAATCACAGAGAATAGACTGTAGAGAGGCAAATGTTTCCCTTTTTTATCAGAGAGGAAAAGTGAATTCTGAAAACCACAGGCTGGTGAACTTTAGGACAAACCCCCAGAGGTTTGTATTATTATCAATGTATTTTAGGATTGCCTGGAAAAGAAATCTAGGATTTTTTTAAAAGGCAAAATGGGGTTGCTAAGAATATGTCACACCAAACTTTTTTTTTCAATAAAGTTTCTAAGCTAATAGATCAAAAAGGTGCTCTGGGCATAGTGTTTTTTAACTTCAGAAAAGAATCTTATGAAGTCATTCTCCATACCTTTCTGAATAATATTTTTAAATGAGCTAGATAATAGTACTTCTATGGGTTAATAGTCACATATCTGTTGGCTTTTGACAAGCTCTCTCTTGAACTTTTAAGCAATAACTTAAAATGGTATTTTTTAAAAAGATGGTATTGTTGCATTTGCAAGTGGGATGAAGTTAGAAAATTGAGTTGAATATATTGAATGCCATCATCAATATTAAGATAGTACAGTGGGCCCAATCCAGCAGATGAAATTTAACAAAAATATAAATTCATTGGGGTTGAAAACTTGCAGAACTACACGATGTGGGAGATCTAACCTAAGAGTTCAACAGCATTAAAAACCAATCAGTGTTGAACACAGTGCCTGACACATATCAGATGCTCAAAAAGGTTTGTTGATTGAAAAGAGACTGCAATGAAACTGTTTTAAATGTCTCCTTATTTTAAATTTCATTAATGCACACATGTGCCCAGGTTAAGGGAACTAATAGTCCCACTGTACTCTGATTATCCAAACCACAATCATAATATTACGTCTAATCCTGCACACATTTCACAGGGACATGTACAGGTCAGGTCAGAGACTACTTTGAGAAGAGTCACCAAAACAACACCCATCTGGACCCCATGTTTTTAAAAATCATATCCAAGTTGAAAAAGTTAAAGGAACTGGAGAATAAAGGAGCTAGACAGAAAACAGGACAGGTATGAAAGTTGCCTTAAAGTATTTGAAGAAAGTCATTTGAAATGAGGATCAGACTAAATCTGTCTATAACTCTGAAGAGTAAAATTAGGATCCATTGGTGGAAATCAGAGAAAACAGGTATTGGCTCTATATTAGGAAAATCTTGGAAAGCCATCCAAAAATGAAATGGATTTCTCTGCAAAGTAATGAGCTCCTTGTTACTGGAAATGTGCTGGTGGAGGCTGCATTTTATTGAAGGGATTTGTGAAGTGAAATATTAAGCTGGATGACTTATAATGCTAATATTCTGTGATTCTACTAAGGCTATAAAGGTTCCATAGGTGCTTAAGAAATTGCTTTGCAGCTTCTGTCTATAACATGACCTTTAGATTCTGTGCACCTCACAGCCCTGTCACCTACCAGCTAGTTGCATACTATGAGGAGTCTCATAATTTTTCAAAACAAAAAATACCTCCACAGATGTTTAATATAATTGCTGGGTTTTCTTTCACTGGGTAGTTTGTTTGCTCTGTGTATATATATATGTACTCTGTAAACTTTATATTTGTTCAAACTGTTACAAGAAAATTTTGAAATAGGCTGCATTTATCACAGCTAGAAGTTACTTGACGTACTTTCAGGAAAAACTATTTGATTTACCTTTTGTATGTATTTCCAAAGTACTAAAGTCACCAAGACCTAGAGTTTAGGACATAAAGATAATAAGCAAAGGCAAACAAGATTATGCATCACAAAAGACATTAGTAGGAAGAAGACATTTTTAAAAATGTATAATTATGTTAAAAGAAGAGGAAAGACTGACAATGATGTCAATTTTTAAAAGTGCCAAAGAGTCAAGTCATTTGCCAAGCAAAGCAGGAAGCCCCAGACTACCTTCTGAGCGTGGTGCCTGCAGTCCAGGTCACTCTGAACTTCTTTGCTCAAGCAGACAAAATACTTTCATTTCGTTTTTTAAAGCTAGCACCCTGCGTCATTGCTTTGACATTCAGCATTTCATAATATTTTTGACTACCAGGTTCGCTTTTCAAAAAGCACCTTTTAAAATTCTTTCCTGAGATAGCAACACCTCAAATCTTTATTGCTTGGATTTGCTTCCTCATTGCCTTCCAGTCACTGAGATTGTATTCAGCCAGGCTGGGCTGTATGGTTCCTGTGTCAGCCTGGTGCCCTGGCATGGAAATACAGCTTTTGGACAGTGCCATAAAATAGGTCACAAAGATGCTAAATTTAGAGGTAAATGATTTATATAAATAAACCAATAGAAAACATCTCTGCATCTTAAAGAAGTTGTAGCAAAAATCAAAGTGAATAGGTGAATTTATGTGTTTTTTTTTTATTCCATAAATAGTTGTATGATTGCTCTCAGATGCTACACATGTAGGAAAAGTAGTATGAAACAGACTTGGCAATGCAGAGGGTAATTGAGAGATTACCCTGGTGGAGAGATTGCGGACAGTTCTGGGATGAGGAGTTGAGACATTACCTAGAAACCACTAGGGAATCATTGAAGAATTTTGTTTGCATGTTTGTGAACTTGCTTGAGAAGGCAATAGCTTAACCAGGAGGGTCCTAGGAGAAGTTCAATCTGTCTGCACCAAAAATCTGTGCAGAAGAGACCCACAGTGGGTGGGGCAGGAATCTAACAGAGAAACCCAGAGATGGAGCAGAGTAGAGGCAGAGACACCATTGCAACCGGAGCTCCTACTGGCCCACAGCCTTCCTCTCCAGTCCAGTGTGGCTGCACTCTTGGTAGTGGACCTGCAGGATAGGCAGGCTGGAATCACCAAGCAGATTTGTTCAGCTGGTTGTGAGTGAAAACTGAGCTTGCAAACTGAATGTGTTGTAGCTAAAGAAACAGAATTGTATCCAAGGGTGGTTTTCCTGACCACAGCGCTCCCTGGGGTGGTGACATGGCAGAGGTGTGGTGGAGTCAGGAGGTGTGGTGGGTTCCGGTGTTGGGGGACTGGCTTCTCATCCTTTGCTGGGGGGTGCAATGATGGTGTTCTTCCTCTGTGGTATTTTCTTCTGTTTTGTTCTCTTTGTTCTGTGTGTGTTGGGCTAACATGGGGTGAGGTGAACCCTGGGAAGAGGGGCTGTGGAGAAGAAGGGAACATGTACCTTCTCTCCCTGTCCCCGTGGGCTGCCTCCCAGAAGGTCAGGGAAACTCCCATCCAGCAGGCCACTGGTTCCACAGCCAGAGCTCTTGCTATTTCCAGATTCAGTATGACTGACGTGAACACGTTAAGTGAGCAGGCATCTGTCTGCCCTCTGGGGTAGTCTTACTGTTCTGAGGATAAAATAAGTAGAGGCACTGAAGTAAGGAATTTGCAATAAAACAGAAAAATGAAAAATGGAAGCCATAAGAGAAACGAGAATTATTGGATCAAGTGTGAAGAATGGTAAATGTCAAAGCACTTGATAATTTGTCTGCTAACTGAAGATGGAAGTTTCCATGAGTCTTCTTTCCTTTATTCCCCACCTCTTGCTGTTGTCACAAGATCTAGGAGCCCAAGGAGTTTGTCTTTTGAGTGTTGCGTTGCAACAAAAAGCAAGGCAGAAGCTCAGAATTCCCTTAAATGAGAATGCAAACACAATAGTAGGTTTTGCTACCTGGAACAAATGTTGAATTGTTGAAATTAAACCCTTTTTATTTTCTACATGAAAGGCTTTAAACACATTTAATTATTCATTGAAAGTTCATATTCACAATGCTTAATGTGCACCTGCTATATATGAAGTACTGCACTAGTGCTATTTATAAAATTTAACTCTGCTATTCGGTTATGAAAATAAACCATGGCCCACGTGCCCTGCGAAGGCCCTGTTAACAGTAGGCAGCAAGTGAAAGAAAAATGTGCTTCCTTTTGAGATTTCACAGAAATCTCAGTTTGGGGAGGAAAATCAAGAATATTTTTTAAGTCCCTATGTATATCATCTTAAACTGTGAATATAAGGAACAGAAGTATTTGCCATAACTAGAAAGAGGAGACATTGAATAAATATGTGCTGACCTGTTTCAAGTTTGGTGGTCCAAGTGGTATTTTTATTGGTCTAGAAAAACTCCAGGCATTTGCAAAATTTTTAAATAGTAAAGTAATTGAAGTTTAAAAAAAATCTGAATTAGTGGTTATGTTTGGACTCAACCTCTCCCTCTTTTTGGTTATTATGGATGTCTCCAATTTCCAGTCAGGCAGCTACTATTATAAATTCTTAGCAATTAATATCAAACAAAAGAGTAAAAATTCTGCTATAGCCCAGATTAGAAATACCTTAATGATTTTTTCTCGTGCCAATTTCCCCCATCCATTGTTTTCTTTCTTTTCAGACCCTGTTTCTTTAAGTCTTACTGACACTTCAGGAAACTTGCTATTATAGCATAATCATAGATAATCCTTGTAGCTAGTCTGTCCTGCCAGCTCTTTCCACTTCTTTGCTCTCAGGAAGCATGTGACAGAGACTAGGTAGATGTAAGAGAAGATTTCCTGTCTCCTCCTGCCGCCATGTCTCTCTCTGTCACAGGACCTGATGTCAGTTGACAATCTTCAGACTTTGGTCAAATGGAAAAAATCAAATGAAGGGGTAGGAAAATGAACCTAGAAAGTCAAATGTGCAGAAAGTCTTAGTGATTCTTTTCTTTGGCATTATTGCAACATAATCAGGTCTTCTTGGCTGGCTAGTTCACGTGGTAGCACCAAGCTGGCATTTATACTCTACCAAAAAGGTATTTGAGAAAAGATGGTCTGAGTTACTTGTCACAAATCATACAGATTGACAGCAACATCATACGGGCATATGTATGTAATACATTTCTTTTTTCTTTTTTTTAATATATAAAATATAGTACATATAGATTTTTCTGAAGGAAATTATAATGACTTACAGTCTTTTTAATTTAGCTAAATCCTGGAGATATCTTTTTGTGCTTTTAATATGTAACTGTCACATAATATTCCATTTCATTATTATTACACCATAATAATAAGTAGCCAATCCTCCCTTTTTAGATGTATGTTGATTCAAATATTTCTGAAATAAATGTTCATAATACAACTGGTGCTTCTTTCTCTTTATTTCTCTTTCTATTTTTTTTATCTCAGCTTCACTTTCCTCATCTGTAGTTATTCCAATTTCATGAGGAGAAATTAAATATTTAAAGCAATGAGGAGATAGTAAATATTTTTAAGTTTTAATCCCTAGAAGTGACCTTGCTGGGCCAAGGATCTGGATAGTTAAGGTTCTGATACACACCATCAAATTGCCCTCCAGATCAGTTCTACCAATTTCAGGCTTTTCCATTTGGGGGCAACTGAAAGCTTTAGCTCAGACCTTTAGAACCACAATGATGTGTTTACCACATTAGCTAGCCAACATCTGCAACATCTTGGATTGTGTCTAGCAATGAATTTGGGTTTAAGAGTAGTACCTGTGGATGGACCTGGAGGTGTTTTGCTAGTCCCACTAAGACCTTGGAAGCAAATAACTTTAATCTTCTTTCTCGAAAGCCTCAGCCAATAGGTTCCCTTTGCAAAGGATCAGCTTCTAGAACCAGACTTTAGGTCAGGGCCCAATATGTTCAGGACAATCATGGAGTAAAAAACAAGGATGAATAATATTCCCTGTGTATATATACCACAGTTTCTTTATCATTCATCTATTGAAAGGCATCTAGGTTGGTTCTGCAGTTTAGCTACTGTGAATTGTGCTGCTGTAAACATTGGTGTGGCTGTGTCCCTGTAGCATGCTGTTTTTAAGTCCTTTGGGTAAAGACTGAAGAGTGGGATAGCTGGATCAAATGGCAGTTCCATTCCCAGTTTTCCAAGGAATCTTCATACTGCTTTCCAGAGTTGTTGCAACAATTTACAGTCCCACCAGCAATGTATGAGTGTGCCTTTTCCCCCACATCCTCGCCAACACTTATTGTTGCTTATATTCTTCATTAGTATGGCTAAGGGTCTGTCAACTTTATTTATTTTTTCAAAGAACCAACTTTTTGTTTTGTTGATTTTTTTCAATTGTTTCTTTTCTTTCAATTTCATTGATTTCAGCTCTGATTTTAATTATTTCCTTTCTTCTGCTTTTGGTGTTGATTTGTTGTTCTTTTTCTAGAACTTTGAGATGTAATGTAAGGTCATTTATTTGTTGACTTTTTGTTGCTTGTATTCTTAATAACTGCCATTCTGACTTGAGATGAAATCTTAGAGTAGTTTTGATTTGCATCTCTTTAATTGCTAGAGATGTTGAACATTGAATTTTTCTTAGCATTAAAAGAGAATAGAATCATGGCATTTTCAGGTAAATGGATGGAATTGGAAAATATCATGCTAAGTGAAATAAGCCAATCCCAGAAAAACCAAAGGCCAAATGTTATCTGATAAGTGGATGCTGATCCATAATGGGGGTAGAGGGAGCATGGAAGGAATGGAGGAACTATGGATAGGGTAAACAGGGAGGGAGAGGAGGGGAGAGGGCATGGGGTAGGAAATATGGTGAAATGAGATGAACATCATTATCCTAGGTACATGTATGAAGAGACATGAATGGTGTGATGGTGTGACTCTCCTTTGTGATGGTGTGACTCTACTTTGTGTACAACCAGCGAAATGAAAAATTATGCTCCATTTGAATACTATGAATTGAAATGCATTCTGCTGTCATGTATAACAAATTAAAACAAATTATTAATTAATTAATTAATTAAAAACAAGAAAGAAAACCAGAATTTAAAATTCAATTTTTATTTAGTGAACTTAAGAAGATAGATAGCTACCTGTATAGGGAGAAGGGGGGGAAAAAAAGAACAGAAAGTAAAGTAGTAGATTTCCCTCCTTTTCCTTCTTTTGCAGTCACTGATACCTTTTGTTTTCCTAAAGCATTGTTAAGTTTAGGGATGGGCTGCTGAGGAGCCTTCCATTTGACATATGCTTACAAAGGCCTATCCATGCTTAATAGGGTATTAGTCATGGAATAAACCATACTCAGGTTCAAATTCTAGTCCTGCCACTCAGGATGTCCTTAAGCAAGTTCTTTCACTTATCTCAGCTTCACTTTCCTCATCTGTAGTTATTCCAATTTCATGAGGAGAAATTAAATATTTAAAGCAATGAGGAGATAGTAAATATTTAAAGCAACCCAGGATAGCACCCAGTCTCACCAATGGTAGTGCTCAGTAAATGTTTGGTAAATTAATGCATTCATGCCCAAGGAGCTTAGTTGGATTTTAGTTTGCTATCTGGTAGGGTTCTACTCTCTTACTGTATTTGCCACTATCCATAGTTGTATTATTTTCAGGTTTGCTAGTATTGTTTTTCTCCCTAGCAGCACAAAATACTCTCAGGAGGAGAGTGGGCTTCTAGTGCTCCTGCCTTGCAGTGTCTGTGACAGCACCTGGCACCCAAAAGATGGAGAATCAGTATTTATCAACTTGTTTGTCCTCTTTCCAGTGACCTAGCCTTGTGACCAGGAGGCTGCTCAGCACAGAACTGGCCCCCGTCCCCTTATCACACCATTCACTGACCTGTGCTTGGTTCCAGCCATCCTCCGTTACCTGAAGAATGATGGGAAGATCCATTTGGTGGTTTTCAATAACCTGCAGCTGGCCGACGGGAGGCGGCACAGGCTGCTCCTGAGGCTGACCAATTTGCAGCGAGGGGCTGGCTCTGTGGAGCTCTACGTGGACTGCACCCAAGTGGATTCGGTTCACAATCTCCCCAGAGCCTTTTCTGGCCTCTCCCAGAATCCTGGATCCATCGAATTGAGGACTTTCCAGAGGAAAGCACAGGTAGGAACCACAAACCATTCTCCAGAAGGAAAAGATGGAATGTCGAGGCCTAGGGAATGCAAAGGCCTGTGTTATGGAAAACGTTTTGTTGACTCATCCCTGTTCCGGGTCAGTGGGTCTAATGCTGGCTGTGCACTGGAGTCACCTGAGGAACTTCGAGGGTGCCACCCTGGACAAATTAATCAGAATCTGTGGGGATCGTGCCTGGGTATCAGTATTGTGAAAAATACTGATTTGAATATGAAACTAAAGTCGAGAGCTTCTGCCTCCTATGAAAAATGCACTCTTTGGAGTTAACTTTTCAGATTATAAAGTTAGGAGGGAATAGCTAAAATTAAAATAATCACCTTTGGGGGACAGGATTATCTGTCTTCATAATTTCTATAGTATTTATTAGTTTTTATGTTTTTATTATGCATTATAGCTATACATAATAGTGGTGTTCATTTTGACACATGTGCATTGCTTCATTTCAGTCCCCAGTACCTCCTCCTTCCCTCTCCTATTTATTTGTTTTTAACAAAAAGGAAAAAGATTGGTTGGAAGCCCCCATAATGGGGCATCCCTAAAATCCCAGCTACTTGAGGGCTGAGGTAGGAGGACCACAAATTTGAGGACAACCTGAGCAACTCAGTAAAACCCTGTCTCAAAATAAAAGTAAAAAATGTTGGGGATATAGCTCAGTGGTAGAGTGCCCCTGGGTTCCATCCCCAGTACCCAGGGGTGGGATTTTAATTTTTTAAAGAAAATCCCAGCCATAAGTTTGAGATAAGATAGCTGCCTTGGATAATTTAGTGAAACCCCTTCTCAAAAAAAAAATAATTTTTCACAGGTCATGACAGAAAAATGCACTAGAAAAAAGGAAATTTAACTGCCAGCCAACTTAGATCTACATGCTCTTTAAAAAAAAAAAATCCTAGCATTTCTGTCTTCTACACCATGCCAATGGTTCTTTTATTATTAATATTTCATTGCACTTGCTGTAGAAGTTACTGGATACATTTCTTTTAGAATTTTTGTGCTAAGAGATGCTTGGTTTCCTACTAGTATTCTTTGTCCTTTCCAATCATTTATATCTGGCCATAATTATTAGATTTTATCTGGTACAGAAGTAAATGCCAAAATGAATAACTGTGTTTATTTGTTGTGGCCAATAATATTGTTGTCTCCTATCTCTTAATCCTCATTTTCTATTTGTATTTTATTATTTCATTATATGTGCTTTAATTACAAGCTGCTCCACACCCTTGTACAAATAACAGAGTGTAAGCAATGACTTCCTTGACAAGTAGAATTGCAGTAAAGTTTTAAATAGTAATATAAAAACTATGAATCGGATCCTAGAATTTTATGCTTGAATGAAAAGTAAGTATTTTTTAATCAGAAATTCCAAGAAAGCTAAAATCTAAAGGTTTTTTTGGGGGGAGGTGGGGGTTTGTTTTGGTTTTGCAGTGACTTTTGAAGAACTTTTTAATGTGGACATATACAGAGAAAAAATAATGAATTGCAAGATATGTTTAACTACTTCTGAATAGACCAAGTAATCAAAATAAGAGTCAGAAATTGTGTCACTGACAATTTCAGAAATTAGTGTCCACCACCAAATAAGTCAGTTTCTTTCTTTCTTTTTTTGAGAGAGAGAGAGAGAGAGAGAGAGAGAGAATTTCACTATTTATTTTTCAGTTTTCGGCAGACACAACATCTTTGTTGGTATGTGGTGCTGAGGATCGAACCCGGGTTGCACGCATGCCAGGCGAGCGCACTACCGCTTGAGCCACATCCCCAACCCAATAAGTCAGTTTCTAAAAGTCATCTATGACAAGTTCTTGAGAATCTATACTCATTAGAATTTTCTCAAAAGCTCTGTTCCTTGAACTATCAGCAGGGACCACAGAGGCTTGGTTTTTGTAGTCACCTTCTCACTCATTCAAAATTAATTAGTCAACAAATAGCCTGTTCTGGTCATCAGAGATTCTGTGGTGAACAGAACCAGTCATGGTCCTGTCTCCATGGAACTAGAGTCTGATGTCCAACACACTTTCCTTTACACAGCATGTGTTGCATAGATCTTAGTCAAATCAAAAATTTCTTTGAAAATCCTTAGCATGCTCATTTCTAAAATTAGAATGATGACTTCACATTAGCAATTAATACAATTTCTGTCATATAGAGATATAATAAAAGTGAGTATAAGTAAAAATTACAAGATAAAGGGAAGAGGAAATTGAGTTTGTGGCTAACGATGAATGATTGATAGCAACTAGTAATATAAAACTATGGTGCTAACTTCCTAATTATCATAAAATAGACTGCTTATTCATTCTCCTAACCCAGGGAAATCAGAGGCTTTGCAAAATCCTCTAGCCAAGACATCCTAAAAACAATACTGTTTAAAATTGGGATCAATAGCTTATTTTAGTCTAAAGTTGATAAACAAATTCCAGACAGTTCTTAAGAAGCTCCTGCCACAAAATAACTCACTTACCATGAAGGAAAACAGCCCTTCTTCCCCTCAGCCACCCTGATGGAATCTCAGGCCAAGTTAGATGCCAGCGTTTTCGTAGGCAACTGACTACTTCCATATTTGCTTCAGTCAAAAGGATAAGACTGACAAGTTTTAGAAAAATGTGAATCTACAAAATTATGTAAGATGTTGGCATCCAGGTATACAGGGCTGCTCTTTTATGAAAATTGTGTGAGTCTGCAAGCACATTGGCTTTGGAACAGTGGCAGCAATCTGTGGTATGAATGTGATTTTTTTTTTCCCAGGACTTCTTGGAAGAGCTGAAGCTGGTGGTTAGAGGCTCACTGTTCCAGGTGGCCAGCCTACAAGACTGCTTCCTGCAGCAGAGCGAGCCCCTGGCCACGACAAGCACAGGTGTGGGCTCCCAGGCAGTTTTCACAGACCATCTCCAGGCCCCCTGAGTGGGCTAGGTCCCATGACTGAAAGGCAGGCTGTCATCAGAGCAGCCCAACAGAATATATCTGCAGAAATTAGGCTCTTGGGAAAATCAAGGGCAAGAAATCTTTTCATTGCACTTTTATTTTTGTAACTCAAACAAATTCAGACTAACCAGAAGCATCATTGTCATTATTTTGTTAGGTAAATTAGATAAATTGCTCCAAATTAAATGCAGATACTCCAAGTTATTGAATCTTGTCATGATGATTCTCTGGGTGGGGAATCATTGGGGGTTTTGAGTCACTTAGAAATAACCGTCACTGGATGAGTAATCCTTACCTTTTGCTATTCCTATAGGGGACTTTAATCGGCAGTTCTTGGGTCAAATGGCACAACTAAACCAACTTCTGGCAGAAGTGAAGGATCTTCTGAGACAGCAGGTAATGAACAGGACATACCATGAAAAAAAGCCAGAGTCTTATCAGAGCAGTTCTCAGCACAAGCCAGTGAAGCTATGGGCTTGCACAGGCAGGGAGAGCGACATGTCCTGAGCCACACCTCAGGTGTCCCCTACACAGCCTGCCAGCCCAGGGCTTGGCCAGAAGGGCTCTGGAAATGGGGGACACTCTTGCAATGAACACTGCATGGCTCCAGGACAAGGGGGAGCCATAAAGGATTCCTTGAGCATGACTATAAGAAGTGCTTAGTCAGCTCTACATAGATTCTTTCTTCCTGGATTTTTTTCAATCTGTTTTCCACTTCTCATTTCTAAAGGTCAAGGAAACATCATTTTTACGAAACACCATCTCTGAATGCCAGGCTTGTGGTAAGTACCTCCCTGGTGACTGGCCCATTCTGAGTCAGGTGATCCAGATCATCACATGACCACAATTTCCAGCACAGAGTTGTGCAGAGTTTCCAGTCTACATGTAGTTGGAGGGAAGGGAAGAAAAGCTTATCAGGAAACCCCAAATTGCATTTTATATTCTGTATGTTCCCCAGTGGTGCATAAGCCTACTAATTATTATTTTTCTCTAGGTCCTCTCAGCTTTCAGTCTCCAACCCCGAACACACTGGTTCCCCCAGCACCCCCAGCTCCCCCAACACGCCCTACACGCCGGTGTGACTCCAACCCATGTTTCCGAGGCGTTCGATGCACTGACACCAGAGATGGCTTCCAGTGTGGGTCCTGCCCTGATGGCTACACAGGGAACGGGATCACCTGCTCTGATGTTGATGAGGTACAAGTTCATTTAGATGGGGCCGGAGCTCTTTAAGCTTTGTCCACACCCTTCAGCTTCTGGCCAAAGAAGCCATGCTAGTAATTAAAGGACGACTTGGGCTTCATCACAAACTACTCCCTTATGAGTCCTTGAGACCCTGAGACACAGTAAGCATCAGGATAAAGGAGGCACAGGACACAGTTGTAGCCGTGGCTGTCATTTCTCCTGTTTCCAACTTGTCTACCAGTCCCTTTGCTGCAATGCTGTGATTTTTGCTTACTGCTCCAACATCTGCATTGATTATTTCTCCTAAGCGGTCTGATAGAAATTCGCTTTCCTCATGCTTTTGCAAATGTGGGAGGGGAAGATCTGTGTAAGGGTATATTTCAAGAGTTATAATGGTTTTCTTCAGGCCTCTTAAAATAGAGGAGCACTGGGAATCTCATGCCAAGATCTATCCAGGAGGCCTGTAACCTGTGATTATCCAGAAGTGCTCAGGGAGGGAGCCAGTGAGAACACATACAGCTAATACAGGCTCTCTGATCAGCAGGCAGAATCTGAGAAGCAGACAGTTTCAGGACCATGGTTAGCTGGTCACTAGTCTCATTGCAAAGCTGTGTCCATAGAAAGTAGCAAGGCTGCCATCAAAATGTGCCTTCCCCACCCACCAGCCAGAAGAAAGCTGAAAGGAGAGATTGGGTGGTGGTGGGGAGACAGGGAAATGCAGGGAACCACAGAGACACAGCTGCACCCTGGGCTCCCCCAGGCTCATGGTAGTGCTTATCTCATTACCCACCCCCGCCCCCAGTTGTGAGCAACTAAGATGGTCTTTAGTAATCCCTCAATTGGAGAAACATCTGCATGCGTTTCATAGAACTGCATCTGGCTTTTATCTGTGAGCTGGAATTTTCCTCCTTTTTGAAAGGGCAGGAAGTGGTCATGTTTTTTACATTAGTTCAAGTGCTTTTTTTTTTTTAAATAAAAGGTATCAAAACCAATCTCCTAGACCACAAAAGCCTTGGAATAACAATGAACTTAACAGGGCACGAAGGCAGGCAGACTCTGAAGGATCCCATCTTACTGAAGACGCATCTGCCCTGGCATTACCTTCTCAAGCTCTTTCCATTTGAATTGCTTAGCTAATGCCTTTGGAGTCATCTAACAGCCAGCTTACAAGCGGTGCAGGGACACAGTCCTTTCACAGGGATTTGTACACTCCATGCTAGAACACCAGGAAGCATATACACTGGGAGTGGACTGGTTCACATTAAGGACTTCTTGACTTGGAGGTGCATTATTCTGTGACACAAAAAAGCCCACAGAAGGCAACCCCAGGTTGGGAGGATCAGGGATCCAATGGGTAATTCTGAAGTTAGAACCCTTAATTTCCTTTTATCATTTTCCACCAAAAAAAAAAAAAGACTTAAATGAATTAATAGGCATGTACAGATAGGTGAGGGATTGGAGAGTGTTTTCTCTGTGTAGTTAAAGACTATGATTTTTTTTTCCTCCAGTGCAAATACCATCCCTGCTACCCAGGTGTCCGCTGTGTAAACTTGGCTCCTGGCTTCAGATGTGATGCCTGCCCTGTGGGCTTCATGGGGCCCCTGGTACAGGGTGTTGGGATCAGTTTTGCCAAGACAAACAAGCAGGTGGGTTGAAGTTATGGTTTTTATTCATTTTTTGTCTTATGAGAACAATTTCCCAATTCTTCTGTATGACCCTTTATCTCCTGGAGCAGCCAATGCCTATCAGATGTCATAGTGCACGATGAGAAAGTTAGAGGGTCTTCAACTCGTTTCTGGGGTTATATTCGAGAAGGGAAGAATCTGTTAAAGTTGGAATCAGAGAATGGGGATTTGTGGCATGATTGTAGACTTATTCTGTTTGTAGCCTTTGGACATTTTGTCCTGCAGAATAACTTGAGAAACAGGGAACAAATAAAAGCTTTGGAAAATTAGGTCCTCTTTATTGAGCCACTGTTGCCAATCAGAAGCTGTTTTGGAGATGAGAGGATTTCAAGAGTAAAAATAATACCCTGAGGAAACCTACCCTTTTTCTTATATAAGCTATAAATCGCCATAAAACACTTGAGTACTTCGTGACAGTCTCCATTTATTTCCAAATGTTCTACTGTATCCTGGTCATTATTTAACTGACTGACTGTGAAATTCTTTTTGATGTTTTCAGCCCTTAAAGATGGTCGATCTATAAATATATTTTACTACCTTAGGGAAATGATTAGCTTTGAAGAAGGGCAGGGGTTCATTATTTCCTAGATGCCTATCAAAGGATTCTAGAGGACATCAGTTTTTAGACAAGAAAAGGGAGGCAAGCTAGACACAACAGAATGACAAGGGGTTGCTTAGAGGAAGGATTCCAAGGCTTTCTTCTTCTCCTTTAATGACAAAATCTCCAAGACTAAACCAAAGAAAGCAGACAAAGTGAAATATAAAGCTTGATATAAGCTGGTAAGGACACTTCCCAGTGGACTCCCGGCAATATGGTACACCATACTGAAGCAGAAGGGAGCCAGCTTGCAAATTTTATCACAAGTTTAATGAGTTACCAAGGTCAAAAGAAAGAAAGGGAAACGGTGCCAGTTCTAGAGACAGGGAAAGCCAGAGTTGTGAGTGGAAACTGATCCACAGCAGCTCATGGGTGATGGAGTGGGGTGTGAGTTCCAGGAATGGGGAGCTGCGGCTTTAATAGCCACTTAGGTGCTGGGGCAGGAGGATCGCAAGTTTGGGGCCAGCCTGGACAATTCAGGGAGACCCTATCTCAAAATGAAAAGGGCTGGAGTGGGGGTCAGATGTAGCTTAGTGGTAGAGCACCTCTGACTTCAATTGCAAGAGCCAAAAAACAAAAACAAATTTCCAGGTTTGTACCACATACAGTTATGAGCCTCATACCCATGCACATAGAATGCAGAAACACACACCAATAAAAACCAGACCTAGAGCAATGAAATTGTGAGAACCCCGGCTAGTCATGCCACTGTGTAAAAACATCCCAGAATTCAGGGCCAGTGGAATGCCCTAGGAAAAATCAGGGCTACTAAGTAGCCTGCTCATAAACAAAAATGGCAATTCATATGAAGACAGTACCATAAGGAAAGGTGGTAAAAACAAAAGAAATAATAAAGGGAAAAGAGAGAAAAGAAGGAATAGATAACCATAATTAAAGAATGTGGCATTGTGGAAAAGAGTTTGAAAGATAGGCAAATGAAGCTTTTATCAATAAAAATATAATCACTGAACTTAAAAGCTCAAAAGCTGAGTAAAACAAATTAGACACAGCTAAAAAAATTCATAGATTGAGGTTATTCTAAGGAAACCTTCCAGAATGGAATTCAGAGCAATAAAGATATAAAAAAATATATAAAAAGGAGGTAAAGATCAAAAGAAGATATTAATGAGAAAGCCCAACATTTGTCTAATGGTAGTTCCAAAGAAAAACTAAAAATGGAAAGAAAGTGAGAATATTCCAGAATTAAGGAAAGATATGAATCTTTAGATAGAAATATAGTGAGTCCCAAGTAGGATTAAAAAAGAAAAAAAAACTCTCCAGGCTAAAAAGGTACAGAACAGATGAGTTGTACAAGTCGTCTTTTCTGAACAACTTTAAATACCATGGAGGCAATTCTCACTTGCAATTAGGTTAAGTACAGACTGGAACAAATGCCTCGAGACAGCCAAAATAACCCTCAGTTACTGTTCTACCTGAAATTCTGTGGGTCTTCACTTCACACAGAGATATCAAAACAGGGAAAAACTTATTTGCATTTCTATTTAAGCAGCAGGTCTCTCTAAACCTTCTTTAAACTTCTCTGCCTAGGTGTGCACTGATGTTGACGAGTGTCTGAATGGGGCGTGTGTTCCGAATTCCATCTGTATCAACACATTGGTGAGTATGTCTCTTTTTTTTTTTTTTATTAGTTGCTCATGACAGTACAATGATCTTGACATATCATACATTTGAATCAAATGGGGTATAATTTCTCATTTTTCCAAGTGTACAGGTTGCAGAATCACATTAGTTATACAGCCATGTATATACATACAGCATACAGCCACGTATATACATACAGCAATACTAGTATCTATTTTATTCTGTTGCCCTTCCTATCCCCCCTTCCCCTCCCCTCCCCCTCCCATCACCTCTCTCCACCCAATCTAATGTGACACATTTCTCTCTTTTTTCCCCCCTCACATCATCATACATTTATTTTATATAACGATGAGGGTCTCCTTCCATCTTCCGGCAATTCCCCTTCTCCCTCCCATTCCCTCCGACCTCTTTTCCCTATTTAGTGGTAATCTTCTTCTCATGCTCTTCCTCCCTACCCCATTTTGAGTCACCCCTTATATCAGAGAAGACATTAGGCATTTGTTTTTTAGGGATTGGCTAACTTCATTTAGCATAATCTGCTCTAATGCCGCCCATTTCCCTGCAAATGCCATGATCTTGTTGTTTTTTAGTGCTGTGTAATATTCCATTGTGTATAAATGCCACATTTTTTTATCCATTCATCTATTGAAGGGCATCTAGGTTGGTTCCACAGTCTAGCTATTGTGAATGGTGCTGCTATAAACATTGATGTGGCTATGTCCCTGTAGTATGCTCTTCTTAGGTCTTTTGGGTATAGTGTGAGAAGGGAAATAGCTGGGTCAAATGGTGGTTCCATTCCCAGATTTCCAAGGAATCTCCATACTACTTTCCAAATTGGCTGTACCAATTTGCAGTCCCACCGTCAGTGCATGAGTGTACCTTTTTCCCCCAAATCCTCACCAGCACTTGTAATTGTTTGACTTCATAATGGCTGCCATTCTTACTGGAGTGAGATGGTATCTTAGAGTAGTTTTAATTTGCATTTCTCTGATTGCTAGAAATGGTGAGCATTTTTTCATGTATTTGTTGATTGATTGTATGTCCTCTTCTGAAAAGTGTCTGTTTAGGTCCTTGGACTATTTGTTGATTGGGTTATTTATGTTTTTTGTTGTTGTTTAACTTTTTGAGTTCTTTGTATACTCTAGAGATTAGTGCTCTATCTGAAGTGTGAGGGGTAAAAATTTGTTCCCAGGATATAGGCTCCCTATTTACTTCACATATTATTTCTCTTGCTGAGAAAAAACTTTTTAGTTTGGATACGTCCCATTTGTTGATTCTTGATTTTTAACTCTTGTGCTATAGGTGTTTAGGAATTTGGGGCCCGACCCCACATGATGGAGATTAGGACCAACTTTTTCTTTTATTAGATACAGAGTCTCTGGTTTGATTTTTTGCTACCAAACCAGGACCATTATGGAAGCAATAGTGTGTTCATAGATCCTAACTCCAAACACGTAGAACACGGGGGAATAATACATTTGATTGACAGAACTAGGGCAAAAGCTTGCTACAAATGTGTTTACTGTAAGAGTTATTTTACAAGTCATATTCAATGTAAGAAATTTTTAAATGCCAGGTTTGTTCTTTTTCTTGTATTAAAGTTGCAATATTGTGCTTTGGGGAACTTTATTGGATAATTTACTGCCACCCTTGTACTTTGAAAATATGAAGCACCTCTTGGTTTATATTAACAGTTCAGTATTATTCTGGTGATTACTCAATCCCCAAACAGCACTATTTTCATAAAACTTTGCACAAGTCATTTATATTAAATGAAAATGCGTAGTACAAAGGAGTCTGTAATTTAATATTCAGATATGAGTTTTATTTCTGAAAGTTCCTATCAACAGTATTAAGATGAAAGAGGTAGCAGGGTGGACCAGCAACAAGAAAAAGTCCTGACTCCATTTACGACTCTTCCAGGTTACCAGCATCCCTGGAAAAGCTGTTTAATCTTAGTTTCCTCATTTCCTTATAAGCAAAAGTTCTTCACAAACATCAAGTCATTTATTTTAACTGTCACAACAGCCCTATGCCTAGGCACTATTATTATCCCCATTTTACGGTTGAAGAGATTGAGACACAGGAGAGTTGCACAATTAGGCTGAGGTCCCTTCTCACTATCCTTCCGGGCTGACTACAAAGCTCAAATTCTTCTCCCATGATACTGTACTGCTTTGGAATGTACTAGGATTTATTGCTTCTTAGCTTTTGTAATATGACTTACTTACTCTGTCCCACATAATGCACATAACAGAAGAACAATATTAAGACTAATTGTAATAGGATCAATGAAATTATTCCCCCCTCTCCACTTTAAACAGCTGCTCAGTAGCTACACTATCAGGAGACATAGCTTTAAGCATTCTTTTTTTCAAAATTTATTTTATTTGTTCTTTTTAGATATACATGACAGTAGAGTGTATTTTGACATATTATACATATGTAGAGTGTAACTTCCCATTCTTGGGGTTGAACATGATGTGGAGTTATACTGGTCGTGTATTCATATACAAACAGAGGAAAGTTATGTCTGATTCATTACACTGTCTTTTCCGTTCCTTCATTGGGAACACCAATTCCCTCACCTTCATTCCCCTTTGTCTAATCCAGTGAACTTCTATTCTTCCCTCCTCCCCCCTTATTGTGTGTTAGCATCCACATTATCAGAGAGAACATTCAGCCTTTGGTTTGGGGACATTGGCTTATTTCACTTAGTATGATAGTCTTCAGTTCAATCCATTTACCGGCAAATGCCATAATTTCATTTTTCTTTATAGCTGATTAATATTCCATTGTGTAGCTTCTTAGCTTTTAACCAGGACAAAGCTGGTCTGCAAAAACAGATTTGAGAAATAACAGGTAATAACAGGGGCTTGGGGATATAGCTCAGTTGGTAGAGTGCTTGCCTCACATGCACAAGGCCCTGGGTTCAATCCCCAGCACCACACACACACACACACACACACACACACACACACACATACACACACATACAAAAGTAATAACAGAAGCCACTCACAGAGAAGAAAAGTAGATAATGGATAGACCTCCAGGGAATCCAAAAGATGAAGGAGTAGGCAAAGAAAAAGAGCAGATATCAAGAAAAGGAGTGAGGGGATACCCAATGAAGCTGACAGATCATAAAAAATCATTGCAAAGCATCCTTCAGACTTGCCCATGAAAAGTTCCTGAGTGACTAAAATATTCAACTGCATACTTTATACAGGAATCTTTTATGGTATGTATTTTTATCTCAGTAAAGCTGTATAGGATGCATAAGTTCTGAGGATCTATTGTATGGCATGGGGACTGTAGATAGCAAATTTCACATATACAGTACAGTATTGTTAAGAGAGTAGATCTTAGTGTTCTCACCAAAGGAAGAAAAATAACTATAGGAAGTGAGAGATGTCTTAATTAACTCACTGTGATAATTACTTCACAGTATATACATATATTACACCATCACACTGTGTACTTTAAATATATTGAATTTTAAATATATACAATTTGTCAGTTATACCTCAATTAGGCTAAAATTTTTAATACAAAATATTTTTTAACTGTTAAAAAAAGAAAAAAATGTAAAAAGAGGTCCTGTGTGTCCTGTGTTGTTTACATATAAACAACAGTGCCTTTGTTCACAGGTTTGAACCCCTGGTTCATCCTCTCATCTTTGTCCGTTGCAGGGGTCTTACCGCTGTGGGCCTTGCAAACCAGGGTACACTGGTGACCAGACAAGGGGATGCAAAACCGAAAGAAACTGCAGAAATCCAGAGCTGAACCCTTGCAGTGTGAATGCACAGTGCATTGAGGAGAGGCAGGGCGAAGTGACCTGCGTGGTAAGTTGTTTTCTTGCTTTGTTTTTCCTCTTCCATTTCAAACACTACCTCCCTCCAGCTTTGCTTGCTTCTAGGTAAAAGTGCTCCGAAATGAAAATGTTGCCATCAAAATGGGCACAGAATGTGACAAGACAGCTGGGTTTGTGGGGAGCGGTCCAGAGCCCACCTAACCTTCGGCTGCCTGTTCTTTCCCTTTTATATGAACCACATATGAAAGCCATGGGAGCAACACTACTCAGTTGCTCACCTGGATGGTGGAGCCCCAGCTTCCAAGCACCTTCTGTGGAGAAGCCCAAGAATCCAGGGACAGGGAGGCTCGTTCTCCTCCTCCCTTTCCTTCTTCTGCCCTGTCCACTTGTACTTGACAGGCATACCTGCTGCCATTTCTGATTCTCCGTACCCTTGAAACCTCTCGTGTCCATTTTCAGGGGGTGTCACAATGCAGAGGTGAGGGCTGTTGAAAGTCCTTAGGAGAAACCTCCATTATATAGTGAGTCTAAGAGGGGAACAATGCCATTCTTTTATGTCCTCCTCAGCCCTAGTGCAGGGACAGCTCAGTGTATGGTCATGTTTCCTGTCCATTCCCAGCCCTGGAGCCAGTGTGGGCAGGAGGAACCTGGGCAGACAGCCGAGCACCCACAGCTGACATGGGCCTCATGCTGAGCCTGTAGAGGGCCCTTTGGGAAGGACCACCTATTCCCAAACTCCAGGACCCAGAGTCTTCGGGGACTGTGGGTACTGACAAGTCAGCCAACCTTGGCTGCTCACTTCTTCCCTACTTCCTGGGTGCCAGGCCCCCAGCAGGTGGCCCTTCAGCCAGCCTGAGGGTCATAGCAAGCACCCCTGGGCTGCAGCGTGGATTCTGTGAGAATGTGTCCTCTTCCTCATACCTTAAACTGAGAATCCTTTGTCTTCATTCCTGGAAGCTTTTCTGCAATTATCATGCCACTTTTCATATGGGAAAAATAAGAAGAGTCAAAAATAAGTAAAAGAAATAAGGATAATAGTCTTCCCTGGCAATCCAGATATTCTGGAACAACTTCAGGATGAAGAGATGTGCTGTTGTCAGAGGGGAAAAATCCCAGAAAGCTCCCCAGTTCCTGTTGGTTGGGCATGTTTATTACCAAAAAAAAAAAAAAAAAAAAAAAAAGTCACTGGGTAGCAAGTGTATCTCTGTGTTTAAGTCCTCATTTTCTGTGAACAAATTGATGACGCCCCTGGGATGGTGGGTGATGGGCTCTTAATATGTTTTGAATTTGTAATAAGGCACAACGACAGATGGTAAAGGATTAATAAACTTGGTGTGACTACTAAAGTAATTTAATCTGCCAGAAAAATGGCTCATTAAAAATGTATTTGTTCCTAGAGGAAATTTTTCCTCATTAAAGTGAGTCAAGGACCATACCCCATGGCTAAACTCTCCAGGCCTTCCAAAGGCATTTTGCTGAAGCAATTGAGCAGGGATTGGTGAGCTCTGGGAGGATTTCTTTGGAATCTGGCCTTCTCAATCTCTGGCTGCAAAGGGAGAGAACAGATGATAAGACAGGCAGGCTGCCACTCAGGAAACCACTGCTCCCAAAGCACCTTATTTTGATTAGAGAGGCCAGGAAATTTCACATTTGCTCTGCAAAGTGTGTTTCCCATTGGCCCAGACTTTCTCCCTCAGATTCTTTCCCTGCTCTGTCTTTATGCCACGGGTTCATTTTTCCTCTCCCTGCGTTTCTGGTTCTGTCGTTTTTTATGGCCCCCTTTTCCCCTCCTCCTTCCAATGTCCTGCCTATTCTTCCCCAGGGCAGCCCAACCTGCTCCATCTCATATCCAGGACCCTTCTGGAAAGGTTTCCTTTCTCCTCGGTGTATTGTCATCCTCTAACTCGGCCTCCTCAGATGTAGATTAGCAGAAGAAGAACTCAAAACATGCACATGAACCATGTATAAATGGCAAAACTCACTGGAATGGGACAGACTTAAGGTCACATTTCCCAGCTCTGAGCAAGACACTGAGCTAGGCTGAGCCTACCTGGCTCTTCTGTGGAAAAGAATGACGACCTTGCAACATTATTGTAAAGATAGGAGAACGTGTTTCTGAAGAGTTGGCTACAGAACAGCTGTTAACCTCACCCTCGTTCTGCTGAAGGTGAAGGCTTACCTTCACCATTACTGGCAGCAGGATCCTCAGGTACACATCTCCAGGCAGATAGAGACACTGATCTCACACTGCACCTGTGGGAACCTTCTGCTAAAAGAAAGGGATGTAAAAAGAGATAAGTACCTTGGAAGGTTCCCCCTTTGGTAGAAATTAATCCAGAAGACAAATTCAGAGATAAGAATGTGATTCGAGAATGATAAGGAAAATGCCACAGGAACCACTCCACCCAATCACTCATTTTCAGGAGAAGAATAAGTTGGACATTCACATGAAAACTGTTGGGACCATAATTCAAACTTACAAATGCAGATCCCTTTAAACCAGAAATTCCATGCCGTGAAACTAGTATGCATACACAAAATGACGAATGGGCCAGAATTATTGGTGGCAGCATTGTTAGCAACAGGAGAGACATTAGAAGCCTGACACCCACCAGTGGAAAACTAGTTGAATTAATTGAGGTGCATCCAGACAATCATAGGTGTGATATGTCTGCAGCTATCAAAAAGAATGGCATGAATCTACATGGAACAATATGGAAAGAGCTCCAAGATAGAATGGGGAGTTTTTTTTTTTTAAAAAAAAAGCCAAGGTGTAGAACAGGTGTGTGTGTGTGTGTGTGTGTGTGTGTGTGTGTGTGTGTGTGTGTAGATGTACAAACAATGATACACACACACAATTTTGCAAAAGGACAAAATGAGAGAAAGACACTGGCTTGTCTGTGCACAGACTCTCTGACAGTGTAACATAAGAATGGATTCCTTTGATTGCCTGAGCCATGGGAACAGGAGCAGAAGGATAGTTTTTAGCATTGATTTCGTTTTGTGTCTTTTGAATTTTGAACCATTAGACTATCCAAATGCAATTAAATAGTTTTAAAATCTCATCTAACCAAAGCTGCTAGGCTTCAGGCCCTTCCCCTGGGGATGCACATACAGGAGCAGAGACCCTGTTGGCTTCCCGCCTCCTGGCCAGGCTCAGCTTCCCAGGCCTCTAATGGGCTTTCCTTTCACAGTGCGGAGTCGGGTGGGCTGGTGATGGCTATGTCTGTGGAAAGGATGTGGACATCGACAGTTACCCTGATGAAGAACTGCCATGCTCTGCCAGGAACTGCAAGAAGGTAAGACGGAGAAGCAAGAGAAACACACACACACACACACACACACACACACACACGCACGCACACGTAAGCACACACTTTGACTTTACAAAACCACATCTCATGTGGGGGAAACATTCTGCAGGTCCCATTTAAAATTGCATTTTTAAAGTAGTTGCATCTCAAATGAAGCAAAACAGCCACCAACGATAAAGTCAGCTACACATGGTCTTGAGATCATAGCTGGTTTTCAGTGTAAGACAGGAAGTAGGATGTCACTCTGAGCTGTTTCCTCCTTAGGACAACTGCAAGTATGTGCCAAACTCTGGCCAGGAAGATGCAGACAGAGACGGCACTGGAGATGCTTGTGACGAGGATGCTGATGGAGATGGGATCCTGAATGAACAGGTACCAGTTTTGTGGGGAGCACCCATGAACTACCACGTGATGCCAAATGCCAGGGATGATGGAAGAGAGCCCCATCAACTATTTATATTGATCATCCCAAATATTAGTTGCCACTCTGTCCCCATAGCACCGAAACTTTTTTTTTTTTTGGTATCAGGGATTGAACCCAGGGGCACTTGACCATTGAGCCACATCCCTGTGTTTTATTTAGAGACAGGGTCTCACTGAGTTGCTTAGTGCCTCACTTTTGCTGAGGCTGACTTTGAACTCGCAATCCTCCTGCCTCAGCCTCCTGAGCCACTGGGATTATAGGCATGCACCACCAAGACCAGAAGCACTGCAACTTTTTTTTTTTAAGAGAGAGAGAGAGAGAATGAATTTTTTTAATATTTATTTTTAGTTTTCGGCCGACACAACATCTTTGTTTGTATGTGGTACTGAGGATTGAACCCGGGCCCTACGCATGCCAGGCGAGCGTGCTACCGCTTGAGCCATATCCCCAGCCCTCTGCAACTTTTTATTTCATAAGATTCGCAAATATTTGAAAAAAAATTAATAGACTTGGGCCACCTCTCCTTCCAGTGGGGGGAGTGAATTTAGTGAAAGTCTGAGTAAGTGTCCCCTCATCCCCTCTTTTAGGATAACTGTGTCTTGACTCACAATGTGGACCAAAGGAACAGCGATAAAGATATCTTTGGGGATGCCTGTGACAACTGCCGGACAGTCTTAAATAATGACCAAAAAGATACTGACGGGGATGGAAAAGGAGACGCTTGTGATGATGACATGGATGGAGATGGTGGGTTTGCTTTGCTCTGTCATTTATTTGGGATTCATTTGTCCTTTTGTCCTTGTCCTCTCTCAAGAGTAGGAATAGAATTGCTGACTCAGGGCCTCCCACGCTGATGGTTCACTGCAGCCTGGAGGCCCAGGGCTGGCTTGTCTCTGTAGGAGACTCCACAGCCCATGCCCCTGTTTAATAACTGTGGATGTTTCTGGAACTCCATGTCATTGCTAGGAACTTAATAAAAAAACCCTTCCAGCAGGGTCATGTCAGGGCTGTGTCCTGTAGGGGATCTACCTTCCCCAATTGTACTTTCCTCACCACCTTTCTCTACCTGGAAATGGAGAATTGAGCTTTGAGCAGATTCACAGACGAGACCCTCTGAGGCATACTTCTGAGACCCAGGCCCCTCAGAGAAATATGGCCATCCTCTGCCTATTCTGGGTCGGGTTCTGGAAGCAGGGTGGCTATACTGCACAGCTCTGGGAACCCCCCTACAGGAACTTTGTGTGAGGTCCATGTAAGAGGCCCCTCCTAGACCTAGCCAGCTCTGGAACTTCATGAGACTTGAGGGAGGTCATTTGATTCTGTATGACTCCCGTGGCATAGAGATGACGAGCACTGAAGGATAGCGTGGGATCTGGTAGTTTCTGGAAAACATACCAAAACACAGAGCACGGGGAGAAAACCCTTTAGAAATACCACCCACTCCAAACACACATGTATGCATGCACACACACAAACCACACAGAATATCTATACCTCCCTAAAGCATGACCTCATCTCCTATGAGCTCAGCTGATGCTCCTGACCCAGTGGTGCACTGACAAACCAGCTCAATTAAAAAAACAAAGAAAGCCCCGATTCGTCAATTTCTGCAATGTGACTTGTCCCATCATCGATTTTAAACTACCAATATGATGTCATTCAATGCAAAATTGGCACAAGAGGGACTCAGTGGGCCTGACTCCAGCATACCACTGTCCAGAACCCTGCATCCAAGTCATAACTCGGACACCATTAGGTCCTCCCTCTCATGGTCAGCCCAACCAGCCATCGTGCCCCCCCACTTCTTTTGGACAAATCTCAAATCAGTGGATAAATGCCTATAAGAGCTACTCCTTTTTTTATGTCTTCCAGAATCCTTCCTTTGAAATGACTTTACAAAACCACATCTCATGTGGGGGGAAACATTCTGCAGGTCCCATTTAAAATGGAATTTTAGATAACTGCTGAAAAGGGTAACGACTGTGACAATGACCATGGGCCTGACCTCTATATCACCCAGAAGTCAGCGTGTCACATTCCCTTCTGTCATGTTCCCCTGAACCAAGGTAGCATTCTTTTCTTGCAGGAATAAAAAACATTTTGGACAACTGCCCCAGAGTTGCCAATCGTGACCAGAGGGACAAGGATGGTGATGGTGTGGGGGATGCTTGTGATAGCTGTCCTGATGTCAGCAACCCTAACCAGGTTAGTAGGCTTCAGGGGAATTCAAACTCTAGGCTGAACTGTCTTAGGCAAATATTCATCTAAGACCCATGTCCACAGGAACACAGCAGAGCCTGTTGGCCGGCTCCTGCCTGTTGCCACTTATGTAACAGAGGACAGGTGGAGAAATGACACACATTAGGCTTGAGGATGGTGGCACGAGCACTACAAGAGTCTGGATGGGGTCTTCTGAGGCCTTCAGGATAAAGTCTCACAGCTGAAGAGCACTGCTGATGTTAGTAACTTGAGCTTAATGATGCCCAAAATAACTTTTTTCTGCTAAAAGGAAAATGGAACGCGGAAGTTAACCATTGAGAGCCTAATCATGTGTCCCGTTAGTCCCCAGATCCCTGCACAGCCTATGTATGGACATTTCAGATTAAGTTCAGTCAGTGACGTGTCGAGTTTCCCTTTACACACCCCCTCCCTGTCTGGATAATTGGGCATGATGTGTCATTTGTTTCTGGAGCCCTTCGAGAGGGGAGTCATTGTTGCCCTCGGTGACTCACCATTTTGACTCCATTCCAAAATACGGAAGCAAAGCAAAGTCAATTTGCTTTGTCCTCATGACTATGGCTGGCTCCCTTCCAACTCATGCCAGAGCTCTGCATCTCCACCTGCCACCATGCTAGCCAGGCACCCTTTCCCAATCAGCTCATCTGGTGTGTAGGCAGCCCATCCATGCAGCTTGATATTTTAGAAGGCTTTTTTGAAAATTCAGCATTGTGCCTACACCAATATGGTGTTGTCCTTTTGCAGTTTTGTACCATCCCAACCCCAGAGAAATAATTCCTGAAATCCAGTGATGATGGGCGAGGTCTGCCTTCTCTAGAACATTCTGTACATGCAGGCCCAGGGATAAATAACACATTCTGTTCTCTTTGCAGTCTGACGTGGATAATGATTTGGTTGGGGACTCCTGTGACACCAATCAGGACAGGTACGGCCTATGTCCCACTTCAGAGAGGCAGATACAAAAATCTGAAGTTTTAATTTTCGGAGCTTTGTTGATAGCAGGCTTTGGGATCTGTCTGGGTGTATTCTGGATTTCTCTGGGGCTGCTATTGGGACAGCTCTATCTCTATTCAGGGCCACCATTCCTCTCTGGAAATGCTGTGTAGGAGATAGCAGTGGTAGAATAGGCCACTGGACACTCCAGCAAGGAAGCTCTATGGCAGGAGAGGCACAGTGGTACCATGCCCTACAGGTTCTAGAGTGTGACAGCCAGACATGAGTCACCGTTCTTTCTCTTACAATCTGGTTAATCTTAAATTAGTTACCTCAATTTCTCCTCTGTACAGTGGGGATGACAGTAGATCTAGCTCATAGGACTTTGGGGAAGATTAAGTTAATTCATAAGAAGTGCTTAGCATGATTTCTGTTGTAAATCTAACATTCTGGTTATATTCTTTCAACTCAGGAAAACTCCACCATCATCCCAACATAGATGTCAGTTTGCTGAGGGATCACTATTACTTTCATTGTCCTTCACATTTTTCCATTTAGTTTCTCTTATTTGAGTTAAATTTGTTCTGTGCAAGCAAATTTTGCCAACCCTCCTAGCCCAACACAGTGGAGTCCCACATTAAGACCAGGGCTGGCTGGAAATGTAGCTGTGATAGAGTCCTTGCTTAGCATGCTCAAGGGCCTAGGTTCCATCCCTAGCACTGCAATTAAAAAAAAAAAAAAAAAAGATGCTGTAGGAGCATCACAAAAGACACACAGCCATGTGCCACTCATCTCTGGAGATACCTGCTATCCAAGGCTCTAACCCCTGCACTCCTTAGGGAACTCATAGAGAGGTACTCAGAACCAGAGTAAAGAGGGCAAGGATGCTATAAGGCAAAGCAGCAAGAGACTCAGCTTCTCTCCTAGTACCTGGATCACAGATTGCGCTGCAGACTCAGTTCTCCATCCACATCTTGCTCAAAGACAGCTCCCTCAGTATGTTCCGTGTCTTCATTGCTGAGCACATACAAAGTTGAGTGATTTGGACATATTTTTCAGTCTCTTGGAGTCTCAATTTCTTTATCTGAAAAATATAAATAATTAATCACAGGTTACAGGTAACGGTGAAAATTCCAGATCTTGTAGGTAAGACTCTCAGCCCAGCACTGGCTCTCAATCCATATGCAGAAAATGGTGGCTGTTACTGTTGGTATCACAGTATAGGAGGGGCGAGTCAGGAAGGGAGTCTGACATCAGATCTCTCGGTTTCAGAGTGGAAGGTGGGACTGGCACCCTGACAACCCCCCTAAATGATGTATATCAAGAATGTTCCCTGTTACAGGTCATCCTGTACTCGGATTACCATCTAATTTCTAAAATATGCTATTCCACCAGCCTCTAGAAATTTGCCTAAAACAAATGACTCATTCTACCACATTTTAATTCCCACAAATGTGAACCTTGAGGGAGAGGACAGGAACTGCTTGGTTTTTTTTTGCATACAAATGTTCAGGGCTCTATAGAATAGTTGTTGCTAATGGAAATAGCTCAATGGTATGTTTAAAAAAGCAGCCAGAGAGCCTGCACAGGAATTCTACCAGTTGAGACAGTCTTCGGTTTGTCCAGGTTGGACTGACTTCTGTTGCGCCTGGAGCCATGTGGAATGACTGGTCCCTGGCTTCCCTCCCTTGTAGTGAAGGGGCAGCTCCTTGCCGATGGGAGGCCACAGAAGGCACAGGGTGAAAGGAGCATCTGCTGTGATCTGAAGCAGCCATGGGAGGTGTCAAGAGACTCAGGGTAACCTCTGGGAGACAGTGCAGACTCATCCTCCCATGGCTATTCAGCCTAAAAGAGGAAAAGTGGTGGTCTGAGAGTAAGAACACTGAGAAGTCCTGGGCCCACCTCTCGGGAAGGGGCAGCTGTATTCTCTGCCAGTCTCCCCATGGCATTCAGGTCAGAATTCTCATTGTGTCCACGGGCCAGGGATTATAAAAGGTAATAAACAGAACACACTGTAGGATTCTTTCACAGGCACTTAGCAAGTGCTTTCTCATATATTAAAATTGAATTGTGCAAAATTCTGATCATTGACTCACATACTCTTCATAACAATCCTAGGAAGTAGGGACCATTACCATCCCCACCTTACAGATGAGGTCACCGAACCACAGATGTGGAGTGTCATGTGCGAGGTCTCCTGCTGGTCAGGGTGGCTGGGCCAGGACTCTCTCTGGAGCTGGCTGGCACCACAGCCTCTCACTCTGTGCCCTTCACATGTCCTCAGAGTCAGGGATCATCTAACAGTCTCCAGGCACCGAGAGGAGCCTCTGGTCACAAATCACAGAAACAGACTCTTATCTTCAGTAGTAAATGGCTGTCTTGTTTTTAAAGGCTAAAGAAGTGGAAAATTGTCTCTGCAGCCCATAAGGCCGCCTCATTCAAAGGAATCGAACTAGCGGGTTTGATAAAATCCAAGGCTGTTAAAATCCCCCAACCCAGATTCTCCTTCCTGTCCCCTGCTGAACTGAAATCCTTTCTCCACAGTGATGGAGATGGCCACCAGGACAGCACAGACAACTGCCCCACGGTCATCAACAGTGCCCAGCTGGACACTGATAAGGATGGAATTGGGGACGAGTGTGATGATGACGATGACAATGATGGCATCCCGGACCTGATGCCCCCGGGACCAGACAACTGCCGGCTGGTCCCTAACCCAGCCCAGGAGGATAGCAACAGTAAGCAGGCCCAGCCCAGGTTGCCTGAGACCCCCCCTGGCCAGGCACACTGCCCCCCTCAGGGCACTGAGGACTCAGATCCTCTGCTTTCTTGCCTCCCAGTAACGGCTGCGTCAAACTCAGCTCCTCTGCACACTCTGTGTGGACGGTAGACATCTGGTAGACAATGGTCTCCAACTCAGAGCTGATCACTTTGCAGCTTCTGGGCCACCCTAGGATGCGATCATACAGAGCAAGGCCGCAGCCACGTGCTCAGCTCCATCCCCCAGAGACTGGGAGAGTGGCTACATTGTCCTTGCTCCTTCCAGTCACTGGGGGGTCCCAGAAAAGGAGCCAGAGAGAAGGGCACAACAGAAAGGGATGGGCTGGATTCACAAACTCAGACACCTGCAGGGGCCAGGCATTGACATGTGTGCACCAAGTCAGATAGGAGTTGACAGGGAGCGGTGGGGGTTAAGGTAACTAGAGGCCTTATCCCCAGCTATGCAAATTCAAATGTCATTTCAGTTGAATGAAATTCACTTGTAGGCCAAATTCAGCTGAGGGACCAATCAGAATTTATAAGATTCTGGTGACAGTAATTTCCCTGCTTTTTGCACATTATAACCCAGAAAATGTTGTGGACATTTGCTTACATAAGATCAGGCTTATGAGCCACCAGTTGGTAAACCCAACCATATATCATAAAAACTTCCTGGGGACACAGTGAAGGGCAACTGTTAACATTGACCTTACAAGAAACTCTGGGTGTTACCTGAGGGCTGGTCTGATTGCCCATCAGTAGGGTCCGGGTTGAAGCCTAGGACCCACCCCAAGGTTCCTCTCCTGACACTGGTGAATCATAGCCCTGGAGGTGGGAACTTGGGCTCGTCTTCTGTCCCCCGTCCAGCCCCTTTCTCTGCTGAGGAGTGGTAAGTATGGGCGTTGTTCAGCTCCTGTCCCCTTTCTTCACCCCACTCAGGTGATGGGGTGGGAGACATCTGTGAGGCTGACTTTGACCAGGACCAGGTCATCGACCGGATCGATGTCTGCCCTGAGAATGCAGAAATCACCCTGACGGACTTCAGAGCCTACCAGACCGTGGTTCTGGATCCTGAAGGGGATGCCCAGATCGACCCCAACTGGGTGGTCCTGAACCAGGTGAGTGTATCTGAGTTGGCAAGAGCTCGGCTTTGTCTTTTTTAATAGTGGCAGGTGACATTTAGAGGTGCTGATAAGAACGGGAAGCTGTTCATGTGTTCCTCCTCATAGTGCTGAGACAAAGTCCTTTCATTGTGCCCATTTTATAGATGATAAAATTGAGTCTTCTAAAGCCTTGAAGACTGCTCAGGGTAGCTCTGCAGTGAGTGGCTGAGATGGCTGGAACTGGAACTCGGACCAATCATGCTCCTGATACAGTAATCAGCCTCCTCCTTGTCCTCCTCATTGCATAGCTGAGAAAGGAAGGCAGAGAGATTTAGTAGACTTTCCAGAGTCACAGAGCAAACCATATTAGAAATACATGTTCCCCAATTAAGGGGAGTCTGCTTAAGTGAATCTTAGAAAAATTATTTCTATTTAGTGGGCAATAAGACCAGCCCTCAGGTGACACCCAGAGTTTCTTTTATTTAAACATTCTTTGCCAGTTTGTGCTTTCTTTGGACTCATAGCAAGATACAACAAGTACTCAGATAATGAAACCTTTAATGGAGGTCACACATCACCAGCCTGCCACTCATGGCACCCAGGGTTCTGGGTTCCCCAAGTTTACTTGGTCCACTTTGAGATCGCTCTGAACTTCCTCAACTCTTTCTACAGGGCATGGAGATTGTGCAGACCATGAACAGTGATCCTGGCCTGGCAGTGGGTATGTCTGGGGCCTCAGTTTACTCTCCTGTAGAATTCTGCCAGCTGGCAATGTTTCTGTTTGTCTAATCATATCTGATCTCCACAGGGTACACGGCTTTCAACGGAGTTGACTTCGAAGGGACCTTCCATGTAAACACCCAGACTGATGATGACTATGCAGGCTTTATCTTTGGTTACCAAGATAGCTCCAGCTTCTACGTGGTCATGTGGAAACAGACGGAGCAGACATATTGGCAAGCCACGCCCTTCCGAGCTGTTGCGGAACCTGGCATCCAGCTCAAGGTAATGGTGGTCAAAGTCCCTCATCTCCCCTTCTTCTGGGCCCTTTGCCCTCCCTTTAAATCCCGAGTTCTCCCAAATGGCACGTAGATAATCTTAGAAATGGATACATTGATGACAATGACATAGTCAGGATGAGAGCTGACCCAGAGACTCCCTTCCTGCCTGTATGACAACTACACTCAGATCTCTGGGTGACTGTCAGGGAACATGAGCCTACATGGAGTCAGAGAGATTGGGAAGGTCTGGAGTGCATCTTCAGGCATCCTGTGTTGGAAACCGGCTCAGGTGTTTGGTCAGTAGGGCCAGCTATGTACAGAAGGTCTGGTGGGCTATCTCCATCATTCCCATGAGGGCAGAAGACAAATTCAGGAGCCAGACATTTTCAGGGAGCCCTCATGGGGCCAATGTGGGGAAGCAATGGACTTATCATAGAAAAAGTATGGAATGATCAGTACAGTATTGTTCCCTGCTTAGTACTAAGGGGCTGGGGTCACCTCAGAAGAAAGAACACTTAAGTATTTGTTTTGTACAAGTCCAAGGCCGTCTGACTGTAACCAGAATTCAACACCATGTCATCACCTCAGGTCTAGACAGAAAGATGGTCTGTGTGTCCTCTTCTAACACTCTCCTCCTGTCCTTGTCCAGGCTGTAAAGTCTAAGACGGGCCCAGGGGAACATCTCCGAAACTCCCTGTGGCACACAGGGGACACCAGCGACCAGGTCAGGCTGCTGTGGAAGGACTCCAGGAACGTGGGCTGGAAGGACAAGGTGTCCTATCGCTGGTTCCTGCAGCACAGGCCCCAGGTGGGGTACATCAGGTAGGTGGGGGTCTCTTCTCCTGCCCTGGTATACTCCATTCTTCACCCCAGAGCCTTTGCTTCCCTGATTAGTCCTGATCTGGGATTATCCTTGAGGATTTGCCAGGATTTCCACGACTTCAGACCAGGACACCCAGAAGAGAGGTGGGAGGAAGACACATAGGCTCAGACTGAAACGAGGGCCAAGTGCTGCATCGCAGGAGCTTCTGGGGGAGGCACTGGGGGACCCATGAAAATGGATGGTGGTGCCCTTCTGCTGTGCCCTTAGCAAAGCCTGAGAGTGGATCTGCTGATGGGTGGAGGGAAGGGCGTGTGGCTGAGACGCCTGCGCGCGCTCTGCGCTGAGACTCCTCTGGGCCTATGTAATCACTTAGAATGCAGAGAGTCCCTCATGGTCTGTCTTCACTGCTGGACTGTAAACTCCAGGAGGACAGCACCTGTGTCTTGATCTCTGTCTCCCCAGTACCTAGCGTGACACCTGCTATGTACCATGTACAGTACAAACTATTCATCATGTAAGCAATGTGATCTACCCTATTTTTCCTTTAGCCATCATGTCTTTTATTTTTAAATACTTTAGAACATATTTCCTAAGTACAAGTGAAAACCATACTATGCTTATCAAATCATAAAATATAATAATGATACAACACGATATATAATCAGCAACATAAATTCAAATGCCATCAATCATCTTATTAATATTCTATATGATTTTTGTATGTTTGTGGCCTAAGATGTAATATTAGTATGCATTCCAAGAGTTGTCTTAGCTCTATTGTCTCCTTTGTTTCTTTTATTCTAAACCATTTATGTGATTTTTTTTTAATGTTTAGATTCATAAATGATAGAAAGATCAATTAGGAAAGTGAGTAAAGCGAGTAATCTATCTAGTGACAGGCAGAATAAAGACCCCAAATTCTAATCTTTCTAATCTCTTGATACTGTGCCTTAGATTGCAAAATAAACTCTGCAGATATGATGTGGAACTTGGAATGTAGAGATTAACCTAGATAATTCCAGTGGTCAGACTTAATTATACAGATCCTTGAGACTTTTCTTGGCTATGATCAGAAAAAGATACCTGAGGATAGAAGACATGATAACCAATAAATAGAGCTCTTCTCACCAGGGACAAAGTATAATCCCCAATGGCACAACCCCAATGTCTCACCTCTGGCCACACCCCCACCTGCCTACAGTTATCACTTAGTTAATCCATATCAATGGATTAATCCATTGATTAGGTTAAACATCACATAATCTAATCATTTCACTTCTGAAAATTTTTCATGTTTCACAATGAACTTTTGGGGGACACCTCATATCTAATATTTAATATCTAAATCATAACAAGTAAGGTACTGCTGTAACAAATCCCCTAAAACATGAAAGTGGCTTTGGAACTGTGTAATGGGTATGCCCTATTTCTTTATAGGACTGTTTTTTTTTTTTTTAACTAATCTCAGGAGTTACAATGGCCTACATCTTTGAAATTTAGACAATATACTTATTTTAGTTTTCATACTTGCAGATCAACACCCATGTCAGCTTACGTAGTACTTTTAGGAACTAGTATAGATTGCATTCTCCTAAACAGGTCAGGAAAGCAACTTAGAAGGAAAAAGAAGCTTATCTGGACTAATTCTTTGTGTTCTCCTCTATGACATTATGTCTAATGGGCTCTGTTTGCCCCACAATAAGGAAGCGCATGGCCTTTCATGTTCTCAGCCTTGTTAAGATCAACATCCTTTTTTTAAGACAAATATGTTGAAATACCCCTTCTTCTATCCCAAAATGAAATCATAGGAAATATAACCCACCTACACATATTATTTTATGAAAGTCAATCTGAAAAAAAAAAAGAAAGTCAATCTGAGCTCTAACAATAGAGAAATAATTAATAAATTAATATACATATAATAATATAAATGCTTGGGCACAATCATACCAGAAGACAAAATGAAATAGAGAGTAGCATCCATATGCCTAGAATCACTGTGAAAGTGACATTCTAATACAGATTGATAATTCAGTGACAAATTATATTACAATGGTATTGCCAAAGGTGATGTGAAGTTGTAAAATGGTAAAACTCAATTTTCAACCAAAACAAAGTACTTAGTAGTTTCCCAATTTACCCTGGAGACTTCAGCTAACATGAAAATCTGTCTAAAATATACGTGATGTAGACAAGTAAAAGGGAATTAAGTTAAAAGGGAATTAAATTCTAGGCCCCAGTTGTTACAAACAGGCCGTTATCCTTCTGTGGGTCTGGAGAAACACTCTAAAAGCACACAGGATGCAGGACCAATTTTGACTACTCTCTCCAGGCATTTTAAGCCATCCAGTGTCCCTAACTTCTGCCACTCAGTGCCACCATGACAACCAAAAATGCCCTGCAGGTTTCTGAACTTCTACGTAGGGAATGTTGTTGTCTATTGTGAATTGTGGCTCTGGGAGTCTGTGCGTGATATCCAGTAGAACTGAGGAAGAGTAGAAGTTCTAAGCATCTGTCCAGACAAGGTCACTCATAAGATGTAGCCACAGGGCCTTTCTCCCAGGATGTCAGGCTATATCTTTTTAACTCATCAGCAAATACCTATCAAATTTACTGTGTCCCAGAATTGTGTTGGGTTTTTTGAAAGACCATTGAATTGTCCCTGTACAATCTCCCTGCTACTGGCTGGGAAGACATAGATACACAGGTCCTGCCCTCAAGGAGCTTCCAGTCTAATAGGGAGGGAGACCAGCTACAGCACAGTCCAGGTCAGTGGGAAATGAGTGTCAAAGAGAATAAAGGCAAGTCATGGGACCCTGGGTCTCCTCATGGGCACTTCACCCTGCATTGGGCTTCATGGAGACCTGTTCTGCCTGTGTTGTCTGCAGGGTGCGATTTTATGAAGGCTCAGAGTTGGTGGCTGACTCTGGGGTCACCATAGACACTACCATGCGTGGGGGCCGACTTGGAGTTTTTTGCTTCTCTCAAGAAAACATCATCTGGTCCAACCTCAAATATCGCTGCAATGGTAACGTACATTCTGCTACTGTACAATGTTATTACTAGAATTAATCAGACAGTGCCACCATATTTTTATAGCATACTCTCCCCTCTAAAGCCCAAAGCTCATGCTATATGCTCATTAAAATCTGATAGCCCCTGTGTAACAGAAGTCAGAAGTGGATCTCATTTTTCTGATTTTATAAATTTGAAAATTTAGATCCATCGAATTTAACAGCATGGTTTAGGTTTGGGGTTCAGTGAGAAATTCAGTCAGATTCAATTTACAGGCAGCCTTAATTTTCTTATGGCTCAAACATAATCACAGACTCAAAAGCCACTCTGCCTGCTAATTTTCTTCAGGGCTATGAATGAGCGTTGCTGGGCTTTCAGCCAACAATTTGCAAAGCAGCCTGAAGTAGAAAATGGCTGCCGGGGCCTGTGGGGCCTCTTGGGCAAGCTGAGAGCGCCCCCTACAGGAGTCCTAACTGACATGCAAAACGGATCTGGATTCCAGGTAGAAAGGCTCCTAATTAACCATCCTTTGCCCATTGTTTTTGCAGATACCATCCCGGAGGACTTCCAGGAGTTTCAAACCCAGATTTTTGATCGCTTGGATAATTAAACAGAGGAAGCAACCTATAACTGCTTTTCCAAATGCTAAAACTATATATTTTAAAATTTCCTATAAATTTCTTTGTATTTACTGTGGCTTTCTTTTACAGCCCAAATATATCAGAACTTTTTATATGAATATAGAAATAAAGGAGAAGACATCATTTCTAATAACGATGCTACTCAGGCGTTGCTTACATGTGGCTCAGTTTGGTGGCGAATGGTGTTCTCTGAGGGTTCCACATTGAACTTGCAGGATGATATTTTATCCTCAGGCCCCGTAGTCTGTGAAACTGAGCATGTGCATGAATCAGAAGGTCATGGCAAAGGGTCTCATCTGGGTCACCCCAATCAGCTTCACCCAAAAGACCTAACAGTTCTTTGTATACCTTAAGCAGCCTCCTCAGTCCAGGTAGGGAGGCCCAGAAATACCTGCCCAGGGGCACCTTGCCAATTAAGATTTTTTATGACCAACCCTGGGACAGATTTGCCCAATTCCTTCAGATTCTCTCCCCTCACCTCATGCACACCTTCCACAGACTTCTATCATTAACACAATTCTTACTCTTATTTATATATTTGGCTCCCCCTAGTGGACTGTAAATTTATTGAAAATAATTATGTCTTATGCTGTCCCCCTAGTACCTGATGTGTAGTAGATATCCAATAAATGTTTGCTGAATGAATACCTCCTAAGTAATCAGGACAATAGTGCATGAATGGGTCACATAAGCCCTCCTAAGACTCAAAAAGCTGCTCACAGCCATGTTCTGTGCTAGTACTATTAATTATACGTATAGGCAGAAATTTGCCTAATCTGTACACCTACCTTTCTTACTTTCCAGTTTAAACCAAGGAACCAGGAAAATTTTATAAATGCCCTAGAAATTTAGTTCCAAAGAATATTTCTTTGTAGTAATATATTCTTTTATTCCAGAATTCCCCAAATAACTTAAACCATAAATAAAGGATTAAACACTCTTACCACATTTTACCATGATTTTGGTAGTCAGAAAATACAATGGAGCATCCCAATATGAGACATGGAGAACTTCCAGGCATCCTCCTTAGGTATAAAGCTGAGTTGTGTGTGTTGCCTTGTAATTCAGAACGTCTGATCTCCTTCATCATCTCCAACGGGTAAAGAGAACTCGTGCCTGTCCACCAGTCATGAGCACTGATGACTAGTCTCTTGGGACCAGTGACCTCTAGGCCACATTCTGCCACAGCTGCTTTTCAGTCTATAGCATTTACAAATCTTTTCCAATTCCAAAACCCAGGGAAGAGAAGTATATTCATTTGGTTGTTCTCCATCTTCCCTGTTTTCCTCACTGTATACATTTATTGAAAGGTCATTTCCTGAGCTCCTAGTTCTTCCAAGAGCCCTCTGACTCTCTTGGCTCTCCACTCACTATATGGTACAGGTAGGCTATACCATAACTTACAGCTATTTTAATGACCTTTCCCTGGAACTGGACCTCTTGGCACTTTACTAGACAGACAGTCAGTCTCTCTCTCTCTCTCTCTCTCTCTCTCTCTCTCGGGAGGGGTACCAGGAATTAAACTCAGTGACACTTGACCACTGAGCCACATCCCCAGCCCTATTTTGTATTTATTTAGAGACAGGGTCTTACTGATTTGCTTAGTGCCTCGCCTGTTGCTGAGGCTGACTTTGAACTTGCGATCCTCCTGTCTTAACCTCCTGAGAGGCTGGGATTACAGGCATGCGCCACCACACCTGGCTACAGATCTTCTTTTTTAAAAAATATTTTTTACTAGTTTTTGATGGACCTTTATTTCATTTACGTATTTATATGTGATGCTGAGCATTGAACCCAGTGCCTCACACATGCTAGGCAAGTGCTCTATCACAGAGCCACAAGCTGAGCCCCAGATCATCTTCTTGAGGAATATTCATTCTGATCACTGAAGCACATCAACAAAAATATACACAAAAATATACTAACTCAGAAGGAAAGTAGGTTGGTTGATTGGATCTGGTTGGGAGTCTGAGCTTAATTCATATAGTATCCTGATCTGATTTCAGTGAGCCTGGTTCCTTATCAGAAGTGTTCAATGACTCCCATATTCTCCTGTGTGCCCTGAGGCTGATGGAAAGAGGAGGCATCCCACTGCTATCCCAATATAATCTTCCTGCTTGGCTGTGCAGTGTGTCCACAGGAAATGGGCTCTCAAACTTAATCACTACTTTTTTGTCTAATCATGCTAGGTCCATGAGCCCAACAGGAGATCTAGAATATAATTCCTCCACTTATGGAGCTTACTACATTGTTGGGAAAGATTTATATATGCAAAACAATCAGAACAAATAGAAGCAATTACTAACTACTCAACTTTTTGGAATTTGGGGAGCTAGTTGTTTAACTATAGATAGTTTGAAAATGGACATTTTTGGAGTATTTACACCACAGAAATTAGCAACCCCTACAAACCAGAGCTCCACAGAGCTGGTTATCAAATGTGCATCAGCCCATGGCTGGGTGCACTGCCTTATCCTATCTCATTTCTCCTCTATATATTAGAACTTGAGGCAGAGCTGGGCTCAGTGGTGCACACACGTAATCCCAGTGGCTGGGGAGGCTGAGGCAGAAGGATGGTGAGTTCAAAGCCAGCCTCAGCAAAAGCAAGGCATTAAGCAACTCAGTGAGACTCTGTCTCTAAATAAAATACAAAATAGGGCTGGGGATGTGGCTCAGTGGTCAAGTGCCCCCGAGTTCAATCCCTGGAATGTGCCCCCCCCAAAAAAAAAAAAAAACCTTGAGGCAGAAAGCTTGGAGCTTTCATAAAATTTTGAAAGAAGTGGAAACACAGGGGGGGGGGGGCGGGAACACTCAAAAAGTACTTGATAACAGATATAGACCCAGAACAGGATAGCTCACTCTTAAGTCACTCCCTAAATTTCTTGACATGGTGAGTCAAAGTCCTATTCAAAATCTAACTTCAAACTAATGGCTCTAAGAGTTGAAGTGGACATCAGTCACTCACCAACTGGTATGAATTCATTCCTATGCTCTTCTCACTTGTTACTGGGGTTAATGAGGGAATGGCAAAGAGAAAGGAGCCTGTCACCGTGGGGAGCAAAAGACCATGCCTGAGTAGAATCCCACAGGAGGCTGGGGAGAGCTCTTGGGATGAAGGAGGGGATGGGAGACCTCCAGGAAAGACCAGGGCCTGGAAGCAGGTGCAGAAAGGGAGGGCCAACACATTCTGCTTCTGCCAATAGAGAGAGAGGAAAGCCAACATGGCAGAACATACCTATAATCCCAGCTGCTTGGGAGGCTGAAGCAGGTGTGTTGCAAGTTCGATGCCAAACTCAGCAAGTTAGCAAGACCCTGTCTCAAAATAACATTTAAAAAAAATGGGGATGTAGTTCAGTGGTAGACTGCTTGCCTAGCATGCGTGAGGCCTGGGTTCAATCCTTAGTACCACAAAGAGAGAGAGAAAAGAAGCTCCTTCTCCCTACCTAGGTTCTTAGTCCTATGTTTCCTTATTATTATAGTGATTGTCCACTTAATTTTGGAGATGGGCTATAGAGTCAAAAAGAATTAAAGAGATGCAGAGTTTAGTCACCTATTATTTAAATTAAATTCTTGCATTTTATTATGTCTAGGAAGATAACTGAGAATATAAGTAGAAAATCTGAGCCAGAGGTGAGGCAAAATGAGAACAAGATAATTGATCCATGTATCAGAAGAGTGAGATGTGAGGCACCTGTGTTTGGAAGCATGAGGTCCTAGTCACACTGGGACTATCAAAGGTGACTCAATCATTTATTCAGAGTCAGGTGTAAAATCCCCTTTGGTGTACACAGCTCCAAGTCTTACATGCTTGCCCAAATCTGTGGTTAATAAACAACTTCTGCCCACATTTCTTGAGATAATATAATTTCCTTAATTATAAAGATCTTTTGTTCCTGAAAAAACTTAGAAATAATTATAAAGATGTTGGAATAAATTGGACCCATCATCTTGTTATAATTAAAGCTTCATCCCGGGGTTTCATAAACTGACTTCCAGACCACTCACGTATAATCAAATCAAGCCTTTATTGAAGCACACTGGTGGCAGCTGGCCAGAACATAAAGCTGTTCCCCTGATCAGCCCTGAACAATTGCAAGGGTGCTCCTTATAAGCCTGAAAACCGCAAAAGGGATGCTTGGGGGTCTAGTCAATGCAAGCAAGCCAGGTTACAGAAGCGGGAGAGTGCAGTCAAGAGGCGGGAAGCCTAACCAATCACAGTTAGCCCAGTTACCCCAGTTACCGAAACAGAGCCCTGTTACCCTAGTTACAGAAACAGTGCCCCATTAGGTAGATCCATGTTCTTAAAGGTTTCTGTAGCAAAAGGAAAAGAACATTTTGTCCTGGTCATGACCCTTCTACTTGGCATGGTTGTTTTACAGGATGAAGTCATAAAACAAAATGGAGTCACATTTGCTTCCACTATCACATCCTAATATTTTGTGAGGTACATGGGAATCATACTACCTCTTCAACACTATGACAAAATACCTGAGATAATAAAAAAAAAATCAAAGGAGAAAAGGTTTATTTTGACTCACAGTTGCAGAGATTTTAGTTCATGGTCACTTGGCACTGTTGCTTTGGGCCTGTAATGGAACAGTACATCACAGCAGGAGCACATGGTAGAGGAGAGCTGTTTTCCTCATAGTGGCCAGGAAGCAAAGAAGAGAGAGGCAGGGGTTTGGGTCCAAAAATCCCATTCAAAAGCATAACACAAAGACCTGATTTTCTTCCACTAAGGCCTACCTCCTGAAGATTCTACCACTTCCCAATAGAGCCACAGATGGTGACTGAGCGAACCCAGGGCCTTGGGGGATGGCAGGACTTATCTTTGAATGTGTGGTATTTAAAGCATTTGAAATACTTAAGAGAATTTGGCATTTTAGAAAATCCAATAAATTGAACTTGTAATTCCAATTGAAAATGTATAGCTTGAGATAATATAATTTCTAATTTTAGACTGTGCTTTTTAGTTTAAAGATGCAGAAGAATTCAACCAAATATTTTAGTTCATGGTCACTTGAACTATATCTATAAATTGGCAATACTTACAAGAATTATTTAACTATCTAGGTAGGCTTTGTCAGACAATTGACAAAGATTAAACATTAAATTCATTAATACAATTTAAAATTGTATTAATACTCAAAACTCAAAGAAATTTAGCTCAGTTTGCAAATGGCACCATTCATCAAAAGCTTAAAGTGATTATAAATTTTGCTATAGAATAATAAGTAAATTTGTATACTCAGAGTACAATATATTTTTTTCAATACCTTTTTTTTTAAACAGAGAGAGAGAATTTTATTTTTAATATTTATTTTTTGGTTCTCGGCGGACACAACATCTTTGTTGGTATGTGGTGCTGAGGATCAAACCTGGGCCGCATGCACTCCAGGCAAGCGCGCTACCAGTTGAGCCACATCCCTAGCCCTACACAATACCCTTATTTTATTTTATTTTTTTTTTAAAGAGAGAGTGAGAGAGGGGAGAGAGAGAGAGGAGAGAGAGAATTTTTAATATTTATTTTTTTAGTTCTCGGCGGACACAACGTCTTTGTTGGTATGTGGTGCTGAGGATCGAACCCTGGCTGCACGCACACCAGGCGAGCGCGCTACCGCTTGAGCCACATCCCCAGCCCTACAATATATTTTTTAATTGAACTTATAAACGTAATTACAATTTGAAACTTTAATTAATCAAATATTAACTTTAAAAACCAAATTCACCATAAACTGTGTTTTCTGTATACAAATTCTGTTCTCATGAGCCAAAAATATAACCCAAACCAGCAAAGTAAGAGTCAACACTGAGAGGATTTTTTCTATTTTGGTGGAGGTCCGGGGAAATACATCCTCCACTCCAAATAAGTGGCTCACAACTGTTCTAGAGCATGGCCTTTTCTACACAAGGGCAGAAGGGACATTAATGTGGCTCTCCTTGGCTCAGCATCACTGGATGGCTGGGGCTAGGCTGCCCTGTGTTCCCACCCTTTGCTGTGCTGTGTCCCCACCAAAACGCAGGTTGAGGCTTATTCCTCAATGTTGCCTGTGGGTGGTGGGGCCTATGGGCCGTGTCCAGGCATGGGGCACAGCCCTTGTGGATGGATTGATGTTTTTCATTTGGTAATGAGTTCTTGCTCACCTGGGACTGGATCACTTGGCACAAAAGCATGTGTCCTTCAGCAGATAACCACTTGCCTTCCACTTTTCCATGAAGCTGAAAGCAGCACAGAGCCCTCACAACACCAGGGATTTGACCAAAGAACCATGAGCCAGATAAATATCTTCCCTCTATAAATCACCCAGTCTCAAGTGTGCCGTTATAACAACAGAAAACAAACCAAGATACCCATCATTTGCCAGGACACATAACTTGAGAAACACTAGCCCCACCCTGGGGCCCCTGTGGGATGGTGACAAGGGATGCCCCTTTCATTGCACCCCACTACATTCAAATCAGACAGATGCTTAAACATATCTACTTCTCTGGGGGTTGGGGGAAATGAAGCCTACAGGATGAAAGCTCTCCTATTCTGGCAGAACAACTTGACCGAGAAGTAACTGTGGTTTATTTTCTTAGCTTAATAATAAAAGGATGAAAATATTTTCCAGACATTGTCTACCTCCTCAGCTACACAGTGGACATGCATCAGGCCTTTAATACAGGTTTGGGGAAACAATTTAGTTTCCCAAATTTCAACTTGTTTTTCCTGTGAGAACTTATTCCAGACTCAAGAGAAACATAACCTGTGTCTATCCTATCCTTCTCACAGAATTAAGATGCCAGGGTGTTTTCTCAGTACCACAGTTGTGGATGGTGTTGCTATAGTTTGGATAAGTGTTAAAAGCTTAGTCCCCAGCCTGTGGCAGCAGGTGATGTAACTTTTAAGAGGTAAAGCCTAGGGAGAGGTCATAGGTCACTGGGGTGTGCCCTCAAAGGGGATACTGGGAATCTCCCTTCCATGTCTCAGCCATAAGATGAATAGTTCCAGGCCAGGTGAGGTGGTGCACACCTGTAATCCCAGCAGCTCCGAAGGCTGAGGCAGGAGGATTGCAAATTCAAAGCCAGCCTCAGCAACAGCAAGGCACTAAGCAACTGAGTGAGACCCTGTCTCTAAATAAAATACAAAATAGGGCTGGAGATGTGGCGCAGTGGTCAAGTGCCCCCAAGTTCATTCTTGCAAAAAAAGATGAATAGTTCCACCACATGCCCCACCACGATCTACTGCCTCACCACAGGCCCAAAGCAATGGGGCCAATTGATCATGGACTGCAATCTCTGAAACCATGAGCCAAAATAAACATTTTTTCTTTTTAAATACATTATCTCTGGTTGTTTTGTTATGTAAAGGACAGCTGACTAACTCAGAGGAGAACATATATTCATAGATTCCTCCTGAAATTACTGTGGTTAGCACTCACCCCCATACTCTGAGGTGAACAGACTAAAAGTAGGGCCCCCAAGTCTATTTGAACCTAGGCAGCCACTTCTGTAGTGACCCTCAACTGTGGGGCTGCAAAGGGCTCCTGCAGGCCTCCCCTTCCTTTCTCAGAATGGAAGAATCTTTCTCTAGTCTGAGGAATGGAGCCTCATTCTCCCACTTGCTTTTGGCCATGAGATTTTACCTGTTCCTAGTCTTCTTTTACTTAGTCCCCCAAGTCCCAAACCTCCCCTGATGGGCGTGGCCTTAGTGCACGGAGGCCAGAAGTCCACAGGCTGGCTCTGACTCACACCACCACAGGCTCACTGAGGTGAGAAGTTCAGCATCCACTTCCTGCCTGAATGGGAGTTTAGGGCACAGAGAAATCAGAGAGGAGAGAGGTCACTACTGCAATGTGCAAGCCTACCACATTCTGAATGAACCCACATGGCGGCAGTCTAAAGTGTTGTCTCATGTTTGGGTGTCTGGGCCCTACCTAAAAAATAAAATAACCACCCGGGATATTATTTGGAAAAGTCAGACTCATCAAGGAATGAAACTGGAGTTGCTCAAGGGGCAGAGGAGAGAGGCCAGAGGAAGGAGAGAATGGAATTCCCCAAGGCTGGGGCAGCAGAGGGTCGGGGGTCTGGAGTAGCTGTGTCTGTCTAGTCCTGTGCAGAAGGTGGAAGGAGCCTCTGATGGCGCACCTTGGGTGACTGTGGCTTGGACACTTAGCCCACATGCCAGCAGAGGCTAGGGCTCCTGGTAGCCATGTCTATAAGCCCACCCTGAGAAAGCAGCCCCATGGTGGAGGACCACAGGAACACCCTGTAAGCAAAGAGCAACAGTAACCACAAAGACAAGGCTTCATCTTCTGAATCCATACACATGCTAGGGCTCCTAGAGGAAGGTATAGGATGAGGAAGGAGCCCCAAGTACTGACATCAGAGGTCACCTGGGTGAGAGGATGGAGGGTGGGGGAACATACTGATGAATAAGATAGGATAGTTAATCAGTCCCAATTAAAGGGTTTTTCTGTTGTTGTTGTTTTGTTTTTAATGTAAAGGCCACTCCATGAGCTTAACCTGTGAACATTCTAGCCACATCTTTGTCCCAGAGCAGCGGTAAAAACAGAAGTGAAGGCAGACCCCAATGGAGGTTACAAGAAAATTCAAACTTAAGGGCTAAAAGGACATAGCCAATTAAGTTATAGGCCAAACCAACAGCATTGCTACTTTTCTAATACCTCTTTAGCACAGATTTTGACCAATAACTTTGGTACTTTTCCAAGACCTGATTAACATGGACATTGATCAATGTCCCTACCCAGTAGCTACATAAGTCCCTAGACAAGTGCATTTAAGTGGCAACCCCTATGGAGTCCCTTATCGCACTGTAGGAATTCTGTCTCTTTTCTTCTCACTTGAATAAATCCTATTCTTTTATACTCATTCTTTCTTGTCTATGGATTTCATTCTTTAAATTTAAGAGACACGAATCAAGAAAGAAATTAGTGGTGAGCTGCTAGGGTCCACCATTAAGAACTGCAACATGGGGCTGGGGCTGGGGCTCAGTGGTAGTGCACTTGCCTGGCATGTGTGAGGCACTGGGTTCAATTCTCAGCACCACTTATAAATAAATAAAATGAAGGTCTATTAAAAAAGAAAAAGAATTGCAACACACCTGCTTGATAGTGGTAGTAGAGAAAAATCCAGCTTTACCAGCTGTGATCCTCAGAGCTGATGCTGGCAAGCGCCCCCTGCTGTCATGAACTGCTAACATTAAAATAGACTTTCTCAGCTGCAGAGGCCTGCAACTGACACAGACCCCACTCACCACCAGAAGCGGAAAATCTAGTTTCATCCCAAACTCCTGTTTCACAGAGAGCAAGGGACTGAACTCTGCTCAGCTTAAGAGAAAAGAACAGATAAAAGAAAATCCTGTACAAGAAGGCATGAGAAACAGCACCAAAGGCCTGCACTCCAGGTAGGGAAATGGGCCTCAGGGAGAGCCAGAGCCACCTACAGGCCCCATATCCCAACTCCAACAGGTGTTTCCAGTAATACTGTCCATCCAATCTCCAGTCACCAGAGGCAGAAGCAGACAGTCCCAGACCCACATGTAGAAATAAGGAACCTGCAAAGCACATGTATCATTCTCAAGTAAAATTCCTGCACAGCTGAGCACTTATGCTTATAATCCCAGCTACTCCCGAGAAGGAGGCAGGAGGATTGCAAGTTAAAAGCCAGCCTTGGCAACTTAGCAAGACCCTGTCTCAAAAAATAAAAAGGGCTAGGGATGTAGCTCAGTAGTAAAGTATCCCTGGGTTCCATCCTCAGTATCAAAAAACAAACAACAACAAAACTCCTGTACGTGTGTTGTAAGAAGAAAAGGATTAGCACAAAAATCAAGAAAGTACTAAGCTGTGGGTATCTGGAACTGGTTCAGTAGAACATGGGCTCCCAGAAGAGTGGGTGATGAAATGACATAAATGGCAAAAGTTAAAATAAGACAAACACCCTTCATTTTACCTCCCAGTTCACACCAAGAAAGCTGGAACTCAGTTCCACTTCTTGAGCCACAACCAATGAAACCTGGATTGTTTGCCTCCTATTTGGATTGGTTCTTAAAAGATGTGTGTGTTCATTTACATCATATACACACACACACACACACACACACACACACACACACATATATCACATATGAATATACGTATATATATACTTATAAAAACACACATATATATTATATATACATCAAAATTTCTTAATCCATTCATCTATTGACAGGCATTTGGTTGATTCTGTAAGTTAGCTATTATGAATTGTGCTGCTGTAAACACTGAGGTCGCTGTATCACTGTAGAATTCCAATTTTAGATCTTTGGGGAAAATACCAAGGAGTGGGGTAGCTGGAAAATATCAAATGGTGGTTCCATCCCTAGTGTTTTGAGGACTCTTCATACTGCTTTCCAGAGTGGTTGTACTTACTAGTCTGCAGTCCCAACAATGTACAGGTGTTTCTTTCTCCCCACAACCTTGCCAGCATCTATTGTTGTTTGTATTCTTGAACACTGCCATTCTGACTGGAGTGAGATGAAATCCTAGTGTAGTTTTGCATTTCCCAGTCAATCAGCTTATTTTTAATGAATTATCCTCAACAATTCCACCCCACAATTCCTCTAAACAAATTCTGAAGTTTGAGATTTGCAAATAAACTCAAAAGTCCCTTCAGGACCCTGGTTTTCTGTGAGCTCCTGGAGGATGAGGACTGGGCCATTCTCATCCTTCCCTTCACCTCTCAATAAAGTACTTGTGGAACTGGAAATGCCAACAGCAACAGTGTGAAATCCAGCAGTCTATTCCCAATATATGTTCCTTTCCAAAGAATCCACTAGATGGCAGCAATTCTCTAAAAATAGGCTGTTCTCAGCTGAGGGATTTTACTGTTTGCATTGCTGGAGAGAACAAGGGCAGTGGGGCACACTAGTCAAGCACTCTACCACTGAGCTACACCCTCGGCCCCTTTTTTTGTTTTCATTTTGAGACAAGTTCTAGCTAAGTTGCCCAGACTGGTGTTGAACTTGGAATCTTTCTCAGCCTCGGAGTAGCTGTGATTGCAAGCCTGAACCACTGCATCCTTTTAAAATGACTTCTAAAGATCATTGCAAGTAAAATAATAACTGTAATTTATTAAACACTCTGCTCCTGTCACTCTGCTAAGTGCAATTGTTCAGGGCTTAACAACTCTATTTGCCAAAACAAATATAACAACATCATGCAGAAAATGATCCTTTACATTTGAATTATTTGCAAATTAGGCTCTGAACAAACATGGAAGGAAGCTTGCTTTATTTCAGGAATTGTCTAGAGGAGACTACTCCCTTGTTCTTCAGCCTTAATTTACAGGATAGTCTCTGTGAGCAAAGCAGAGAATTATTTATCTTTCCATTCATTGTTCACTCTCATTCTTCACACTCCCATTGAGCAATTATTATATGCCAGGCACTGTCCTAGGCACTGTGATGGATGCAGAGAATACACCACTCCAGTCAGCTTTGGTCCAGGGCCTGTATGAGTGACAGCCTACATCCTTCTAATACTGATTTATTTTAGAACTAGATGAGCCTTTAAGCCAGTCTCTAGTTTCTCTTGCTCTCTGGCTTAATCCTGGTAGGGTTCAGTTGGCTCCAGAGACAGCCTCCTCTAACCTCCCTGCCAGGAGGAATGTTTTTCCAGGGAGCAGAGGTCCGGCAGCTTCCCAGCCCAGGAAGGGTTGCTTGACATACTCAACTGAGTCAGGAACTCTTTCGCCCGCCCCCATAGAGTTTTGGCTGCTGCTGTCGTTGGGTTTCATATTTGTTTTGTTAACTTGAGCAAACAACCTAGAAGACCACACACAAAAATCTGAATTTCCAACATCTCTTTAAAAAAAAAAATTAGAAGTTCTGGCCACACTCTGTGCATTCTGACCCAGGACATTTGGAGAGGGCCTATGTCCCCCAAGAGCCCCAGTCCCCATTCTATCCTTTTCACTTATTTAAGCTCCTGCCTGGCCCCAGAGATGGTTAGGTCCAAGATCCTCCACTTGTGATGTCCAAGGCACCCTGTGAGGCCTGTGGGGAACGTGGCCTCACTTTGCTTTAACTTTACTTTCACCTCACTTTCTCTTTACTTTCACTTATAATAAAGTTCTCCATATGGCTTTTGGCGTCTGACTTCAAATTTTCTTTTGTGGGAACACAAGAACTGAGATTTGTAGTTTCGGCTCCCTGTTTTCCTGTGACACCTTCCAACTAGGCATTGAGGGGATTTGAGTAAAAGGGCTATTTCTGAAGCTCAGAGTAAAAGAAGAGTATCCCCTTATTTTTTCCTTCCTACCCTCTCTGCACTAAGCAAAAAAGGGCAGCTATTCTCACCCCTGAAAGGGCAAGAGGAAGGTGCTATCTCCATTTCCTGGAGGGCCTGCTGACAGGAGCTAACGTCATGGGTAAAGAGAAACCTGCCTCATAAGTGGTTAAGGTAATATTCAAACCTACCATCAATGACTCTAATCTGAAATTATTTTATAGTTATAGAAAACACTATCAGTTATGCAGAAAAGAGTTAACATGGAAGTCTGTGTGGGCCGGTGATCCTCACAAAGACCTCCTTGCTGAGGTGGCCCTCGGCTGGGGTCTGAGAGCTTGGATTCTGGGAGGGTTTCCCCCAAATCCCTGAATTGCTGAGTGGCTCACTTGCCTTAACTGTGGCATATGGCTCATGCTGAGCACCTGCCTTCTTGCTGGGAGCTGAAATTTTAGTGCATGATTGGGAGAGGGTACCACTATGACCAGTTCTCAATAAAAAATCCTAGGCACCAAGTTGCTAATAAGCTTTCGTGATGGACTCTATTTCCCCATGCATTGTCACACTACACTGTGGGGAGATGAAGCACATCTCATGTGCTTCACTGGGAGAGGACTCTTGGTGGCTTGCCCCTGGTTTCCTCTAGGCTTTGCATTCTGTGCCTTTTTCTTTGCCGATTCTGCTATCTATCCTTTTGCTGTAACAAATCATAGCCATGAGCATAATTATTTGCTCAATCCTATGAGTCCTCCTAGCAAACTACAGAAATGGAGAGGCCTTGGGGACCCCTGAAGAATCAGTCACTTCTCTCCATCAGTTGGAAATGACCCTGGAGCTTTCAAAGTAGAAAGACCAAATGAATTCTTGGCCATCATAGAAATAATGGAAAACAGTCTCTGACATAAAAGTTGAGGCCAATAAACAAAGTGAAGTTCCCTGAGATTGGACCATGTGACAAGGGACAGAGTCTAAGTGAGGGGCTCATTTGGCTACCCTACACCTGGAGAAATTTAGGGTGGGGCAATGACTTCTAACACCTGCTCTACCCTTCTTTCATAGTTAAGAGCCAAGAATAAAAAGACTACATTTCCCAGATTCCCTTAGAGTCAGATGTAGTCATCTAAGTTTGGGCCAATATAAAAAGTTCATGGCATCTTCTGAAAATCTGCTCTTTTTTTTCTTTTTTTTTTTTTTTTATTGGATGTTCACAACATTACAAAACTCATGACACATCATATTTCATAGATTAGAATCAATTGGGTTATGAACTCCCATTTTTACCCCAAATACAGATTGCAGAATCACATCGGCTACACATCACATTTTTACATACTGCCATATTAGTGACTGTTGTATTCTGCTACCTTTACTATCCTCTAAAATCCCCCCTCCCCTTCCCTCCCATCTTCTCTCTCTACCCCATCTATTGAAATTCATTTACCTCCATGTTTGTTATCCCATTCCCCTCGTAAACTCTTCTATATAATTTTGTATTACAATGAGGGTCTCCCTCCATTTCCATGTGATTTCCCTTTTTTTTTTCCTCCCTTTCCCTCCCGCCTCATGTCTCTGTTTAATGCTAGTCTTTTCTTCCTGCTCAGCCTCACTGTTCTGCTCTTAGTTGCTCTCATTATATCAAAGAAGACATTTGGTATTTGTTTTTTAGGGATTGGCTAGCTTCACTAAGCATAATCTGCTCTAGTGCCATCCATTTCCCTGCAAATTCCGTGATTTTGTCATTTTTTAGTGCTGCGTAATATTCCATGGTATATAAATGCCACATTTTTTTTATCCATTTATCTATTGAAGGGCATCTGGGTTGATTCCACAGTCTAGCTATTGTGAATTGTGCTGCTATGAACATCGATGTGGCAGTATCCCTGTAGTGTGCTCTTTTAAGGTCTTCAGGAAATAGTCCGAGTAGGGCAATAGCTGGGTCAAATGGTGGTTCCATTCCCAGCTTTCCCAGGAATCTCCATACTGCTTTCCAAATTGGCCGCACCCGTTTGCAGTCCCACCAGCAGTGTACAAGAGTACCCTTTTCCCCACATCCTCGCCAGCACTTGTTGTTGTTTGACTTCATCATGGCTGCCAATCTTACTGGGGTGAGGTGGTATCTTAGGGTGGTTTTGATTTGCATTTCCTTGACTGCTAGAGATGGTGAGCATTTTTTCATGTACTTGTTGATTGATTGTATGTCCTCCTCTGAGAAGTGTCTGTTCAGGTCCTTGGCCCATTTGTTGATTGGGTTGTTTGTTTTCTTATTGTCTAATTTTTTGAGTTCTTTGTATACTCTGGATATTAGGGCTCTATCTGAAGTGTGAGGAGTAAAAATTTGTTCCCAGGATGTAGGCTCCCTATTTACCTCTCTTATTGTTTCTCTTGCTGAGAAAAAACTTTTCAGTTTAAGAAAGTCCCATTTGTTGATTCTTGTTATTAACTCTTGTGCTATGGGTGTCCTATTAAGGAATTTGGAGCCTGTCCCCACAATCTGTAGATCGGAACCAACTTTTTCTTCTATCAGACGTAGAGTCTCTGGTTTGATATCTAGCTCCTTTATCCACTTTGAGTTGACTTTTGTGCGTGGCGAGAGGAGGGGATTTAGTTTCATTTTGTTGCATATGGATTTCCAATTGAAAATCTGCTCTTAAAGACAGTTTTTCCCCTCCATCCTCTTCTCCATCTTCCTAGGCTAGAATACAGAGGTAATGGCTGGAGCTCTACAAGCCATCGAGGCTGATGAGAAAAGCTTAGAAGTGGAAGTGTTACAGCAAAGAACAAGCTAGAACTGACACAGTGGAGTGAGACACCAGTAGAAATACCACTGACTTCCTGTGTGAGAGAGAGATTGCTCTGTTTACTTGGGACTTTTCTGTTATTCTCAGCTGAATTTCATCTTCCCTAACACAGTGGAGATTCAGGAAAGACCATTACTTCTGACCTCATATATCCAGAACTGTAGTATAACCAGACTTGAAGTCTGCAGAATAATCGGGGACCATCTTTTCTAACCTCATTTTACAGTTGGAGGAAATGAGGTGCCATCATCTCTGTGACTGTCAGGGTCACATGGCTAATTATGAGCAGAGCTGGGGCTAGATTGTGGGTCTGGCGGCTGTCGGCTCATGTGCCTCTTTTCCTGCGGTAAGAACCACCTCTGCTAGGCCAGGCTGTTCCCTTCCAGAGAATGCAAAGAAAAAGTGCTGGTAGGATGTGCTTGATGGACTCCTAGGGAGCTCTTGGGAGCTCTTCCATGGGAGAGCTCTCTTTCCTTGGGCAAAGACCTAGCCATGGGAGACAAGCATGCCCTGGGACTGCAAAGGGCTCAGCTTCCCTGCTGGGCACCCTCCTCTCACCCTTGGCAGACTCCATACCTTCATCTGCCCAAGGAACTCTGTAAAGAGCAGGCTTTTTTTTTTTTTTTTTTTTTAATATATAGAACAGAAGTTTTCAGGTTGTACCTAAACCTGATTGGACCATTTTTTAAGAACTAGTCTGCCGATTCCAACATGGCGACGGGTGCAGAGAGATCAAGTCTCTGACCTCTTCAGCTGTGCAGGCATAGGGAGTCGTAAACAACCTAAATCTGTTTGCTCAGGATCACTAGGCAATGCTGAGCTGACATGGATCTGGGGCGAACAGTCTGGGCCTCTCAGAACACACACTGAGCCCGGATCGGCTGAATTCAAGCTCCCGTTCGCCTGCTTCCCATAGACAAACAACTGTGACTCAGCACTAATCAATCCGGCTGAAACAACTGGTCAGCCCTTCTCATCCTACGGAGGTAAATGCCTACCGAGCCTTCATAGGTAGTGGCCACAGGTTTGAAACGGGGCTTGGGAGAGACAGTAAGGACCCACCCGTTGCATTACTTGCCCGGCAAAGGGAAATGAACTGTCGCCATTTGCAAGAGATACCACCATGGCAGAGAACTGACGTCATCAGACTGCGGCGGAGGAGATAACTTCATTGAAACCTGCAGCTACAGGTGTGTAATTCCCTAGCCTTCCCTCTCCACACATCGGGGAAACCTTAAGGGCCCCTCCCAACTCTCCCGTAAGGGCCCCTCCCAGCTCTCCTGTGAGCACGATAGCCAGACGGAGGGAATCAGAGGTGGCGCGGGACCCGTGGCACGGAACTACTGCTCCCACCAGGGCTGACAGCTGAGGTCTCTTGCATCAGCTACCGGGGGCGTGGCTACCGGAGTGAAAGTTAAATTCGCTGAGGATTCTCAGCCCCAAGCTCTACAAACTTAGGGTCTGAGGGAATGGCAAACTGGAAGAATGTGCCCAGTCGTTCATGAAAACAGGGCTCCTGGGAGCAGCAGACCTGGCGTGTAGCCAGTATTGTGGTGAGCGGCACCCGTGAGAGGGGCCTGGCTAGAGGAAAAGTGGGAAGTGACTAGACACAAGAGGAGGCCCTAGGCACTCAGGATTGGAGACTCGCCCAGTCTGGGAGGAGCTGCTGCACAGTGATTGGTTCCCGCGTATTGACAGGAGAAACTTGGCCTGGTGGGCACAGCGCCACCTACTGGAAGAGAAGTTAATCAAACTCTAAGATTGCATTTGTTTTTCTTTTTTTTCTCTTCTTTTGATTTGGGTTTTTTCTTTCATTTTCATTTTTCTTTCTTGTTGTTTTTAAAAATTTTTTTTACAATTTTTTAAAAAATTTTTTTCTTCTAATTTTAATTTTAATTTTTTTTATTATTTTAAAAAAATTTTTTTTCTTTTTTTATTTCCTATTTTTTTTCTTCTTTTGTCTTTTCATTTCTCTTATCCGCCCTTCCTTGAATTCTACCTGCTTACTCTCATTCTCTTTAGTGACTTCTTCCCTTCTAATACCTTTCCTCCCAAGCATCAAATAAATTTATAGGAGTAAACAGTAACTCAGCAGTCAAACAGAACAAGAAGTAACATGAGCAGCATCAAAAAGCAAGGAAGAAAAGGAGTACAAACAATGCAGGACAGCCTAAATATTCAGGAGGACCTAGAGTCATCAGAAAAATGGTCATATAAAGAACTCAAGGAACACCTTAGACAGATGGAATGGAACCTTAAAGAGGATACAAGACAGCAAATTCAAGCAGTGAAAGAACACATTGAGAATGAATTACATAAACAGATAAAAGAAGAAGTTAAGCATCTCTATCAGGAGATAGAGATTATAAAAAATAATCAAACAATAATTCTAGACATGAAGGAAACGATAAACCAAATTAAAAACTCAATTGAGAGTATCACTAACAGAGTGGAGCAAGTAGAAGCCAGAACATCAGAAAATGAAGACAAAATATATCATCTTGAAAAGAGTCTAGCCAACTCAGAAAGGCTGGTAAAAAATCACGAGAAAAACATCTAAGAGTTATGGGATAACATAAAAAAACCAAACTTACGAGTCATCGGGATAGAAGAAGGTACAGAGATTCAAACCAAGGGAATGAGTAACCTGCTGAATGAAATAATTACAGAAAACTTTCCAGAAATAAAAAAGGAAGCAGATATACAAATTGAAGATGCATACAGGACACCGAGCACACAAAATCACAGTAGACCAACGCCAAGACACATTGTTATGAAGATATCCAATATACAGGACAAAGATAAAATATTAAAAGCTACAAGAGAAAGGAGACAGATTACATTCAGGGGTAAACCAATAAGGTGAACAACGGATTTCTCATCGCAGACGCTGAAAGCAAGAAGGTCATGGAACAATGTATTTCAAACACTGAAAGACAATGGATGTCAACCAAGAATTCTGTATCCAGCAAAATTAAGCTTCAGGTATGACAACAAAATAAAAATCTTTCATGATAAACAAAAGTTAAAGAATTTGCAGCCAGAAAACCAGCATTGCAAAGCATTTTGAGCAAAACACTACACGAGGAAGAAATGAAAAACAATAACCAAAACCATCAGTGGGAAGTGCCTCAGTAAAGACAGAGGGCGAGGGGAAACATAATCATGGAGAAACAAACTAAATTTTTTTAAAAAAAGGATAAATAATCAAACATGGATGGAAGTACAAACAATATATCAATAGTAACTCTGAATGTTAATGGCTTAAACTCTCCAATAAAGCGACATAGGCTGGTATCATGGATTAAAAAAACAAACCCAACAATATGCTGCCTCCAGGAGACACATCTGATTGGAAAAGACATACACAGGCTGAAGGTGAAAGGATGGGAAAAAATATACCACGCACACAGTCCTCGTAAGCAAGCAGGGGTGGCCATCCTCATATCGAATAAAATCGACTTCAAGACTAAGTTAATCAAAAGGGATAAAGAAGGACATTATATACTGTTAAAAGGAACCATTCACCAACATAACATAACAATTATCAATATTTATGCACCAAATAACGGTTCTGCGACATTCATAAAACAAATTCTCCTCAAGTTCAAGAATCAAATAGACCACAACACAATAATTATGGGTGACTTCAACACACCTCTCTCACCATTGGACAGATCCTCCAAACAAAAGTTGAATAAAGAAACTATAGAACTCAATACCACAATCAACAACCTAGACTTAACTGACATATATAGAATATATCAACCATCATCAAATGGATATACTTTTTTCTTAGCAGCACATGGATCCTTCTCAAAAATAGACCATATATTATGCCATAGGGCAACCCTCAGTAAATATAAAGGGGTGGAGATAATACCATGCATTTTATCTGATCATAATGGAATGAAACTGGAAATCAATGATAAAAGAAAGAAGGAAAAATCCTACATAACATGGAAAATGAACAATATGTTACTGAATGATCAATGGGTTACAGAAGACATAAAGGAGGAAATCAAAACATTTTTAGAGATAAATGAAAATACAGACACAACATATCGGAATCTATGGGACACAATGAAAGCAGTTTTAAGAGGAAAATTCATCGCCTGGTGGTCATTCCTCAAAAAAAGAAAAAACCAACAAATAAATGAGCTCACACTTCATCTCAGAGCCCTAGAAAAGGAAGAGCAAAACAACAGCAAATGTAGCAGAAGGCAAGAAATAATTAAAATCAGAGCGGAAATCAATGAAATTGAAACAAAAGAAACTATTGAAAAAATTAACAAAACTAAAAGTTGGTTCTTCGAAAAAATAAATAAGATCGACAGACCTTTAGCCATGCTAACGAAGAGAAGAAGAGAGAGAACTCAAATTACTAACATACGGGATGAAAAAGGCAATATCACAACAGATGCTACAGAAATACAGAAGACAATTAGAAATTATTTTGAAAACCTATATTCCAACAAAATAGAAGATAGTGAAGACATCGATAAATTTCTTAAGTCATATGATTTGCCCAGACTGAGTCAGGAGGATACACACAATTTGAACAGACCAATATCAATGGATGAAATTGAAGAAGCCATCAAAAACTACCAACCAAGAAAAGCCCAGGACCGGATGGGTATACAGCGGAGTTTTACAAAACCTTTAAAGAAGAATTAATACCAATACTTTTCAAGTTATTTCAGGAAATAGAAAAAGAGGGAGCTCTTCCAAATTCATTCTATGAGGCCAACATCACCCTGATTCCGAAACCAGACAAAGACACCTCAAAGAAAGAAAACTACAGACCAATATCTCTAATGAACCTAGATGCAAAAATCCTCAATAAAATTCTGGCAAATCGAATACAAAAACACATCAAAAAAATTGTGCACCATGATCAAGTAGGATTCATCCCTGGGATGCAAGGATGGTTCAACATACAGAAATCTATAAATGTTATTCACCACATCAATAGACTTAAAGATAAGAACCATATGATCATCTCGATAGACGCAGAGAAAGCATTCGACAAAGTACAGCATCCCTTTATGTTCAAAACATTAGAAAAACTAGGGATAACAGGAACTTACCTTGACATTGTAAAAGCTATCTATGCTAAGCCTCAGGCTAGCATCATTCTGAATGGACAAAAGTTGAAGGCATTCCCGCTAAAATCTGGAACAAGACAGGGATGCCCTGTATCACCACTTCTATTCAATATATTTCTCGAAACACTGGCCAGAGCAATTAGACGAAAGAAACTAAAGGCATAAAAATAGGAAAAGAAGAACTTAAATTATCACTATTTGCAGATGACATGATTCTATACCTAGAAGACCCAAAAGGGTCTACAAAGAAACTATTAGAGCTAATAAATGAATTCAGCAAAGTGGCAGGATATAAAATCAACACGCATAAATCAAAGGCATTTCTGTATATCAGCGACAAAACTTCTGAAACGGAAATGAGGAAAAACACTCCATTCACAATATCCTCAAAAAAAATAAAATACTTGGGAATCAACCTAACAAAAGAGGTGAAAGATTTATACAATGAAAACTACAGAACCCTAAAGAGAGAAGTAGAAGAAGATCTTAGAAGATGGAAAAATATACCCTGTTCATGGATAGGCAGAACTAACATCATCAAAATGGCGACATTACCAAAAGTTCTCTATAGGTTTAATGCAATGCCAATCAAAATCCCAACGGCATTTCTTGTAGAAATAGATAAAGCAATCATGAAATTCATATGGAAAAATAAAAGACCCAGAATAGCAAAAGCAATTCTAAACAGGAAGTGTGAATCAGGCGGTATAGCGATACCAGATTTCAAACTATATTACAGAGCAATAGTGACAAAAACAGCATGGTACTGGTACCAAAACAGGTGGGTGGACCAATGGTATAGAATAGAGGACACAGAGACTAATCCACAAAGTTACAACTATCTTATATTTGATAAAGGGGCTAAAAGCATGCAATGGAGGAAGGATAGCATCTTCAACAAATGGTGTTGGGAAAACTGGAAATCCATATGCAACAAAATGAAACTGAATCCCTTTCTCTCGCCATGCACAAAAGTTAACTCAAAATGGATCAAGGAGCTTGATATCAAATCAGAGACTCTGCACCTGATAGAAGAAAAAGTTGGCTCCGATCTACATATTGTGGGGTCGGGCTCCAAATTCCTTAATAGGACACCCATAGCACAAGAGTTAATAACAAGAATCAACAAATGGGACTTACTTAAACTAAAAAGTTTTTTCTCAGCAAGAGAAACAATAAGAGAGGTAAATAGGGAGCCTACATCCTGGGAACAAATTTTTACTCCTCACACTTCAGATAGAGCCCTAATATCCAGAGTATACAAAGAACTCAAAAAATTAGACAATAAGATAACAAATAACCCAATCAACAAATGGGCCAAGGACCTGAACAGACACTTCTCAGAGGAGGATATACAATCAATCAACAAGTACATGAAAAAATGCTCACCATCTCTAGCAGTCAGAGAAATGCAAATCAAAACCACCCTAAGATACCATCTCACTCCAGTAAGATTGGCAGCCACTATGAAGTCAAACAACAACAAGTGCTGGCGAGGATGTAGAGAAAAGGGTACTCTTGTACATTGCTGGTGGGACTGCAAATTGGTGTGGCCAATTTGGAAAGCAGTTTGGAGATTCCTGGGAAAGATGGGAATGGAACCACCATTTGACCCTGCTATTGCCCTTCTTGGACTATTCCCTGAAGACCTTAAAAGAGCATGCTACAGGGATACTGCCACATCGATGTTCATAGCAGCACAATTCACAATAGCTAGACTGTGGAACCAACCCAGATGCCCTTCAATAGATGAATGGATAAAAAAAATGTGGCATCTATACACAATGGAGTACTATGCAGCAATAAAAAATGACAAAATCATAGAATTTGCAGGGAAATGGATGGCACTAGAGCAGATTATGCTTAGTGAAGCTAGCCAATCCCTAAAAAACAAATACCAAATGTCTTCTTTGATATAATGAGAGCAACTATGAACAGAGCAGGGAGGAAGAGCAGGAAGAAAAGATTAACATTAAACAGAGACATGAGATGGGAGGGAAAGGGAGAGAAAAGGGAAATTGCATGGAAATGAAGGGAGACCCTCATTGCTACACAAAATTACATATAAGAGGTTGTGAGGGGAATGGGAAAATAAACAAGGAGAGAAATGAATTACAGTAGATGGGGTAGAGAGAGAAGTTGGGAGGGGAGGGGAGGGAGGATAGTAGGGGATAGGAAAGGTAGCAGAATACAACAATTACTAATAGGACATTATGTAAAATTGTGGATGTGTAACCGACGTGATTCTGCAATCTGCATTTGGGGTAAAATGCAGATTCCCACTTCAATCTAATGTATGAAATATGATATGTCAAGAGCTTTGTAATTTTGTGAACAACCAATAAAAAAAAGACAACAAAAAAAATAAAGCAATACTATATTCTTAAAAAAATAAATAAATAAATATTTTTAAAAAAAGAAGTAGTTTGCCATGAGCTCCTCCATTTGTATTCAAGTGCTGAGGTGAAATGACTGGATACCTTGTTTGTACAAGTGAACAGTCACCACCTGCCTGGCACAACCATAAGGCACAACCTGATAGATTAATTATGCTAATACGAATGACCACCTGTGAACTTATTGAATTAATCAGAAGCACATGGATGTTGGGTGTATTAAATTCATATTGGAAAAACCAGGCCCATGAGCTCATCTAACAGACTAAATGATGCAGTGTCCTCATTGGAAGCCCATAAAAGGAGGAGCACCCTGAGAGTGGACTCAGTGGCACCCTGACTCTATTATCTGGTCACTCATCAGAAGCCTGGCCCAGGAAAAAAACATGACAATGAACCTCCAAATCTCCATCCTCGGGCTTTAGCAGAGAGCAGTTTCTCCACCTTTGATGAGCACACACAGTCCACTCCAAGCTGACACTGTGAAGCTCCCGGTCAGCCCAGACGTTAGCCTAGAATAAGTTCCTGCTCTTTCATAGCCCTGTGCTCTGAACAAGTTTTGTCTGGTTCTTAATCTTATCTGACCTCCTACAGTGACTCTGCATTGTACCTGCCCCTTACCTTTACTGAGTTCAGCCTCTTCAACCCCTGTGGCTACCTTAACCCTTTTGTAGCCCTAATGTTAACTATACATAGAACTGTGTGAAGTGTGATGTGTCACTTGAGTGTTATAGATATTAGAAATTAAGATCGGAGTAAAAGAACCTGGGATTGCCTAGTTTATGACTACCGGCTGACCCATGAGTATTTAGTGAACTGCCACTGATGAGGGTGGTGTAGTTAGTGAAATTATGGTTATTCAATAAACTCTGACATTGTGGAAAGACACATGTGTTTGGTCTATGTTAATGACATAGCTTACTCCTGATAAGCTCCTGCCTACTTATCCTCAGAGTTCTTCCAACCCAATTGTATCTGCGGCAGAGAGCTGAGGCTGAGTTCAGCCCTCCTATGCCCTCTGTGCTTATGGAGTACAGAGACCACCTCATACAGAGAACCTCAGGCACTCACTAGCATCATCTGTCTTGCTTCCCATCACATCTCCAGCCTTGCTCACACCAAGGGGAATTCAATTCTTACAGAAAAATACAGTGGCAGATGCCAGGGTGGGGTGGACTTCCCATCTCTTTTCTCTCTTCACAAGTATCAAACCACAGCACCTGCAGTTCTTTGTTTCTGGGTTTCTCTAGAGAAGCCACTGTTTCTTCCCAGGTAGCACATGGGAAGGGCAGGGGAATCATGAGCCCCCAGGAATGGTCTCCAACAGGGGCTGAAAGGAGCTAGTGTGCTAGGATCCTAGCATTGGGGGATGACTCTGAAGAAAGATTTCTACATCCTCCCAGCATGATTAACCTCCAGTTGCCCTCAGTGGAATTGTCTTCTTCCCCTTTCCCCTACCCAGGCGACTTTGCCTCCCAAATAAAGCAAGTTACACTCAAATCCTTATTTCCAGGTCTGCTTCTGGGCAGCCAATCAAAAGTAAAGTAGCCCACTCAAATTTTTCTTAGTCCAAGTTAGGGAATCTTAGGTTTGAACGTATGCTTTGTGCTTATAAGCACACATGTGCACACAGAGAAATTTCTAACTTCTCTCTGAACCAATTGTCTCAAATGCTTCCTTATCCCTCAGCCAATCATCTGGGCTTCACTGCCCCTGCAAGAATAGTCTGAAGTCCAATAAGTAAAATCAAAACTAGAACAATGAGAGAATGTTAGTATTGGATCTCATTCATCTTTATTTAGTTTTATTTATTTTTTTGGATCTCATTCATCGTTTTTAACCACACCCACCATCTGCCATCACACCCAGCCCCTGGCTCGTGGTAAGTGCTCAGTAAATTACTGTTAATCAGTGGCACAATTGGAAGCAGGCAGCTACTTCTGCTCTGCACACCCTGCCTCTGACCCCCCCCCCCCCGCATCAGCAAGCAGTGGGCTCCAAGGATGGTTCCCCACTCCGAGTCTCTGCCCATGAGGGTGAGGAAACCTCACTTGGATTTTTCAAACTATTCTTCTGCACCCTTGGGAGCATGTGCCAGGAACATGCTCTGGAAACAGGCTGCCTATTCAGAAGTACATTTCCAAATTTTAGTGAGTACAGCTGTCACGCCTGCTGGCTTATTGAGGACTGCTAGGCTCACCATTTGCCACCTGCCCCAAGGGAAAATTTAATTCACATGCCAAGTTCAACCTCCCTCCCAACTCAGGGATCCCCTCAGGAGCCTCCCTGTCCTAGTTATCTACTTAGGGGACAAGGATCTCACTACTACCTGAGGTGGCCTATTCTACTGTAGGAGGGTTCTAATTATGAATCCACAATAATAGACATCATGGGCTAAAACACTTGCCATGTGCCAGGCACTATTGAAGTGCTTGACTGAATCAGCTCAGTCACCCCAACAGCCTCACGAAATAACTGCTACTGTTTTTGTCCCCACGTGACTGGCAAAGAAACTAACTGCAGTGTGGGGCATTTAGTGATCTACCCCAGCTCATACAGCCAGTAAGGAAACAGAGGGGTGAGATTTCAAACCAAGGAAGCCTCCCTCCAGAGTCTCCTTATCTTGCTTTTTCCTACTTGGAACAGAAATTTCCCATGACATAATTTAGCTTTTTTTTTTTTTTTGAAGGACCTTTATTTTATTTATTTACTTATATGTGGTGCTGAGAATCAAACCCAGTGCCTCATACATACTAGGCAAGTACTCTGCCACTGAGCCACAACCCCAGCCCATAATTTAGCTTTTTTAAGTTAAATCCTTGTGAGACTGTGATAAAAGCTAATGTGCTACACACAAAATTTTGTGTGTTTTGCAGTCAACCCACTTTAACCCCTGGACTTTGGGTTAAAAACCATGAGTCATGTAGGGAGCAGTGGTGCACACCTGTACTCCCAGTGGCTCAAGAGGCTGAGGCAGGAGGATCGCTAGTTCAAAGCCACCCTCGACAACAGCAAGGCACTAAGCAAGTCAGTGAGACCCTGTCTCTCAATAAAATACAAAATAGGGCTGGGGATGTGGCTCAGTGGTCAAGTGCCCCTGAGTTCAATCCCTGGTATCCAAACAAAAAGAAAAAAGAAAAGAAACATGAATCATCAAATCCAGGGCTTCATGCATGTGAGACAAGCACTCTACCACAGAGCCAAATCCCCAATCCAACACAGAATAATTTTGCCTTTGTACGTATTGAAAGGTTTTTTTAAAGAACTTTCCTACATATACTAGGTTTTTTTATATTTCTCTAGGCTTAACTTTCCAGATTTGGAACATTTGACCTCACCAGCAAAGACAAATTTAAACAATAGTACCTGTAAAGTGCTTGCTTGCAACTTTGTAACAGCAAAAAATGATCAGGAAAAGTCAAGGGCTGGGAGGTTTGTATTCATCTGCTGCTACTGACATTGTACCTGTATCATTTAGAAAAGAATTTAGCAACACCCAGGAAGAGAAGAGAGTTGAAAGGGCCCACCAGCTTCTGACCTGATAATTCCACTCCCAGAATTGATTCCAACAAAATGACTTAGGTAGGAATAAAAGCTATATGTAGAAAGACATTTATAGCAAACTTTGTAAGCCAAGAAACCTCTCTCTCTCCCTCTCTGTCTCTTTCTCACACAAACATAAACCCCATGTCCAATAAAACAATGGGAAATTTTAAATAAATATATTCACTAACTTAATGGAACGTATTGAACAATGGAAAGTTTTAAAATAACATTCAGGGGGAAAATATAGAACAAAGAAATCAACATCTTGATTGTTGTCAATAGTGAGGTCACACGGTGGGAAGGCCCAGGGAGCTTTCAATTCTTTGTTTAGCCTCACCCTAAAAGGTAAGAAACTAAACAATTAGAATAAAAGCAGCTCAGAGGAGGAAAAAAACCATACAGGAATCAGAGGAACCCCTCAAAAAAGGGGGGATCTATAAATAATAACTTGTGTGAAATAAGAAATGCTGGATATCCACAAAACAAGAACAAAATGCTGCTGGGTACAGTGCCCCCTCCTGTAAACCTAGCGACCTGGGAGACTGAGGCAGGAGCAATATAGACAACTTAGCAAGACCCTGTCTCAAAATTTTCAAAAAGAGCTGGGCATGTAACTCGAGGGGTAGAACACCCCTGGGCTCAATCCCCAGTCTGAGGGAAAGAGAAGATCTACGTTTAATGGGGAAAATAGGAATGATCAGAAAAAAAAGTTCTTGGAATTGGATTTTGATAGCTGAAATAATAAATACAATAGAAATGCTGGGAAATAAAGTAGAGGAACTATCCAGAAAACGGAACAAAAATATAGGGGGAAAAAAAAACCAGAAGAGATAACCCATCCAGGAGGCCTATTATCTACCTAATAGGAGTCTACTAAGAAAGAACAGAGAGAATGGCCAGAACAAACCATGCCTGGGTAGAGAGGAGAGGATCCCCTTGGGTTCCACAGTGCTGGGTGAACACCAGTCCGTGCCCAGGAAGGCTTGTTGTTCCTGGTGGTAAGATAAGAAGACTCCAAAGAATGTGAAAACAAAGGAAATATTTCCGGTTTCCAGTCTTTAGGTAGGGATCAAAGCAGAATGAGCCTAGTAAAGCAAAGAAAGTATTCATAAAACATCCGAAGAAATCAGCCAGCATAATAGCTTGCAACCTACACTGTCTGTTCCCCTGGGAGCAGGCTTGGTGGCCCTCCACCCACCGCCTGCTGCTGCAGAGGAGCATGTGAGGAATAAAATGTCCAAACTCTCTCTATTGAGTCCTCCACATTCTTTCTTTCAGGACTGGTGTACAGTACACTGAAGCTGTTGCAGCCCTGGGGAGGCAGAGAAAGGGCACCACTTTCTACCACAACTACCCAGGAGCATGGAGTCCAAAGAAAAGCGCTAGGTGGTTAGGAAGTGGGGGGTTGAACCACAGCACAGCTGACTACTTAGAGACCCTTGGTTGGATCCTAGCATCCTACCAAATGCAAATCCTCCCCAAGCCCTGCAGGCCTTTTGTGCCTTATCACACCTGAGAAGTATTATGCACACCTAGCAGGTCACTTGTCTTTCCTGAATTATTTTATTAAAGCCTCACAACGACCCAGCTTTTATAAATCAGGAAACTACTGTACAGAGAGGTTGGGAAGCATGTCCAAGTTCCCAGGTAACAAGGAGAAAAGCCAGGTTGGGTCATAGGTAATCTGACCCTGGAACTTTCACCTTTAACTTTACAGCACCTTACACCACAAGACTTAATACATCTCTCCCAGAAGGCTGGGAGTGCCCCCTAGGTCCCAGCTGTCTCACCATACCCTAGACCCCAGACAGGACCTACAGCAGGTCATTGAAAGGCTGTGAGAATCTCCACCAAGAGCTTTCTGCACTGCCAGCACTTGGCTCAGAGAGCCCTAGTGTGTGTGAGTATCCACAGAAGGGCATCAGCCCTCACAAGTTGTAGGGTGCTGGGAGCAGCCACTAGACTTCAACCCTCCTTCCTCACCCCACATCTTATTCAGGGGCTGCCCATGGGTTTGCTCAGGCTGGAGACAGGAGCCCAGCTCCTCCCAATCTGGGAAGCCAGACAAAGCAGAAC
>NC_138182.1:222498918-222567947 GCF_964194105.1 Spermophilus citellus | reverse complement strand
CCCTCTCTCCTCTCTCTCTCCCCTCTCTCCTCTCTCTCCCCTCTCTCTCTCTCTCTCCCCTCTCTCCTCTCTCTCCCCTATCTCCTCTCTCTCTCCTCTCTCTCCCCTCTCTCCTCTTTCTCCCCTCTCTCCTCTTTCTCCCCTCTCTCCTCTCTCTCCCCTCTCTCCTCTCTCCTCTCTCTCCCCCCTCTCTCCTCTCTCTCCCCTCTCTCCCCTCTCTCCCCTCTCTCTCCTCTCTCTCTCTCCGCTCTCTCCCCTTCTCCCCTCTCTCCTCTTTCTCCCCTCTCTCCTCTCTCCCCTCTCTCCTCTCTCCTCTCTCTCCCCCCTCTCTCCTCTCTCTCCCCTCTCTCCCCTCTCTCTCCTCTCTCTCTCCTCTCCGCTCTCTCCCCTTCTCCCCTCTCTCCTCTCTCTCCTCTCTTTCCCCTCTCTCCCCTTTCTCCCCTCTCTCCCCTCTCCTCTTTCTCCCCTCTCTCCCCTCTCCTCTTTCTCCCCTATCTCCCCTCTCCTCTCTCCCCTTTCTCCTCTCTCTTCTCTCTCTCTCCTCCCTCTTCTCTCTCTCCTCCCTCTTCTCTCTCTCTCTCCTCCCTCTTCTCTCTCTCTCCTCCCTCTTCTCTCTCTCTCCTCCCTCTTCTCTCTCTCCTCCCTCTTCACTCTCTCTCCTCCCTCTTCTCTCTCTCTCTCTCTCTCTCTCTCTCTCTCTCTCTCTCTCTTTTAAAATGCTGCCCTGGATAGAGAGAAGCTCTTAGCATTGATAAAACATTAATTGTAAAATTTTCATCAAGGCTCCTATCATGGGGCACAATATCAAATAAAAATTCAGGTGTGCAGAAAACTGTTCTTTTCCCACTGATTTTAATATCTGTTTTGATTTCTGTCCCACCAATGAGGCAGAAATGGAATCTGTCAATTTAGAATGTATTCATGCCCTGATGCTAGCCTCTTTTCAAAGTTCCAACAAACTTTGGGATGGGGTCTTGAACATCTTTAGGTGCACAGGTGTCTGGAAGGTGCCATCTACTGTCACTTGCTTTATACCCTTCCCAGCTACAGATGTACCACCCAAAGGCTATAAAATTTGCTATTGCTACTGTAATAAATTTAATGGTTTAAAACAACATAAATTTATTACCTCGCAGTTTCTGTAGGTCAGAAGTCCAACTGAGGTCTCTCCAGACTAAAATCACGTGTTGGCCAAGCTGGGCTTAGATCGGGAGATTTTAGGAAAGAACCTTCCCCTATGCTCACTTGGGTTGTAGGCTAACTTGGTTCTTTATGCTCAAGGACTGAGGTCCCCATTTCTCTGTTGGCTCCCTGCAGGCCTTTCTGCAGTCCTTGCTCACCAGCACTGAGGCATCAGACTCTTCTCATACCTGGAGGAGCTTGGACTTCACCTCCTGCAGCATCTCTTGGATGCTTCTGCCCTCCTCTCTTCCTGGATTACATTGGGCTCATATAGATAATATAGGTGCTCCTACTTAGTCAGATGATTACTAACCTAATTCCACCTGCAAATCCCTTTCCAGCAGGACCTAAATGTAAGTTTGATTGGCCAACCAGGGAACAGGCAGGGGTATATCTTTGGAATTCTACCTCTGTCTACCTCAATGGCCACAATGTGACTGCACCCCCTGGAAATACCCAGTGCAGTGGCCCTGCCTGCCCAGTAGAATGTCACTCTGCCCTTCAGCAGCCCATAGTCTCTGGACATGAGATGTCTTTTCAAGGTCATGGTCCTTTTAAGGCTGAAGCCTCACTGTAACTACTGTGGCTGTTTGGGGAAGGAATTCATTCTGAGCTGAACCACACTAGGATGAGAACCTCTAGAAGGCAAGGCCTACTCTGTTCAAATGTACCCACATAATCCATTTTTTTCTGGGAACTCCAGGCCATGGGACAATACCCCTTACCCCAGGAAATACCACCTCTGCATTCTTATGGCTTTTCCTTCTTCCCTCTACCATCAAAGAATCTTTTTTGCATCTCTAGACGAAACCTGCCTCAGTCTGGCTGGGCACAGAATCACGAGCCACTCAAGCAGGAACAAAACTTTATTTTTGAAAAAGCCGCCAATACTCGGTAGGCAAGCCAAAAACAGTCCACCCACGCGCGTGTCTACCGGAAGGGGGGGGAGCCCCCCACCTCCCCCGGAATTCCCTCCTACTATCCTTCCCCAACCAATGGGAACTCTCCAGGAGTCCCGTAACATGAGTCCCGTAGCAAGCCAAGGTGAACAGCAGGAGTCCAATTTCCATATGAATGTAAATCTTAACAATCATATCATCTCAATGGCTAGCTGGCGTCACCTTACAACCGAAAGTGCCATGCATCATATTATTTGCTTGTGGCTCCTAGCAGAAACCGTCCTCTCATCACACACACCCGAACTTTTCAGTCTTGTCCATTCTGGAGTGGCTTTGGACAAAAGGCCTGACCCTGCCTTCCTTGCTGTCACATCCCTGTCACATCTGAGGTTATGAACCTGCACATCAGCTCTTTGGAGGTGGGAAGGGCAGGAAGCTACAGATGGCAGAGCAGGATTCATATTTCAAACCTGCTTTCCTGCCACTCTCCTGACCTGGAATAGTGTTTAAAATGTCCTTGGTTCTTGGCCTCACAGAGTCCCATCTTTGGTGACTAAGTTGGAAGATATGCGGCTCTGACTGCAGCGATGTCTCCCCACAATAGGCTGCACCACCTGGGGAAGGGCAATGAGGACTGTGGGCAGCTTGGAGGCCTCCCTTGTTCACTGTTCAGGGCCTCATTCAGACCTCTCACACACGCCCTCTCCAGCCCTCAGGTGGCTGGGATCATTCCCTACTCTGTCTAGCTACCGCCACCTGGACCCCAGGGCCAGGATGTCAGGTCCTGATAAAAGTAAAAAACACCTGAGGGCTTCAGAGCAGAGCCCTCCATTGAGGTTACAAATTATGGCCTTCCCTGTCCCCATACCTACTCCCTTCCTGCCTTCCTAGAGCACCTCCTTGGTTGAATTCAACCCATACGAGGTGGCTTTAGGGAGGAAGGAAGACTTGAAAGCAAAGAATTTGCTCATCTATAAGGGCTGGTTCCCAGGTACAGGTAGAAACTGGGGAGACCCTATACTATGTGATGACTGAATATTTTCTCTAGAACATGCTTCCAGGATTTGGAACTATAGGAACATCTTCAGGACCAGAAGATATCAAGTTGGACAGGGCTTCTTCATAGGAGCAACAAAGTATACGGACAACAAAATCCTGACCTCTGGGGAGATGCTCAGTCATGGGCATCAGCTAAAGCCAAGCCCTAAACTTTCTTACCAAAAGGGAAGTTGCTGGGATCCATTGAGGCTCAAAGTGGAGGTTGGTTCACAGGGAAGGAACAGCCAGAGCAGGGCAAGGGGGATGGAGAACCCGTCTCCCTGACCCAGACCCCAACTCACCCAATGGATTCAATGCATGAAAAAAAAATTATATATTCAAGTCCAAACTCCCAAGGTGATGATATTGGGAGGTAAGGCCTTTGGGAGTGACTAGGGAGGGAATTAGTGCCCTAATAAAGAGACCCAAGAGATCTAGCTAACCTATTCTACTATGTGAGGACATAGTGACATGGTGACATCTGTGAACCAGAGGGTGAGCCCTCACTAGACACTGAATCTACCCACCTCTTAAATTTGAACTTTCCAGCCTCCAGAACTCTGTCAAATAAATTTCTGTTGTTCAAAGACCACCAGTTTGTGGTACTTTTGTTATAGCAGCCTGAATAACACACAAAGGAAAAGCCAGGCATCTCCTGCTGCCCACTTGAATGTCGTAAAGATCTAGGACATAGACATGAGTGGGGCAGGAAGGCCATTAAGCCTGGGCTTTATAGGCATGAGAAGCTTTATTTTAGGGTTTTTTGTTTGTTTGTTTGTTTGTTTGTTTTGTTTTGTTTTTGGTACCAGGGATTGAACTCAGGGGTACTTGACCACTGAGCCACACCCCCAGCCCTATTTTGCATTTTATTTAGAGACAGGGTTTCACTGAGTCACTTAGCGCCTGGCCATTGCTGAGACTGGCTTTGAACTTTAGATCCACCTGCCTCAGCCTCCTGAGCCACTGGGATTACAGGCATGCGCCACAGCATCTGGCTAGTTTTTTGATGCTATTTCCAAATGGTGTTTGTAATGAGTTGTGTCACCCCAGCCCTACCTGTTAGGTGCAGGGCATGCTAAACAAAGTTAGCTGCAGGGTGACCCGGCCACTCAAACCTCCTCTGTCTGGTTCTTTATCATCTGTTTGCATCAAGTCCAAACACTCAAGCCCCAGCCCAAGGCTGAACACTCAACCCTCTCTTGACCCACCCCCCCAAGGCTGAACACTTAACCCCCTTTGTGCTGACAAGGCAGCTTGCAAACCCAGAGACCCATTAGATTTAGGCAGCACAGCAGAAGGGCTATAAAAACCTTCCCCTGCCGGGCTCGCTCTCTCTCTCTCTCTCTCTCTCTCTCCTCTTTTGCACTGCTGCAATAAAGATCTCTTGGTTGCTTGAGTGTTGTGGTCACTTTCCTTTCACTACCCCTACTCCAAATTCATGTGTTGAAGACCTAACCTCCAGTACTTAGGAATGGGGCTGCATTTGAAAGATAGGGTTAAGAGATAATTAAGTTAAAGTGAGGTCATTAGGGTTTATCCCAATCCACTAGGACTGGTACTTTTTTAAGAGGAGGAAAATTTAACCCGAGCAGAGAGGGAAGACCCTGTAAAGACATGTGGAGAAAACGGCCATCTGCAAGCCAAAGAGAAAGGTCTCAACCCTGACAACTCCTCCATCTTGGATTTCTGGCCGCCATGACTGTGAGACGATACATTTTATTGTTTAAGCACCAGTCTGTAGCACATTGTTACGGCAGCCCTTGAGAACGAGAACGAGGGCAACATCCATATTCATGTCATGTGTGTTTAAGTTCTTATTTTCCAAATGTAAACATTGTTTTTTAAAAAATAAACTATAACATCTTGCTGCTTGTTTAACAATTCTACCAACTTTCAATATATTGGGAACCACTTCTCCCCTAATCAAAGTGGCACATGTTCACCAATTCTACTTTAATGAATCTGGGAAGAAAGAATAAAATAGGCAGAAAGGGGCGGGGGAGAAGAAATAAAGAGAGGGAAGAGAAGGGAGGGGAGGGGAGGGAAGAAAAGACAGGTCTCTCTGTCTGAGAAGCCCTGCAGCAAGGCCTCCACTGTGATGAGAAAACCCAGCAGCCCAATTCCTGGCAACCCTCCAGGGACCTGGAATGAAGTGAACCTGGGCACAACCCTCACAGTTGGCCTGAGAACCAGCTGGCACCACTAAAGCGAGGACAGAGCCCTCAGTCAGCTGGCCACGTCCCAGGCTCCCCCCGCCCTGCCCCATAAAACCATCTGGAAAATTAAAATAAGAACTTCTGCGTCCTACCAAGCTCCAGGGATCCTGCGAGGGACAGGGAGAGACTATCCACAAGGCCCTCACATTCCTAGAGGAGGTTGTCCAGGAAAAACCTATAGTCTGGCTTCTTTTGCCCTAAGTAGCAGAAGTGAGCCGCTGGTCAGGGCTCTACCCAGCTGCTCTTGACTGTCTTTGGGAGCCACGTCTACTTCCCTCCCACCTGACTGAACAGAAGTTTCTCCCAGGCTCCCACTCTCGCCTGCTCCTCCTCTCTGCTCTCCCCTCCAGCCCAGTCTGCAGTTCAACCCCCTGAAAAATGAGTTCAGCCTTGCTTCCAACTCGGTGACTCTGCCTTCAGCCAGGAGAGTGCACACGTGGGAGGAGAGAGTCTCAGCTTCTGTCTGCCTCACCAGCTCCCTGATGATGCAGATGTCTCTGATCAGAGGCAGAAAGTGCTAGACAGTACAGCAGGAGGGAATTTTTGTTTCAAGTTTATTTAAGTAGAAATCTGGACTCTCACTTGTTGAGAGTCAAGGGTGTTATTCCCCCAGGCTGCTCAGAGCTGTTCAGAGGCAGATGATGAAGCTAGGTCCCCTCACACTTTGAGCAGCATTGGGCATACAGCTCCAGAATCAAGGTGGCATTTAGCTGGGCTTTCAGGCCAGCACCAGCAATTAATCTACAGTTAGGCCCCTGGGAATTCATAAGCAGGCACAGCTCAATTTGGAAATGCACCTGAAAACACCCCCACCACCACCAACACCCAGGCTTCTCTGTACCTTCACTCTCTCCAGCAGGGTCTGGCCAGGCCCCAGGGTAGATTCCTTCTGGTTAATTGCACTTTTCCTGGCAGGGCCTCTAGACTCATGAAATCTGTCTTTTGCCAAAGACAAAGACTACAGGCTGCAGCTGATCAGGTGCCATCGTTTTTCAGTGACATCTTCCTGCCCCCCCCAATTATAAAGTCATACAACTCAATTTAGAATATTTAGAAAATGTTGAAAAGTACAAAGATAGGAATAATCCTATAATCCTACCACTCGGAAATGATCAGTTTGAGCATTTTGGAAAATGTCCTTCCAATCTTTTACAAGCATGTTTGTGATTTGTATACAATCATGCATTGGGCTCCCAAACTCCCTAATAGTAACATTGAAGAAAAACCATTTATCCATGTTAATAACTCTTTGAAAGCATGATTTCTAAAAGTGATATAATTGGTATCCTAAGGATTTGCCATTATTTTGGGTGGGGGGTAAGGGGTGTACTCAGGGGTGCTCACCCACTGAGCTACATCCCCAGCCCTATTTTGTATTTTTTTATTTAGAGATGGGGTCTCACTGAGTTGCTTAGCACTTTGCTTTTAGCTGAAGCTGAATTTGAACTCATGATCCTCCTGTCTCAGCCTCCTGAGTTGTTGCGATTACAGGCCTGCACCACTGCCTATTTAGGATTTGCCACTATTACCACTTACCCTATTTGGGGCATTACTTTTTTTTCCCTCCTAATTCAAATCATTTTATTCTGGCCATCTTTCTACTGAAATCTCTACCCCTATGATCTCTTTATTTCCTTAGGATACATTTCTGAGATTGAGATACTGGAGTGAAGAGTTAGAATACCCCTAAAATTTCTGATAGATACTGAATTGATTCCAGAACACTTTACTAAATCCATCCCCCTGTAGCATATCTTCTTTTATTCTTTCCCAATTTGGTAGGTTAAAGATAGCATGCTTTCCAGCCTGCATTTTGTTTAGTGAAAGTGCACTGTGGCTCAGTATTTTTTTTTTCTATGTTTAGCGGCCATCCAGGTTTCTTCCTCTGTGGACAGTCTGTAAGCATCCTCAATGGGTAGTATGCATCACTACAGGATGGTACCCACCCATGGCCTCTGGCATGCTGTGGCCACCATGCTATTGTCATGGTTCCCCATGACAGTTGCCTTTATTATTAGACTCCGTGTATTTCCACTCAAACCCCTGTTTCTGGGTGCTGCCTTTGCGACAACCCAGTGTTCCCAGTATCCTTCCTCAATTAACAATTTCCTGTCCTGGGCCCCATTTCTTTATCCACCTTCTCTATGCTAGGTTAAAAGAAATGGATTTGAACAGATTAACTAACCGAAGCTAAATGCTTTTGCCTAGTCAAAATGTTGGCCATGCACAAAAGCTTCTTAACAAGTGACTCTGCCTAGGAGTCACAAGCCAGGATTTCAAGTGAGTGAGGTGGAAGTGCATAAGTCCCATTTTGTAGAGAAGAAAAGTGTGTCTCCAAAGTGATCCACCATAAACGAGGGGAAAGAAAACAGAGTTCATCCAAGTGCCCATCATGTGGGCTTGATGCCACAGCTCCCGTAATTAGGAGGAGCTGAGACACCCAGTCCCTACATTCAATTGTTACACACCTGATGTTCTAAAGAAGTGTCTCTTAATTTCAGTGTGGTTGCTGCTTTTATTGACAGTTTTCAGCAGAGGGAGGGATTAAGCAGACAAAATGCTGCCAAGGATCATTTCTGCCAGGGTGAACTGGAAATAAATTCTGTCACTTAAATGCAACCTCAGGTTTTGCCCAACCTTGCTCAATCCCCAACACAGGAACCAAGACACGTGTTGTAAAATTTTCTTCAATGATATTAGTGGATTAAGAATAACCCTCTAATATTTCTCACTTGTTCATTACTAACCCAATCTTTTTTGAATTTTCAGTTTGCAGTATGTACCTCTTTAGGCTGTAATACAAATGACACCACGTTGTAATTTTTGTTTTCTGTTTCTGCAACTAGACTTTGAGCGAGTCAGGGCAGATCTCATTCCTTTTCATAATCCTCAAATTTCACAAATGAAGGTAGTCAACAAAATTTTGTTGAATGAAGGAGTAAAAATTTTTCTGAGTTAACTGCATAACTCATAACTGCATAAAATATATAATTTTGTCATTCTACATTTACTTCTTTTAAGGTCTAATATCAGTGTGGTGACATTTAGTAATTTAAATCCAATTGTATTTATGAGGGCCAGGCAAGAGAGTACAAAAATAGAGTACAAGTGGAGGTATCCTCTGCAAGCAAGGCTTCTTTAACAAAAGTTTAGTGGGATTTCTACCACTGCTAACAATGGGGATATTATAGGAAGGAGGGAAATCTTTTATGCACAAAGTTAATTCAACATTGAAAAGGAAAGAAGACGTCAGTTCTGCTCACACGTAAAAGAAATCAACCATCAATCTGGTCTTGTCCAGGAAACCCAGGCTGAGTGAGGCTGAGGCTGATGGATCAATGTGGGGAGTATAAAAATAGGTCCCTTCCCTTTGGCCTCTCTGGCACGCCATCTTGTCTCGATCCACCTTACACAAGCTGTATTAAATCAACTTTTAAAAGCCTAAAACCAAGTTTTCCTGTCAGAAAGGCCAGACTTTCCATTCCATTTTGCACTGTGGATGTTCTACCTGGGCCTAAGTCAATAACATGGATTTTCTGAGGAAGAAATAGAAGGAATAGAAATTCTAGCCCTGAGTCTCTCTCCCCTTACTGGACAGAGAGTGAGACAGAACCATCAGTTCTGATTGCTATGAATGTCATCAGAAACTTCCATTCAAATTCTCCATTCCTATCTCAGGGACTTGCGTGTCACATCTCCGTGCCCTATCATCGTCACACCCAGGACTCCATGGTGAGAGAAGGTGTAAAAGTCAGTGTATACCTGCTTTTTCCCTCAAGGTGGGTGGATACTAAGTAACAGAGCTCAGAAACTAATGGCTCCCTTGCCAATAGGATGACATTCTCTTCCAGTGGCCCCCAAATGATCAGAGCTCAGCTGTCATCCCATGCTGCACATGAGCTCATTCATGAACTACATCCCTGGGGCCAGGCCTGCTTGGACCTGGAGGGAGATGCTGTAAACAAGAGGATTCAGGTTCATGGAGAACATTGTGGTTTGGATATGAAGTGTTCCCTGAAAACTCATGTGTGAAACAATGCAGGAAGGTTCAGAGGTAAAATGATCAGGTTGTGAGAGCTGTGACCTAATCAGGGATTAATCCATTTGGTGGATTAATGGGTGCTATCTGTAGATAGACAGGATGTGACTGGAGGAAGTGGGAGCATGCCCTTGGGGGTATATAATCCGTGGCACCCTGTACTCAGGCTCTCTGCTTCCTGGCTGTCATGAATTGAATATCTTTCTTCCACCATGATGTTCTGCCTCACCTCCAGCCTAGCGCTATGGAGTCAGCTGACCATAGACTGAAACTTTGAAACCATGAATTAAAATAAACTTTTCCTCCTCTAAGTTGTTGTTTTTGTCAAACCTTTTTTTTTGGGGGGGGGGTACTGGGGATTGAACTCTGGGGCACTCAACCACTGAGCCACATCCCCAGCCCTATTTAAAGACAGGGTCACACTGAGTTGCTTAGCACCTCCCTTTTGCTGAGGCTGGCTTTGAACTCACCATCCTCCTCCCTCAGCCTCCTGAGCCACTGCGATTACAGACATGTGCTGCCATATCAGAATAGGTCCCTTCCCTTTGGTTTATCAAGATTTTGGTCACAGCAACATAAAGTGGATCACAACAGAAACTGTGACTCTCCAGCTCTAGTCACCTGCAATTGCAGGGTTTTTCACTACAATGATGAATATTTTGCATGAGGAACAAAGTGAAAGGGAAGACTATGTAAGGAAATGCTTACACCAAGACTCCAGAGTAAGACAGGCTAAAGTTCCTCTCCTCTGTCACTTACTCTCTGAGCCTCAGTTTCTCCATTTGTAAAACAGGCTAATACTAGTACCTATCTCATAGATTGGTGGATTCAGGTAGAGTGGTTAACCTGGGACCGAGTGCATATTAAATGCTCTATAGTAGGGTAATGGTGATGATGTAAGTCTAACACAAAGAAGAGAAAGGAACAAACACCACTGTCCCCAATTTCAGTGATCTCTTTCTCTGATTTTTAGTTTTTCTTATCATTTGTCAGCACACTTCACCACACTTTGGTCTTGAATTATATGATCCCTGGTGATTTTACTTTTATAAAGCAAGCACAGTGTATTAGTGTTTGCTTTATAACTATTAATGTTTGCTCTCCTGAGGCTAATAGCAAATAAACAAATAAATAAACACAAACTGATGACTTATAACAAATTTATTGTCTCACAGTTCTGGAGGCCAGAAGGATGAAATCAAGTTGTCTACAGGGCTGTGCTCCCTCCAGAGGCTCTGGGGGACCATCTACTCCTAGCCGCTTGGAGCTTCTGGTGGCTGGCAGCATTCCTTGGCTTGTAGCTACATCTGTCCAATCTCTGTATATTGTTTATATTACCCTCAATTCTATGTCTTTTTCTCTACTGTGGCCTTTATAAGGACACTAGTCACCCATAGATAATCCAGGATGATGTCATCATTTTAAGATCCTCGTTACATCTGCAATGTTAACATTCATAGATCTGGGACTAGAATATAGGCATATGTTTTTGGGAGCCACCAATCTTAGTCTTTTCAGGCAGCTATAACAAAGTACCAGAGACTGGGTGGCTTATAATAGAAATGTGTTCCTTATAGTACTAAAGTCTAGTAAGTCCAAAACCATGACATCAGCAGATTTGGTTTATGGTGAAGGCCCACTTGCTGATTCATATGCCACTGGTCCTTTCACCATGTCCTCATGGTGGAAAGGATCAGAGATCTCCATGGGGTCTCTTTTATAAGAACACTAATCACATTTATGAAGGTTTCCCCTCTCATGACCTAATCATCTCTCAAACAGTGGGATGGATTAGGGGTTAAAACTTCAACTTAAGAATTGGGGGTAGATACACTCAGTTCATTGCTCCACCATTAAGCCCACTACTCATGGTAACTAAGAGCATGGACTTGAGAAGCAGACTGACCTGGATTTGAATACCTGGCACCTACTCCAAATCCATCACTTGGGTTACTGTGTTAATCAGTTTCTGTTGCCATAACAAATACCCAAGACAAATCAATTTAAAAAGTGGCAAGGTTTATTTTGGCTTACAGTTTCAGATATGTTAGTTAGATATGGTAAGCTTTGTTGCTTCTGAAACTGTGGCAAAGCAAGATATCATGGCAGGGAGTGTGTGGTGGAACAAAGCTGTTCACCTCATGGTAGCCAAGAAGCAAAGTGAAAGAGGAAGTGACCAGTGTTCCAATATCCCCCAAAGACCTAACTTCCTTCCACTAGGCCCCACCTCCTGAAGTTTCCACCACCTTCCGATCATGCCACCATCTGGGGACCAATTCTTTAACACCTGGGCCTTTGGGGGGCTTTGCAGATCTAAATGACAACAGTCACCTTTATTAATTACTTAACATTTTGAACCTCAGCTTCTGGAAAAGGGCCAGCAATGCTCATTCCTCAGGGTTGTTTGTGGGAATTAAATAAGTTAATATGACAGAGGTATTCAATCAATGGTAGCTTATCCTCCTAGGCTGCAAGCTGTAAGAGCAGGCACCATTTCTTCGCTTCTTTTGCAGATCTAACACAAGTCTGCAGACAGTCCCTCTTCAGTGAAGACAGGGTGACAAATTGGCTGAACAGGTGGCCTAAACAGTTACTGCCACAAATTACATGGATTACACGAGGATTAGGAAAGTTGAGTTCAAATTCTCCAGGAATCTAAAGGAAGCTATTAGAAGGTTTCAATGTTGACCCCAGCCTGAACATTGTGGGGACAAGCTGAGTGGACTTTGGACAGAGAATAGGGCCACTAGGGCGGGCACAGAACCATCTGTACTCACCATCCCTTGAAAGCTCTCCTGGTGACTTCATTCCTAGGATAGGAAAGCAGCTATTCTGGGGAAGCTCCAGCATTTCACAGAGCATGACCCCTGAATCCTATTGAGGGCGCCTTTCCAGACCACAACTAGGAATTCACCTACTCATTTCCCCTGTCCCAGAAGGGCTGGCTGCTCTAATCTATTACCAACATTGCAGCACCTCTGAATATCCTAGGGAGATGTTTTAAATGCAGATTTCTGGCCCTCAACCGGACTAGCTGAATAAAGCTTTACTGGGGTGGAAATAGGAATGAACCATTTTAAACAAGTCCCTGAGGTAATTCTGATTCATTGGAGAAAGCAAACCATAATCATATCATAACTCAACCCATCCCTGGGCATGGACCTGAGCTCCAGGCATTCTACCTACAAAGCCAATATGGAGAGTAAGAGTTTGGGGTTCAGACAGTATTGAGGTCCTTCATATAATAGTTGGGACTTTGGCAAGTTACTTGACTTCTCTGAATTTCAGTTTCCTCTTCTAAAAAAGTCAGAATAATTTACATCAAGTGTTGTTGTTAATTAAATGAGAATCACGTAAGTGCCAGTGCATAGAGATTGAAGCAGAAGATGCTTCTGTTCCGCAACCCACTTATGCTTCTTCACTGATACATGGCTACATTGTATTTCCCAGCATTCTTTGCAGCTGAGCATGACCAAGTGACCAGTTCTCACCAAGAGAATATAACATATAAGTTATGGTGCCTTTTCTGGGCAAAGGTTTAAAGAATAAATATGCCTCTCCATGTTCTCTTTCACCTTGCATGATTTGATGCAAGTGACAGGCCCCAGGGAACTGGGGGAGCTACAATATGGAAGGAGCCTGGGTGCCTAACTCATATTTCATTGGGTAAAAGAAAACCACCCATCAACCATAACACCTGCCTTGGATGTTTTTCAAATGACATAGAAGGTCAAATACCTTTAGATTCTATTTTTTTTTTTATAACCAATAGGTAGTCAGGAAATGTTAACCCCCCTCATTACTTCCAAATAAAAGCCACACATTATACTTCTTATCCTAAAACATCCTCCCTCCAAAAGCAGAAAGTGTTCCAGCATAATTATGCCCTTAAGTACATCTAAAAAGTTTTTTTTAAGGAAGGCAATAGAGGTTTGTCATGAGACACCAAATATACAAATGACCAGGTTATATATATTATAGAACTCAGAGCTGCAACCTGTAGCAACTATGGTAGAAGCCAACCTACTATCTGTAGCAACTGCTCCAGGAAGCCAAACAGTGTAATGCTTGTAGTAATAGGCCCACGAAGGCCAGCACTTGATGAATGATTGACACTTTCCCTTCCAACTGTGAACTAACCAGAGAAAGCCAAAAATGTTCTTCTAATCAATCACATAGAATGCTTCACTGCTGGTTGACTTACCTCAGCTTCCCCTGGGCCAATTCCTCTAATCAAGGAATTTCTAAACCTTCCCTCTTCCTATGATAATGCCTTCCTGCTCCTCTGCCTGCCTTTCAAGACTCTGCTAAATGAAAGAGATGGTGGCTGATTCTCTTGCTATAGTAACCTCCGAATAATCTGTTCTACTTGGATGATCTTCATTTATTCCCCCAGTCCTTATTTTTCAGGAAGATTTAGGGCTCCGAGATATAAGGAAATTTCATAAAAGGCTGCAGGAGTGTTTCATGCAACCTCAAAGAAAGTTGCTAGGCCATGGGAAGACCCTAGAACCAGAGCCTGGAAAAGCAATCACAGCTCTTTTCTCTTGCATCTTCTCTCAGATAATGTTCTTGAATCTTTCTTCTTGCAAACAGACTTCTCTCTGATCCAAATGGCAGAAAACATGAGCATGGACAGGGCCTGTGCTTGTACGGACACCTGAAAAGGATAATTCTGGGTCCTGATTCTGCAGACCTTGGGTTGAGTGACATCCTAAACAAATTCACTGAGTGCCCAGCCTCCAACCCAGAGCAGTGTGGCTGCCATCACTCCTGTTATAAACCTGGCAATCAGAAGTCCATTCCTATGGAGGGGAGGGGAGAAGAGGACTGTTCCCCACTCCAAAAAAAAAAAAAATGTAGGCAGGCAGACAACCCAACAGGAGGCCACCCCATTCCTGATGTCATAGTGAGACAGTGGCCATGTAGTGATAGACTCCACATCTTCTAGCGTACCAGTGGTCACTGACCAGCATGCTCCAGTTACTGATTTTCTTTATGAAGGTACCATTTATCCAGTTATTGAACAGTTGTGCATCCAATCTTATGTTAGGGGATAGGAACACAAAGTAAAGGAAAATCAGAACCACAATCTCTGCTCTCAGGCTGCAGCGGGGAGAACATACCACATAAGTGAACAATTAATATACTGTGAGAAGTGCTGTGCTCAGTCTCTAACCTAAATCAGATCAAGAGCTGGGTTGAGGATGTGGCTACCAAGAAATGTTTCCTAGAGAATGCGATGCCTGAGAGGGATCTTGAAAATCAGGGAAGTGGATAGAAACAAGTGAAGAAAGAGTGTTCCAGGCAGAAGGAATGTTCACTGCCAAGAAAGGGTGTTTTGGGGAAAACCAAAATTTATTGTGGCTGAGAATGGATTGAGGGTGTCTGGAGATGGGGAGACTCAGTTGGGCAGTGTTAGGATGGCTGTAGGCCTGAGCTTAAGCTACTCCATTTTAAAAACTCCAGTATGAAACCTGCAGTCTCACCAGGCACACTCACAGAGCCCTCCAGAATGACCTCAAACAAGTTACTTTCCCTCACCCTGTTAAACAGAGTGAAGCCCTTGGCAGGCTGTTCTCGCCTGATAAGAGGGAAAGGCGAGAAGATCAGGGTGGAGACCACCAGACTAGATGTTTCTGACCCCAGGGTAAATAATGTCATGGAGAAATTCAGTAGTAGCTAATAAGGATTGAAAGTGGGGGTCAAAACCCCCCAAATTTAGTGTAAGTAATAGAGCAAATGAACAAGGATTCAGCCAGCCGAAACAAGGAGAGCCTAATGAGGACCTGACATCCCATCACTTGTCATCACTTCCTGAGCCTCTGCGTGATCCTCAGCACTCTCAAACTCTACCGCCTCTGTCTGGTCCTTGGTGAGAGCCGCAACTCCTTCCTGCAACCCCCTCCTCAACCAGTCGTCCATTCCACGTCTGGAAAAGCCTGCCTTGATTCCTGACCTGGTCACCTCGGTCTGAGTGAGTGTGCATCTGCTGGACATAAAGCCTAAGGCTTAAGACTTTTGAACTTAGCATGCAGAGGGAATGTCTGTCATTAGCCTGTCATGATTAAGTGTGTTTTGCAGTGCTTAGAATCAACGTAGAATTGTTTGCTGTGAATTGCTTATGTCTATTGCAGTGCCTAGCATTAAGGATTGTGGTTTTCTTGATTAAGAACCTATAGAGTGAAATTGAATGGAGTAATTTGAGTGAATAAAGCATTGAAAGGGGCAGAAGCACGTGGACATTCTTTATTTCTCCCCTTGACTGCATACGTCTCAATTTTGCCCCTTCAGAAAGGCAGTTGTTGCAGTAACCTTGGAGTCACACAGGTGGCCTAAGATAGCAGCCTTGTATATGGAAAGTGGGTGGGATGAGGTGGGGTGGGGAGGGGAAATACGTAAATGAGTTATGACTTGAAATACAGAAAGAAAATGTGAGAAAGACACAGATTTTGTCACTATTTACTTGGCAAAACCACAAGCCTGAATCAAGACCCTTCCTACAAATATGAACTCAAGTTTGTTCAGATCAGACATTCTGTCTGAAGGGGTTGGGGTTGTGGCTCAGCAGTAGAGTGCTCACCTAGCACATGCAAGGCCCTGGGTTCGATCCTCAGCACCACATTAAAAAAAAAAAAAAAAGTATTGTGTCCAACTACAACAAAAAAATCTAAGAATTTTTTTTTTAAAAAGAAATTCTGTCTGAAGGGAGAGGAGCTTATGAGTCATCAGTGTAGCCTAGTGATTTTTTTTTTTTTATGTCTATGGGACAAAGGAAGATAAGAGCACTTTAGACATCACTCTGAACATTTAATTGATAGACCGAAAAGCCAAAATGAGAGGAGGAAAAGGGAAGAATCAAAATCTGATTTAATATTGCCCAACAAGCAGATCTGGGACAGCAACAGCCAACCAGTTTTGCAGATCCAATTTGGATTATAAAAAGATGATTTCTCAGTAAGATGGGTCCTGACTGTAAAATTAGTACTAAGTATAAAATCAGAAGCAAATGAAGAGTCAACTAAACACAGAAGTTTTACTCTGACAATACACAGTAAAGTCCAAATTGTAAGTTTCCTGCCAAAGAGAAATATAATCTTCCCTGGTGACATAAATCAGAACTCCATGACATCACTCAGATAACCACAGAAGAATGTATCCTGTAATGCAAGCAGCCTTTCCCTACCCAGCTGACCAACAGTCACCATTGATGAGTTTAACAAACACTCCATTTCATAGTCTTCTGAAGCGGACATGAGCAGATACATCCAAATAAATATTTTTAACTTCAATGTTGGAAGATGCATTTATTTTTTATTTTATTTTTTTGGTACTAGGGATTGAACCCAGGTGCTCTTAATCCCTGAACCACATACCTAGCCCTTTTTTAGATTTTATTTTAAGACAAGGTCTTGATAAATTACTTAGGACCTTGATAATAGTTGAGGCTGGCCTTGAACCTTCGATCATCCTGCTTCAGGCTCCCTAGCTGCTGGGATTATGCGTGTTTTTTATTTTAAAGTACCATTCTACATATGCCACTTTTCCTATATGAAAAACTACAAATTAGCTACCCACTACCTTTCTTGTCCCAGGGAAGTTTATAATTTTAATCTGACTACAAAATAATTTTTTTAAAGTTTTGATTAACAAACTTTGATCTGGCTGCAAAATAGAGAGATATTCATTGTAAAAAGTTTTCAAAGAAAGCAAAATCACCAGAATTCTAATGCCCCAAAGCAATTGCCTTCTGAAAGTTAAGACATATTGATAGCACATACCAGGGAAAAAAATAGTAACTTTTTAAAACTTCCTTAATCCCTATTAAGGTGGATTGTATCATTGTCCAAAATATCTGCTGCCCCACCTTGGGGGAGAATAAAACTTCCTGCTCTCTGCAGCAGCCTTGAGTCTGTGACTTGAGCCCTTCCTTGAGGATTGCATATCTACTCCACCCGGTTGACCTCAGGAGTGGTCATGACATTTGCTTTGACAATGCAGTGACAACAGAAGTGATGTGTGCCATAGCTGTAAGAATCGTCACATGGTTATACCATTCTTTCTCTACCATGAAATCAAAAGTATCCCAATAGAGACTGCAGCATCAGTCCCAGAGTCGAGCTCAGAGTAGAGCTGCAGAGAGCCCATGAACTGGACTTGGGTCACTGTAACCCACTGAGACGGTTGGAGTTGCTTGTTAACACAGAGTAACTTAGCCTACTCTGATACACCTACATGCAAAGAGTCCACTGAATCCTTAAATGTCTTCAGAGATTTTGTGCAAAAGAAATAAATACTTGCTTGCCACTTATATTTCATACATTTAAATTATATTTTAAAACAATTTTGAAGTTATAAAATTTGTGTTATCTTATTTACAAATCCATTAATTTTGCTAATAGTTTATCACCTAATTTTACGTTTTGTTTATTGGAGTTACCTGGGATTGAACCTAGGGGTGCTCTAACACTGAGCTACATGCCCAGCCCTTTTTATTTTTTAATTTTGAGACAGGATCTTGCTAAGGGCCTAGCTAATGTATTGGGGCTGTTCTCAAACATGTGATCCTCCTGCCTCTGCCTCCTGAGTCTCTGGGACTATAGGCATGCATCACTGCACCCAGCTAAATTTTATGTTTTGATGAATTCCCAACTGGCTTACAAATTTGAAAAAGCACACCTAAATATTTATCAAACTTTTAGTTTTAGAAATCCCAAATTATTGGGCTGGGTATGTGGCTCAAGCGGTAGCGTGCTCGCCTGGCATTCGTGCAGCCTGGGTTCTATCCTCAGCACCACATACAAACAAAGATGTTGTGTCCGCCGAAAACTAAAAAATAAATATTAAAAAAAAATTCTCTCTAAGTAAAAAAAAAAAAAAAGAAAGAAAGAAAAAAGAAATTCCAAATTCCTTTAACTGATTTTCTTCAGACCTTTGAAAAGCCAAATTAGTCTTACATTTTCTAATATAATTAAACTCTTACACTTAAAACTAAAATGTTTATTAGATCTTACTAAACCCCAGCACACACAATCTAAATGTAATACTATCATTTAAACATTGGAACACTGTCTCCAAACTTGATTATCTGTATCTTCTTGAGTTTCTGCTAATATGTCAGTCTCTATGCACCTTAAAAAAATAAGAAACCGTACACAAAATAATACAATGATTAAAAAAATTTATTTTTAGATAAAATTCCTAACTGGACATAACTTAACTTGTCATCAAAAATCTTTGAAAGTATTTTGTGTTCTGGCAATAACAAGATATTCCAAACTCATTTTGATATTTCCTGTCCTAAAACACAAAATATACTTTTCTCGAGTCTAGCCCCTGCCCTGGACTTTTGGTTGGAATGTAGATGAGACAGGTCTGTGAAGCAGCCCCTGGAGGACACAGAGGGGAAAGAGAGAAATTCACAGTAATTTTTGGCCTGACATCGTGAGTGGAACCAACATTCCAGTGTTCAAGTCCATGTACCACATCTGTTAGTCAAGTGCAATTCCTTCCAGACACTGCAGTTATACAAATAGGGAAGCCAGGAGAAAGCTCTACCTGGGAGAGCAAAGATGGCCTGAAGGGCAAAGTCGGGGGTGGGTAGACAGTGAAGAGAAGGTGGGAAAGGGAACTGGAGAGGAGAGATCGGGCTGCTTCTGTAAGAGCAAATGCACTAGGTAAAGATTTTAGGAAAAGTCAGACCATTTTCCCCATGTGTAAAAATGGGAATTAGAACAGTAAATCCATAGGACCATTGTGAGACACACATTAAGTGCTCGCCAAATGCTAGCTATCATTAATTTTACTTTATTCAGCTGGACCTCCAAAATGGACTAGAACTAGAGACATTTTTAAGGAGATCCAGAAAGGCTATTCACTTTCTCTCCCTTCCTCCCTCGTTCACATTGCTCCCCTGCACATCTGTTTTAATCCTCTGAATTCCTGAAAATTGGCTTATTGTGTCCATGATGCCTAAAACAGTCACTGACAACATCTTTTTAGGTTTTCTCAATTCTCCATTCAAGTCAGAAGCCAGCCTAAAGCTGCGCTCTTCCAGTTCCAAGTTCAGATTTCCAAGGAGAGGCTGCCCAACCTGATGGAAAATCCACTCCTAGACCAATTAACCATAGCTACAACCAGGCTGCTCCTGTTAAAACACATCCCAAAGTAGAGAGAGAGAGAGAGGTGCTGTGAAATAAAATGAACTTGGGCACGCTTCCTGCATGTGTGTGCGTACATATGCACTACACACATGTGCAAGCTGGATTGCCCTACAGTTTTCTACATTATTTTCCATTTTACAACATAGAATAATACAATTTTCTATGACACTATTTTTACTAGCTATGTATCACTTCGATGTATAGGTGTGAATTTTAATTCTATTATTTTTGCTTTTACAAACACTTTAGGATCTTCTTATAACAAAATAAGAATTGTGTTAATTGACTAGACTTAATTTCTTAGGGAAATTCTTTGAATTGGAATTGCCAGGGCCAAAGGTATGTTATTTGTAAAGGGTTCTGATACACACTATTGTGTATTAAGGCAATCTAAGTCACTCACACAACACACACAAATGCCATTTTCAACAACATAATCTTTGACACTTTTAAGTTAAAAATTACTTGCCATTTAGGTGAAACAAAATGAACATTAGTTTTATGATTATCAATTATCTATTCTATTAGAATAGATATTAACCCTTAATTATATTGCTTAAATTGCTTAATTTTTCTGACCCATCATAACCTTGACATAGTTGTTGTTTTTTTTTGTTTGTTTGTTTTTTGTTTTTTTTTTGTTTTTGATGTGGGGTGAAGGGGGGTTTCTCTTTGGATCAAACCCAGGGCATCGAGTATGCTAAGTACATGCTCTTTCCATGAAGTTATATCCCCAGCCCTTCATATACTTTTTCAAGTTTGAATACCCAAATCTCTGCTTTCCAGCGCCTAACTTTATATATACCTACAGGGTATCATCCTTTACCTACCAACCACCCCATTCTAAACCTCACTGCCAATTGTATAGATTTTAGACATTTTGATGGGCATTTAAAGCCCTTCATAGGGCACCAAAACTTCTCTAGCATTATCTTCCATTACAGTCATTCACAAATCCTTATTTTGCTTATTCATTTATTCACCACCTATTTTGAGCAGCTATGATATGCCTGGTGTCATTCTAGATGCTGGAGACATTGGAATAAATAGATAAAAATGCCTGCCCTAGTGAACAAATAAGAAAATGAATAGTAGGTCAGATGGTGATGAATATAGCGAAGAACAGAAAAGCAGGGAGGTGGACTAAGGAATTGGAAGAGGGTAAAATCCTAGAGTGGTCAGGGTGTACTCCACTGAAAGGTAATATTTAAGCAAAAGAGTGAGGAGGGTGAGAGAACCAGCCCAGTAGCAGCAATCCCAGTGAGACACGTTAAAATAAGGGAGAGTACCTGCGGGAGCCAGAGGGGGGCACACATCTCATAAGCGTGAACACCAGTAGGGAAGCCAGTAATGCTGAGTCCTAGACGGGCAAGATCAGGTAGGGTTTTGTGGGCCCCTGTAAAGATCCTGGTTTCTCCTTTGAATGAGGCAAGAAGCCAGTTAGAGGGTATGGGAAATTATGTTTCCCAAGATAGCTGTTAAAATCTCACACCTCACAGTCTTTTCCATGATGACCTTGCTACTTCCCTAGGAAGAGAACAGGTGGATGGATAAAGAAAATGAGGCATACATATGATACAACACTATTTAGCCTCAAAAGGGAAGGGACTCTTGCAACATGTAACAATTTGTACGAACCTGGAGGACACTCTTAAGGGAAATAAGCCAGACAGAAAGATGAATATCACATGATCTTACATATGATATCTTTGAAAAGTCAAACTCATAGAAGCACAGAGAACTGTGGTTACCTAGAGGATTGAGACAGAGTTGGGTGATATTAGTCAAAGAACACAAACTTTCATTAAAACAGGAGGAATAAGTTCAAGAGATCCATTGCATAACATGGTGACTATTGTTAATGTATACTTAAAAATTGCCAGGAAGATTAAGTATTCTCACCATAAAAAGAATATGTATCTTAATTAGCTTAACTTGACCATTCCAGAATGTATACCTGTTTCAAAACACCTTATTTGATACCATAAGTATATACAAGTTTTATTTGTCAATTAAAAAAAAAATCAGCAGACACACTATAAGGCCTGATTAACATGTGAATCAATACCTTTGGAAAACATTAACTGAAGGACTTGAATTATATGTATCTAACAGAAGGAGAAAAAATACCATGGTTTTCAATTTTACCTTTTATTAAAGTACAGAGTTAACAAGTTTTGCATTTTCTACATAGGAAAAGACTGATCAACTTCAGATGCTGTATAGAAAAATTAGCATTCAAAAAACAAATACAAATTCATAATCAGCTTTGTAACTAAAAAGAAAAATAACTATTTCAAAAGTTAGCAAAACCTAACCATATCACAGACCTTTATAAACTTCGAACAGTAGATTTACCACACCTATTGCAGTTTCAAATTCTAATATAGCAAAACGTAACCACAAAATTTGGCTACAGCTAATTGTTCCAAAAAAGTTTAAAAAATTAACAAAGTTATGACTATAAAATTGTCGTTTTTCTTTGCAAAATAAAAAAAGCTTAAATCTTTAATAAAGGAAGACAAAACAATCCTCTTAAATTTCTTATAAATAGCTCTCAAGACATATATTACTCATCTGTTGTAAGCTTTCTTTACCTGAGGGAATTTCCCAGGATCCTTTATCACAAAGGATTACCTTTGAACAGTTCTATCATTTTATTCACATGAATATGATTAAACTTCTAAGGAAGTGGATTTGGACATACGCATTTTTAATCTTCCCTTCCCCAATTAAGTTTTTTTCTGAAAGGATTTCGTTTTAAAACAGAACCAAAAAGCTTCTTTGGTAAAAGCCAAATATTTCAACCTTTCAAAAATGACCGACTCTGTGAATATCTACTGAAGAAGAGAGATCTAAAGATCCGTGTGAATAGCTCTGTCATCCCGTGAAGTCACAGGTCCAACCTGAGAGAACCCTTCTCTGCCTGAAATGTAAAACTCAGCTTATTCGCAAGATGCAGAGAACATCCCATGGAAAATTCCATGAGCCAAGTGGCTACCTGCACTGTCCTTGACGGAGGAGGGCCCACTGGTCTTTCTAGGTGTTCAGGGTCTTATTAGCTCAAGGCCAGAACCCTCTTGGTTGGGGGCAAAGCCCTCTTTCAACTCCAAGAGTTGTAGGATGTGAGTGTACAACAAAACGAGATCTTATTTAGAAAGGCATTAGAAAGAGGAAAAAAAAAAAAAAACCAAGCCCAGGAAGCTTAAATACAGGCCCTGGAATTCCCTTCACAGGATAACATGAAGCACCAACGATGGTAAACTGTCTGGCAAAAATTAAATAAGAACGTCATCTTAAAAAGGCAGAGAACAACAATTTGGGGAGAGGGGTGATTAACTGGAGGCTGAGGTCATTCACAGTGAAGGATCCTCTGAGGAACTGCAAGTCCTCAATGTGGGAACTCCCTTGCTGGCCATTACTCACTGGAAACAGAAACCCTAAGAGTCCCAGTGACTCCACCCTCCCTCCCGCCTACACCCATAGTCTATCTACTCAATAAACCTCTGGCAAACAATTTGTAGACAATTTCCCAAGAAACTGTGAAGACAAAACCATAACCAACCAACTAGTATTACAAAAGCTCAACTCAGTAATGACATGGCAGGTTTTCTGAAGACTTGAGATTTAGAAGATTGTCTCTCATCTTCATTCAGGTTACATGTCTACCTATAGTGACATTCTTAGGAGTCTCCCTCATGAAAATGAGAGGGAGAAATTTTCCACATCACATGAATGGCACAGGGGAAACAGACACACAGTCTCTTAACATCTTCAGCTTTCATCTCCAGAGGAGCCTGACCAGCAGCTTCAAGAAAGGCACCTTTGTAATCAGGTACAAAAACTTGGAGGAAGCAAAAGTCTGTTATTTTTTTTTAAAAGACATCAGTGAGTTAAATGAATACCACTGTTATTGCAACTTGAAGCAACTGGCACAATTTTTCCAGTTTCTTAGGTCTCAATAACACAAAATGTAGTTTTTTTTAAACTATCAATGTTGATTCATCACCTGAATATTGTTTCTCATTGTTCATAATCATTAAAGTTGACTTCTTGTCTCTACACCCTAGGTTCTCAGAGTGCAGCCATCTATCTGTGGCCATCCCAGAACCTTGCTAACACTGTCAGTTGAGAATAAAAATGAGAAGGACCTTCATCAGACCTTCAGAGGAGAACACTGTGCCACAAACCAAGAGTTGTGCGGTTGCACAACGGGGGTGGGCTGGGCTGGCTAAGATGGAAGCTGTGAGGGGCATTATCCTCATTTATGTTTCCCTGAGCCTCTTTCTACAGAGCAAAGGGGCCAACAAAGGCCAGCCCAGGATGCATGGCCTTGTCAGTGGGACCCTGACCTGGCGTAAGGGCCAGTTCTAAAATTACCCCAGCTGGCTGCCAGACCCAGATGGGAAGACAAATCAAGAACTCAACTAGACCTCGGCAGGAAGAAATCCAAAGAAACTGCCTGTGATTCTACCTTGGCTATTAAAGGGCTTCTTATGGTGTTTCCTAAAGGTGACCTTGGCTGACCCAGAGCCTCCAGGTCACTGCACCAGGCACTGAAGTGGCTTCTGCCAGGGGGCTGCCACACACAGCCTCATTTCCTAGACAGTCACTAATTCATGGAGCTTGCTCTCCAGTGGCTTCACTAGAGTCACTCAGACTTGGTGTGCAACTGTTCAACTGTTTATCTGGTGACTTTGGATACAGCTTTGAACTGCTCAGCATGGAGTTCTGCCCTACCCAAAAAAAAAAAAAAAAAAAAAAATATGCACACACTGACATAGGCATACATTAAGGGCCTTTTAAAACTGAATATCAAACACTATAAAAAAGGCGAATTCCTAAAGGAATTCACCCCTGTCTTTGTTTCCTCCTTGGTATTTTTGAGAAGAGGGCAAAGGAGTGAGTAGAGAAGAAAAATCTGAGTAATTTCCCCCACTAGCACATTGGCTCATGGGAGCCAGGTTTAGGTGAGACTCAGTTCTGCTCAACTCATACAGAGGGGCACAGAAAAAGGGTCTAGGCCAAGTCTTCAAGGAGGTTCAAAAAGAGTCTCATGGCATTTCCACTGGTGTGAACTCAGGGATTGAACTTAGGGGTACTTGGCCATTGAGCCACATCCTCAGCCCTATTCTGCATTTTATGTAGAGACAGGGTCTCCTGACTTATATAGCGCCTTGCTTTTGCTAAGGCTGACTTTGAACTCATGATCCTCCTGCCTCAGACCCACAAGCCGCTGGAATTACAGGCATGCGCCATTGCGCCTGGGTCCACTGGTGTCTTTACTGGAGTTACACTCAACAAATCTCCTCCCTGATAAGAACATCCAATACTGAAAATGTGCATCTCACATAGCTGCCAAAAGTCAATTCTCGTTTTATTCTACAAATATGTATTTTGGAAATTTCTCTGGATGTTGTTTATGGCTTAATTAAATATCCCCAGCCACCCACCTCTTCTTCTAAGGATATTTAGTTACTCCACAGCTTCTTACAGACTTGTCTGGTCAGCCCTGTTTGAGAGGCCACCTGGGATTTTCACCTCAGCAAATCTACTCCAAGGAAATGAAACCACAATGGACATTAATAGTGTGGTCACATTACAAATTCAGGAAACAAAAGCTCTTTTGCTTTTATAATTTCAAAGGCTTCAAGGTGGAGGAGAAGCTAAGGGTCTAACCTTTACACCTGAAAGAGGGGTGCAGCAGATTTCAGCCAAGAAGAAACTTTTTGTTAAGGTCCTTAAAGTATTATTAATTATAGCACGAACAAGTAAGAACCATAGTTCTCCATCGCTTAGGCAAAGAAAACATGAATGTTGTTCTAGAATCACATGAACACCACCATGGATAAGTGCCCTACTTATTGCAGTAAGTTGGATCAGGTAGTGTTAACATGATGGGGAAACACATGGATAGTGATGGCAAATTGTGCTTTTCACATTATTACAAAGATGCTAAACCCAGAAAGGATGAGGGGACCTCTGGAAGGCCAAGGGCAGAGAGGGAAGGCTGTGATTCCCAGCATCACAACCACAAAGGGAAACACTTGGGAACCACGAGGAGGCAGCACTGAGAGTGGATTTAAAGGCAGGTGCTTCCTCTTGTTCCCTATAAATACCAGGGAGCTGTGAGCAGATCCCTTTGGGGAAAAGGCTCCAGGAGGTGATTTAGGAGATGAAAGTAAGAGAGACAGGGGTCTGGATTCTCTTGGGGACTAGAGACTCAACATTTTGCTTTCTTTTTAATTCCAAGAATGGGAATAAAGGTCACACAAGATAATTTTTATCCCTGTAAAAAGATGTTATACCATTCTTTTGGTGATAGCATACCCAAGTACCACTACCCAGTTCCTAAGGGTAAGACATAAAAATGCATGTATCACAAGTTCAGGTTGGTTGGAAATTTCAATTTCTTCAGGAAAAATTGGTAGTTTCTTTCTGAATTTCAGAATTAAAAAAGCTCATCTGGGGTTTTGTTTGTTTGTTTGTTTGTTTTTTCCTTATCCCCCTAAAAGCTTTTTCAGACACACTTAAGATAGCCAGGGGATATCAGCTTTTCATAAGGCGCCAGTTGCTGCTCAGACCCTGGTACACTGGTTCAAAGGACAGCTCTTTCAGCACAGCCTGCTGAGCGAAGTGGCCAGCTGCCATCCTCACACAGAGAACTGCCGAGAAGGACAGCAGAGGGGAGCGACCAGCGTCCACAGGTACAGCAGCACGCACACCCAGCAGGAGGCCATCTTGATCCAGAAGATGGACCAGCTCCCACTGAAGAAGGTCTCAATGCTGGCACTTTCATAGCTGTTGGAAATAAGACATCCAGCCATCAGAATAGAAAGGAAATGAGGGGAGAGTCTCTGCCATTAAGGGCCTCCCTGCTTCCCATCCTCACTAAACTTTCTTAAAAAACAAAAAACAAAAAACAACCCACTGGAGGTATAACTCACACCCATTTAGAATGCATAATTCAATGGCTTTTAATAAGCTCACAGACTTGTGCATCATAACTACTATCAATTTTGTAACATTCTCATTACGCCAGAGCTGCACACCCCTAGTTCCCCTACCAAGCTCAGTTCCCAGGTCCGCCTGCATTCATTAATCTATTAATCTGTCTGTATGGACTGGCCTACTCTGGACATTTCATAGAAATGGAATCATGCAGCCTCTGTGACTGGCTTCTTTTTTTCTTAGCACATTGTTTTCCATACTCTTTTCAGGATGTAGTATGTATCAATACAGGTTGAGTATTCCTTATCTGAAGGCTTGAACCAGAAGTGTTTCAGAGTCTGGAGTTGTCTCAACTTGTTTGATAATTTACGATAGACAGATTTTGGAATATTTGCATGGACATTACTGGATGAGCATTATTAATCTGCAAGTCCAAAATCTTAAATGCACCAAAATAGGAAGCTTTTTGAGTGTAATATTAGATTTTGAAGCATTTCAGATTTCTGAATTAGGGATGTTCAACCTTGCTTCATTCCTTGTTATCACTACATAATATTTCATTTTATAGACTTGGCATATTTTTTAATCATCAGTTGTTGGACATTTGGCTTATCTCTGACTTTACACTGTTATGAATCATGCTGACATTAATATCTGTGCACAACATTTTAAATGAATATAATTTTTTTTTTTTTTTTGGTACTGGGGATTGAATTCAGGGGCACTCAACCACTGAACCACATCCTAAGTCCTATTTTGTATTTTATTTAGAGACAGGGTCTCACTGAGTTTCTTAGCACTTCATTTTTGCTGAGGCTGGCTTTGAACTCGTGATCCTCCTGTCTCAGACCCCTGAGCTGCTGGGATTATAGGTGTGCACTACCATGCCCAGCCATAATTTTCTTTTTGTCTTTTGTTTTATACTTCAGAATGGAATCACTGAATCATATTTGTGTTTAACCATTCTAGGAACTGCCAAAATATCTTCCAAAGCAGCTTCATTTTACATTTCACCAGCAACACAAGAGGGTTCCAATTTCTCCAAATACTCAACAACATTTGTCATTATCTGCCTTTGTTATTACAGCTCTCTTCACCCTTTCTTCTGCATCCCAAGTCAAAATTCCCCAGGAATTCTTAAAGCATCACAGGGGAGCATTACAAGTTCCTTCCCCTCCCTCATGGAGACATTCGGGATGGCAGGCATGGTGATCCCAGCTACGCAGGAAACTGAAGACCGAAGTTTAAGGCCAGCCTGGGCAACTTAGTGGGAGCCTTGCTCAAACTAAAAACTAAAAAGCTCAATAATGGAGCATCCCTGAGTTCAATACCAAGTATCACATACACGACAAAGGCATGTTTAGGAAGAATGTCCTCAAAGAAGTCTTTTCCTATCAATGGGTCTGAACTTCACCCCCACCCGACTGGTATTTTTCATCCCCTTGCCTCATTTTAGTTTTATACCCAGTGCACCTCATTTTATGACACTGTAATTGACTTGAATCATGATGTGTCTCTCCCACTAAGCTATCAGTCCTGCTACCTATAGCAGGGTGACACAGAGGATCCATTTGCTGAATCAAAGACAGTACAGAGAGCCTGCTATCTCTCTAGTGTCTATCCTAAGTTATCAAACAAATTTTGAAATAACGGAAACTTTGGAACAGTTTGAAAAGTATGAATTTCCACATAGTTAACAGAGAAAGTCAGGTCTGTTACATAGCAATAACTTAAAAACTAGAAAAAAAAAATCAGTACAGTGGCACATGCCTGTAATCCCAGCTCCTCAGGAGGCTAAGACAAGATCATAAGTGCAAGGCTAGCCTGGGCAACTTAGCGAGAACCTGTCTCAAAATAAAATTTAAAAAGAGCCAAGGATGTAGTACCGAGGTAGAGAGCCCTGCATTCTATCCTAGTACTGCACAAAGAAAAAAATAAAAAAGAGACAACATTTGAAGTAGGAAAAACAAAAAAAGGATATTTTCTTCTTTTAAAAAAAGTATTTTCCTCCATTGCTATTACTATGTTTTTTAGTCAGCCTTGTGGAGTTCATCCATTATTTCTCTTTTATTTCTGGGTGCTGGGGATGGAATCCAGGGACTCTCACTCTACCTTTGAGCTAGACCCCCACTAACCTTCCAACTCTTAATGCTGCAGGAAGCACCACCAATTCCCAGGGTGAAAAGGATGCTGATCGACAGGTAAGGACTGTTTGTTCTTAAGGCTATGGGTACGGCAAGACCTGGAGAAGGGTTTAGTTCCTCCAGGAAGTCTGAGCTGCATCCTGGCACTTCAAAAAGAACAACACTTAACTTAATTTTTTGAATAATCAAGTGGGTCACTCACTGGAACCAGTTGGTAACAGTCATCATCACATACAGGGAAGCCAAAAAGAACACGAAGTGGAAATAGGAATAGCTGTAGACAGTGCCTCTCTTCTCATCATAAATGACCCGAGGTCCCTCTTTCACATTCTGCTGCTCTTCGGTGTCTGCAAATCACAAAGGGGGCCCAAGCGAAGAGCGTCAACATGAGCACACCTCCGGTCTTAGCACTCATTTCTGTCCCAGTAGCTGCTGAGCAGAAAAAACTATCCAGAGCCATCTTGCCCCCCACCCTCACCCCATAACTCCCTTGATCAGAAGAGTCACCAAACACCATGTTTATGTTAGCAGAGCAAAAGAAAGAGAGCCCTTAAAGACATAAAGCATATTAGAAGCAGAAAGGGAGAGAATAGCCTCTGGGACCCTCCCTTCCAAAACAGCAGTAGTTCAAGGAACAAAATGGCCCTAAAATGAGATGTCAGGACCTCTTGGATTTTCCAAATCCTTCCTTTAAAACTGTATGTTCCACTTTTCTAAGTCTTATTGTATAAGTTAACTTAAATACGAGTCAGAATACAGACTGATTTTCCCCACCAGAATATCAACACAAACAAAGCTCCTTGAGGAAGAATGAGAAAGTGTTGTGGAACATAAATTTCCCCCTTACTGTTCAGGACATTAATATCTGAATTGCAAATGCCTACAGTGAGAGCTTCGAGCCCACAGGGCCCAGGGACACACGGAATGAGAGTATGCCACTTACCCACTCCATCAGGCCCGAAGCAGAAACAACACCGAGCTACCTGGGAAAGCAAACGAAACACAGTCAGACGCCTGGTTTTTGCTTGCTATTTCCTCATCAAAGGAAAGAACTAGGGGACACCCACGTGCCAACCCTGCTCTGCTGGAACCACGTCTGAGGCCCTGAGCTACACACTTCGTCCCCTCAGAAGAAATGATTAAGCCCATGCTGTTTCCCAGATAGGCCAGGTGCTGGTGACTGGAAACACCACGGACATGGAGATGTGTCACCCAGACCTCCTCAAAGGGCTCGGTGCTCCCCCCACTGAGTGCTGGCAATAGAGCCTCCAGATAACAGTTCCCTAATACTGCATGTCAGCAGCAGATCCGTCCAGCCCCAGAGCCAGGGCCTGCCCACAGCAAGCCCTACCTGGGCTTTCCCCAAGGAATGATAGACCACAGCAGGCAGAGAAGAGCCTGCTATTAGAACCATCAGAAAATTAGGACCCCCAGGAACAACATGCTCTGGGTCATACGAGCACCCTCTGGGGTTAACGAGGCTTTTCCAGCCTATACTGCCCTTCAACTTCACCTTGTGCCCAATTCTCATAAGACAAGAAGTCCTCCTCTTCTTGCACTCCCTGCTAGTGTGACCTCATCAAATCCTCTTTAACCCTTGAGATTGGGACTATTATTCTGTTTACAGTTGTAAAAACCAAGTTAAATAACTGGCCTGAGTCACCAAACTAGCTCAGTGTCACAGGATGGAGACCACAGGGTCTATGATTCATAATAAGTGAGATAGGATACTAACAAGAGTAAAGCTGACAGAATCTGAAATGGGAAAGTTAAGGAATTTGGAAGGACAAGGCCTGTCTACATTTCCTATCAAGACAGTCTGGGAAGTGCGGGGTCATCAAAAGTTTTTGGCAGAAGACATATGAAGTACAAAAAAAAAAAAAAAAACCAGCCAGGCCCAAGGATGTGGGAGCTCTGGACTTTGTCCAGTTTGAACCCCCCCAGGCCAAGTCCTTGTTTCCCTCCTGAGTGGTGAGTAAACATGTAATAGAGGTATCAGCCTTGACAGAGCCTTGGAGAGTTGATGTGGTCTAAGATTCAATATGCTAATTCACTCAGTGAGCCCAAGACCCGGTAGGCTGAGGTCCTAGTTCTTTTGAAGCTTAAGTTACCACAAGAAAATATCAGCCCTTTCTTTTAAAAGGTGTATCCTGTGAAACAGGAGAACAAACTGACTTGCTCAGAGGGAAACCCACTGGGCCGTTTCCCCACAGAGTGAGAAGAACAACATCCTCTCTTAAACCTAACTTAGAGACTTGTTTTTCTTTGAGCTTGCACTCTGTACACAATAGGGACATTGAAACCATAAGCATCCAGCCTCAGCAGGTGGCCACCCAGTCAGTTGTGAGAACAAATGCCTGCCTTAGAGACCATTCTCTTCTGTATAGTAGGCAGCAACCTATTCAAAGTCCTCACAGTTTTCTCCTTTAAGTGACAGAAAGAGTTGGAGAATGATGCTGGCAGAGTGACAAGCCTTCATAATGGTCCACTATGTTGGGGTCAGGTGCAGGAAAGCCCATCCCTACACACCCAGCTGCAGAGTAAAGTGCTCATAACTGGACAGGGCTCTTCCATCCAGAGAAAATCATTAAAATGCAGACAGTGGCTGGATGCCAGGCAAGGCCAGCAGCAAGAACCAGGAGACATCAGCTGAGCGCCTGGGCAGCATGGTCAAGAACACGGACACTGGGGCCATAATTCGAGGTTTCTATTCTGGCAAATTGAAACTTGCAAGTTTAAATGACTTAACTTTTCCATACCCCCCCGCCCCCCCCCCCCCGTGATAATGGAGATACAGTTAGCACCTCACTAGGTTTTTTGTTGTTGTTGTTGTTGTTGTTTTACAACATTTAAAAAGAAATCACATACGGAAAGCTTAGAATAGTGCCTGGCACATCAAGTGCTATCCATCCTAGCCACCACTGGAACCCTTGCTCCATGCCATTTCGGGGGTCAGAACTGAGTCTTTTCCTGGCCACCTCCATCTGCTTAGACCTTTCTAGCCTTAGTCAATACCCTAGAAAGAGACTTTAACCACCTTAATTCTTGGGACATGCAGGAGAAGGAACTGATGGGCCTGAAATCAGTGCACTTATTGTTCATAATTCTTTACCCAATGGCATGCCCACCTGATGGACCTGATGCAGTTAGGTGAGCCCATGCATTTACCTGTTCAGAAGTGTCTGTGCAGGACACGCAGTTCCCTCACTTTCCCATCTTTCTCTCCCTTCAAAACAGCTGTTACATAACCTCATAGTTACACTGCATATGTAGGGTGCATCAGATAGAAAACAGATGAGTGGAGCAGGAGTTAACACACACACACACACACACACACACACACACACACACAGTTTTATAACCAAATAAAAATTATGCCAGTCTCTGGTGGAGGGTGGGCAGCAAGATGCCATGCAAGAGGCCAATACTATTGAAGGAAAAATTAAGAATTACTTCTTTCTTTGTGTGTGTAGGGTGTGTGTGCATGTGCTGGGTATGGAACCTCTGCTTGCTAAGCACTACCACTGATCTATATCCCCAATCTAGCTGATTTATTGTAATCCCATACTATATATAGGAAAGGATGTGTGTGTGTATATATATTTTATATTATATACATATAAATATGTATATATATAAATAATATATATAATATATATATTATTCTTTCCTGAGCAGATAAAGAGGATCATAGAATGCAGATTAATAAAGACACAAACACAAAAGACCTTCCTGAGAAGTGGATCTTGAGTTGAAGCAGGAAAAGAAACAAACTTACTTCCAGTTCAGGAGCTGCATATCGCCCCTGCAGAGCATCAGAACTTGATCTTGTTGTTGATGTCAAACTAAGAAACAAACAAAACATCAGCAGGACATATTAACATGGTCTGTTGCCTAGAAAGAGGGAAAACTGCACGGCCACTGATCCAGTGAGAGACTTACTTATAAGCTGTTGCTTAAACAAAAGCAGAGTTGCTGTCCTGGCCTCATCTGCAGATTAAATCAACTGCAGATCAAAAATACCTGGGGTGGTAATGTCTATGGTGAACGTGTAAAAAAAAAATCCCTTTTCCTTTAATAACACAATATAATAACTATTTACATAGCATTTGCATTGCATCAGGTACTATAAATAATCTGAAGATAATTTAAAGTACAGGGAGGATGTTCCTGAGTTCACCACGTCATCTTATTCAGGGGCCTTGAGCATCTACAGATTTTGGTATCCATCTCAGGGTGATGAAGTCCTGGAACTCATTAATCCCTACAGACACTGAGGGTTGGCTGTAGTCTTTTTTTTTTTTTTTTTTTTTTTTGTACTAGGGATTGAACCCAGAGGTGCTTTTCCTCTCAGCTACATCCCCAGCCTTTTAATTTTTTTTTTTTTTTAATTTGAGACAGGGTCTCACTATGTTGCTTAGGGCCTCACTAAGTTGCTGAGGCTGACCTCTAACATGCAATTCTCCTGCCTCAGCCTCACAAGTTGCTGGGATAACAGGATGAGACACTATGCCTGGGGTAGTCTATTCTAATATCCCACTTTATTCCTAAACGGACTGTCCAAATTCTTCAGCTGATATCTTTTTATGTGCATTGCATTACAGCATTTTATGCAGAGGGAGGTATACAGAAATATGATTGCCTTTTGGTCCTCTATCTTGGCTTTTAGTATTGGTTTTTGCCTCTCTCTCCTCCCTCTAATGTCAAAATAATTTTCTGATTTCACCTTTATTTTTCCTTCCCTAGGAGTAGTCTTACTTAGAGGGCCTCAAAAGCTATGAGGGAACCCAGAGGTAGCAACAGAAAGCAAAAGTACAAATGCAAAAGTCACAGTCATTTACTATGATAGTCACCTATGCCAGAAGGACATTTTCCTTTGGAAATTTAACACAGAATAGCTTTCAGTGTAGTTTTAAAAAAATCTTTTCATAATTTTCCCCACATCTAGAGAGGCAAAATGTCATAAAATTTGGTTTACAAGGGTAAAGCCTTATTTTCTCTAAAAACAAAAACACAGAAACATTTTAAGCAAATATAAATATATACAATACTTAGGGGGTTCCAGTATTAACTCAATAGATTCATTAGCAAATATGTAATGAAATTCTATTGTATGTCCCTTCTGAGCACTGGGACTTAGAAATGAAAAAGGAAACAATCCCGCCTCACAAAGCTTCTGAGTTAGCCCAGAGATGGGTGACAAGTGTTGCTCTCAGGAAGCTGGTTGCTAGTGGACAGGCACAGAGACTCATTTTGATCCAGTAAACCCCATGAGGCAGCATGGCCTTCTTTGCTCATTTTCTTCTTTCCCAAAGAAAGATCAATGAGCTACAGAGAAACAATAAAAAACCTTGCTCACAAAGAGGTCCTCTGGGATCCACCCACTTTGCTGTTCTACGGGCCACACAAGTCCAACAGCCTCACTTTCATTTCTGCTTTGAAGTGATAGATGCTAGTGCAGGCCCACTCCATTCCCACTTCCTGACTTGGAAAGCACACATCTGCCCCTGCACTTATTTAAGAGTACCTAATATTTTGTTCATATGAATTATGTTTTAGTATAGTATAGAGTTTTCTCAGGGGCAAATGTCATTTTGGGGAGGGGGTACTGGGGATTAAACTCAGAGGCACTCAACCACTGAGCCACATCCCCAGCCCCATTTTGTATTTTATTTAGAGACAGGGTCTTGCTGAATCGCTTAGCACCTTGCTTTTGCTGAGGCTGACTTTGAACTTGAGATCCTCCTGCCTCAGCTTCCCAAGCTGCTGGGATTCCAGGGGTACACCACCAGACCCAGCTGTAACTTTTAATTTTAAGATGAGATTGACACCTGAAATTTTCATCTGAAAGATGATAAATGAATATTCTTCAAGTGATACACTTAATTGTTAATTGTAATTCTATTTATAATTTTTTTTTTAATAAGACTGTTTCAGAAAGACAAAGCTTCAGATTCGAACACATTTGTCACTTCCTTTCTGCTATCAGAGAGCACCAAACATGGGGAAGGTTTTATTTTGACTTCTAAAATATTAATCTCCAGTTCATCATTTAGTGCCATGATTTCTTTTTTTTTAATGTTTATTTTTTAATTGCAGTTGAACACAACATCTTTATTTTATTTATTTATGTTTATATGGTGCTGAGGATTGAACCCGAGGCTTTGCACATGCGAGGCGAGCGCTCTGCAGCCCCAGCCCCTAGTGCCATGATTTCTATAAGTAGATGTTAACATAAAATAAGGTCATAATATTCAGTCATAGCCTTTCCCCAAGTAAGACTCTCTTCTTGGAATTATCAAGAACATATTGATTTTGCAGGCTCTTTAAGCTAGGAAATTCTTATTGTCTGCATGCAGGCTGTTACAAAGACCCATCTATTTGGTCAGCACAGCACAAGTAGCTATAAAAGAATCCCCAAGTTCTCTTAAGGTCTTCTCTTCCAGGGCTAAGGTATGTATGACTTTAACCTGGAACTTCCTGAGAGAATAGGGGGAGACTAACAGCCTACGGCCCAGGCAATGCTTCATCTTCAGAGAGCATCTAACTCACTGTAGCATGTTTATAGCATGTTTACCATCCCAGGATCCACAAATGCCAGTAGAGCCTCATAGACATTAAGAAATCCCCCCAAGGGGCTGGGGATGTGGCTCAAGCGGTAGCGCGCTCGCCTGGCATGCGTGCGGCCCGGGTTCGATCCTCAGCACCACATACAGACAAAGATGTTGTGTCCGCCAAATACTAAAAAATAAAGATTAAAATTTAAAAAAAAAGAAATCCCCCCAAAATGTTGCCCTCCTTCCCTCCCCCTACCACTGAGTTAGCCCAACCTCTTCCATATTGGCAGAAGGATGCACAATGCAGGTTCCCCTTAGTACCTGCTTCAGTTGATTTTGGAGCAGGCCAAAGTCCTTTGGGTTATTGAAAATCTCTAAGGAACATGTGCAGACTTTGCTACTAGATGTCATAAATCCTGTCCTCCCTGACAAACTCACAAGGCAGGCCTAAGAGGGATGGGCTTATAGAAAGAAGCCCTGCAAGTGGGCCAAGGTGAGATGAGTCCAAGTTGGGATGCTCCTTCACAGCCATCATTCCTGGGTGCAAGGGATGGGGGCTCTGGAGATGTGATGGCCACAGGTGGAGAGCCAGGAAGTAAGTTTTGGCTGAGCCCTTCTTGCTTCTTCCTAGCTGAGATGGCACTGAGTACAATATGCTCTCATTGATGTCGCAGTAGCAGCCCTCATGATCGAGAGAGAGCCCCCAAAAAGATAAGTGTCTGAGTGGTGGACCAGGGAGACTCCAGAGATGTGAGAAGAAGAGAGCTCAGTGGGCTGAGCCTTCCAGAACCTCACAAAAAGTGAACCCCAGGCAATCTGGGCCTTGCAATGAACGCTGGTGATTTTTGTCTCCCTTTAATTTGCACACTACTCAATCTCCCAGCTTCCTACAATTTCTATCAAGAATTATAGATATCTCTGCAATCATGTTCAAATGACAGTTTCCATCCAGACAATGTGGCCCCTTTTTGTAACCCTCATCCAACCCCTCATTCTCTTTGAGCCATGGAGGAAAATGTAAACTCGAAGAAGAACTGAAAACCCCCAAATGGGCCAAGGCCCATCACTTCTGTGAGAGGCCGATTTGTAATTTGTTTAGACGGATTTGTGATTTGTTTAGAGCCTTCTCAAAGCTGACACCTCCTGGGGCTACAGTGAGTAATTACAGCAAACATTAATCATCAGACCCCCATATGGCACTTCACTCACTCTTGAGAGGAATAAACTGTCCATCTGCACCGAGCGTGTTCACGCCTCTGGGTTAAAGAAACATCTCACAGAGTAGGCTGGTTACCCTCAGCTCCACTTTGTGTGAGCTGCTATTTTATATCTCATCACTCCATTGGCTACTATAGTTTTACAGCTTAATTCATGGCATTTAATAAGCTTTGTTATTGGCTTTTAGACAGATTTTAAATGGTAGCTGTCAGCTTTGAAAATTGACATCTTTGGTGAATATCAGATTAGCCCTGCCTGACTTCCATTGTAATGCCTTAATTTTGAAAGAGACATTTTATGTATCATCTCTCACTCAAGGGCAGATTCAAGGGTGGCTAAAAAGTGATTCTTTGTGCTTACTAGAAAACCCAAGATGTGACTGAGTGAAAATTCCATGCTATAAAATAACTCCAATTCCACATGGTAATTTTACACAACACATTAAGTAAAATCTTTGCTTTTTTATAGCAAATTCAAATTCTATTTTGTCTAAGCGGTAAACTACCCCGCATCCCATAACCCATTGACCATCCAGCCTGGTTTTGCTCGGTGGGTTAGAACACACCTGTAATCCCAGCAGCTCAGAAGCCTCAGTAACTTAGCAAGGCCCTAAGCAACTTAGTGAGACTCTGTCTCAAAATAAAAACATTAAAAATTTTTTAAATGGCTAAGGAATGTGGCTCAGTGGTAAAGCACCTCTGGATTCACCATCCAGTACCAAAACAAAACATATGGTTTTACTTTGTAAAATACTTTTGTATTTTTTTTTTTGTAATACAAAAATTAAAAAGAAATGCTATCTCACTGTAAAAAAAAAAAAAAGCTTGTTAAGAATAAAAATGGGGCGGGGAAAAATACAAGTTATCTCTAATGCCACTATTATTATAAGTGGTTTATTTTCTTTCTGGATTTTTTTCTATATGTGTAGATACCGCTATATTTTATTTTAAAAGTGGATATGTGGTTTAGTAACCTACTTTTCTTCCCCTGATTTACAAGCATTTTGCCTGCCAATACAGAAAACAACTCAGTGAGAAATCATGAACTGAGCTTGTTGCTGCCATTTCCCCTCAAAGCCCAACAATAACAGACTCAGGAAGGAAAAGCTTACTCAAGGAAGGAAGAGCCAAGAATCAGAATTCAAAATCTCCATAACTTTATGGGTATTTTCAAATGTTCCATTGAATTGGGCCTGAATTCCATTTGCTAATTTGTAGAAAGCAGGTACTCAGTGAACAATGTGTGGAATAAATACAAAAGAAAGCACAGAAAGTGGCCACCACGGTTCCTTCTGCTGCAACAAAGAGACTCTGTCACTATGTGACAGACTAAGGACCAATATTAGACCAACATCATTCTAACTACCTGCAACACAGCAAGTGTTCTCTGGCTGATACATACTCTGGCCTGTGTCCTTGTGGGCCCCCTTCTAACAGTAAGAGTTGCGAGAAAAAGTGCCAACATGCTCAGAATGACATTTTGTTTATACACTCCATCACCACCAGGACTGTTTAGTTTCAGTAAAAGGAAGATATAATGTGCCCACAGCCAGGTGAATTTCTTATACGCTGAAACACTAACAAACAACTTATAAAACACACAGAAGTAAAACCTACTTGTGAAAAAGTTACTGTCAAAAAAGAAGCTTAATTGTCAATGAAATATGTAAGAAGCCATTCCTATCCTTGACTATTCTTTCCCTAGCATTTTTGAAACCCTTTCAAAGTGGAAGGTTTTTTCCACATGAACATCTGAAAGGCATCTACTCTGGGAGGGGCTGCCTTACCTACTCACAACACTGTAGGTTTTAGCATTAAAAAGGGACATTTCCTGTCTTTCCAGGACCACGCACAGAATGACCATGTATGCAGAGCACTGTACTCTTTCAGCAACAACAGAACAAATGCGATTTCCCTTGAATTAAAAAAGTTGCCAGAATATTCTGGCACACACTAACTCTTCCTCACTTTTTGTTCCCTTGCTCTTCAAGAATGCTATAGCAACTAATATTCAACTGTCTTTTAAAGGGCATTAGGTAACATTACTACAATATACTGTGTGTTTATTCTTACTTACCCCAATAAATACAAGTAAGGTAAACAGTTCCAACATAGAGAGTTCACATTGTATCTCTTTGTTACTTCTGGCCATTTCTCCCCTCTTGTTTTGTTGGTATTTGTTTTGCTGCTTCACAGGGGCTGAAACTTATTTAAATTCTTTTCCTATAATTTCAAAGTCTGCAAATTGGCCTCAAGGAACTCCTAAGACTTACCAAGAATACAAGATGCACCCAATCAAGAGGAGAGTACCCAGTGTAGTCACCAAGTTTTCATCTCTATATAGGTCCTGACCAAAGTTGGGCACACAAATGGTAACATTCTTCCCATGTTCATCCAGAGCTTGTACAGAAAACAAAGTAATAAGAGTTCAATTAGAAAAGCCTATTGTAATTCATTCACAAGAGCATTCATTTGGGGAAAATTCAGGTAACTCTGGTGTGACTCCTTAATCATTGGAACCTTCTACTGTATCATCCAAGTCTATTCAGACTAGGTCTTTGTTATTTCAATGCACCACTCTTCCACACTGGCAAACACTTGGAGCGAGACTCTCACATCCCAGATTACTGCTAAAGGGAATAATTGAAGAGAATTTCTCTTTTTTAGTACTCTTCAAACAATACTGAAAAGAAAAAGTCAGATCCATTTTTCACTTGATTTGGGAGCTGCTGAAGACGGAGGGGCAGGGTGCTGAGCCAGTCACAACTAACTCACAGGAGCAGTATAAAGCCTCCTGGCCCAGGCTCCTAAACCAGAGAGGTCAATTTATGTAGGTAACACAAAGGTCCTGACCTCTTTTAGTCTATAACTTAGGTCTGAACTTTGAAAAAATGTGAAAGGCTACATATAAAGATTTCTGTAAGTGGGGCACAGTGTTACCCACCTATAATTAATTCCAGCAGCTCCCTAGGCTGAGGCAGGAGGATCACAAGTTCATAGGCAGCCTCAGCAACTAAGCAAGGCACTAAGCAACTCAGTGAGACTCTATCCCTAAATGATATATATAAAAGGGCTGGGGATGTGGCACAGAGGTTAAGCAGCCCTGAGTTCAATACTGGGTACCAATAAGAAAAAAAAAAAAAAAAGATTTCTATAACATTACCACCAGTGGTAATTTACTTTTTGTCTATCCTGCTGTGGTTTAAAAACCTCTTTATCCTTAGGCCAATGAAAATTTTTGAATGAACTATAACTTTTCTATTTAAGTGGTGCTACCTGAAGAAATAAATGTGTTTTGCTATTTTTAAGTGATATTTGCTTTTTTAAAAATACTGTAAACAAAAATCCCATTAAGTAAAAAACGAGATTAACATACAAACAAAAGTCCCATTAAGTTAAAACTGGAGATTAATATACAAACAGTCATAAAAGAAAACCTGAAAGAGAAATGGATTTAAATAAACGTATAGAATCAAAATAGGCCCTTTGCTTTTTTAAAAATTAAATCCAGAATAGTCTAAACTTACTGTAAGACTTCTAATTATATCACTTTTCATTATAAATAGCTATAAAGGCAATTCATAAAAATAGTATCCAGATATGCTAAAACCTTCAAAATTATCATTGCCTTTGCTTTCAAAATTTAAAAGACTTCAGTTTTCTAAAGAGACTACATTTACTCAATTAATATAAGATGAAACATAGCCCCAAACACACATATTCTTATGTGTATGTGTGTATATATGTGTGTATGTATATCACAAGTAATAAAGGTAAGGTTAAAATATAATGAGCTTGAGATCAAAAAGAAAACTTGATCCTTTACTGGAAATTCTTAGGAGTCTATATTAATATCACAGGATATGAGTGTTTTCAGCTTAAAACCCCTTTTTAAATAATCTACAATTCTACAATAGTAGCAACTAACCCTTACATAGAACCTACTATGAGCCAGGAATGGTTCTAAGTGATTGATATATATATAACTTGACGGCATTCTCACTAAATTCTTAAAAACACTCTAATGAACCAAACTATAAACCCAGGCAGTCTGACTCCAAAGATCACACTAACCACTATGTTCTGCTGTCTCTGTAAATAAATGTCATTTAAGAAGAGCAGTTTGAGGTCACCCGCCAACAAGTGGTGGATCTGGATTAAAATCCTATATTCTGCTTCCTTCTCCTGCCATATTCTTTCCATTTTGTCTCTGTTACAGAGAAATAAGCTCCTGAAGAAAATTAATAACCAACTAAAAACATAAATAAAGCAAAAAAAATTCCTTGAGAACAATACAGCAGCAAAATACAAAATAGACTAACAGCAAAAAGACCCAGAAGAAGGGATTTTCATTATAGCCCAAGTTAAAGACTTTGTTTCTTGAAAAAGTCTAGATCATCATCTTCGATTTATTGAATCTTGGATATTTTAACAACAGCTCATGAAAATATTCACACCACAGACACGTGCTTCTAACAAGGCTGGCTTACCTACTTCTACAGGTTTGCTAGACAGAGCTGAGAAAGTGAGGTATGTGACGTAGCAGCTGATGAGCCCTGACTGCAGCAGCCCGGAATGTGGCTGACCTAGAAAATGACAAGAGACAGAGTGAAGATCAGTCTTAATAGGCCCCCTCCCCCGGCCCCAGCCCAAATTACACTCTTTCAACTTGAAGGCGCACCTCTGGGAGAGAAAAGACATATATAATGTGTTTCCCATATAGAACTTAAAATTCAGGGGGAGGGAGTTATACACCCAGCCTAATGCTGCTATTTCAGACATGCCAAATTCTGCCAAGTTCTCCACCAACACCTTATCAAATTTGTAACTATCCATAAACACACTGCTTAGTTCCCCTGAGGTTTATAACTTTAGTTCTTAAACCACAAGATCAGAAAAAAAAAAAAAAATTACCACCATTATTTTCGAGACCACATAACTTAGCAGAGTAAATAAGACAGATTTCTCAGGGTGTGCATCCTGGATGATTCTACAAGACCATTAGATACTCGGTAGTCCAAGATGGCAAACCCTCCCACCCCTACAAACACACACACACACACACACACACACACACACACACACACACACAATACTTTATCTATCAATGAAAAAAAAAAATGGGGAGTGGTGGGGCACACTGAATGAAAAGATGGTCCAGGCTAAAGAAGAAAGGTATGAGGCTTGATATTCACTGGGAGAAGAGTTTTAAAGTTATAATATTTAAATTAAAACTTTGTGTTTGGATCATTCAGAGTAACCAGTATGTGCCAAGGGATTTTCTCTTTTTGGTGAAATTTTCAACTTTCTGTTGACATGAAAATATTCAGCCTTCCCTCTGGTTAAATTTATTTCCAAAATGATCATTCTTGAATTATAATTATCCATAAAGGTATAGGAATAGACTCACTTATAATATTGTTCTTTGGCCTGGGAATAAGACCTGACTTAGCAACTAATGGCATTAAACCAAATATTTCAAAATGTTAAACCTATTTCAAAAGGCAGGGTTTAACCCAAAGGAGATTTTAATCTAAACGCCAAGAGTTTGATCACTATTTTAGAAAGGATTCAAGTGGGCTGCAAACTTACTGTCCATATTTGTCTTTTCCTACCTGGAAATCTGAATGTCCTATGCATGTGAAACGTCTATACAATGAGATCACTACAAGAAACACCAGACCAGGAACATCTCTCTAACCCAAAGAGAGAAATCAGAGACATCAGAGGTAATGTACAAATGACAATTCACACTTCTACTTTCTGAAGCAATTTTCAAACCACGTGGCCTATTCCTTTGGGGCTTTGAAACACCCTAAGCAAGGTCAGGCTCACATGTTTCTGCTGACTTGCTTGAAGAAGAGCCTGGGCCTGAGGAAGGTTAGCTAACAAAGCCAGCTGCTGCCGGGATAGGAGTTCCTACTTCCTGAAGCCTAGACCACACCGTCCTTGCTATCTGGTCCACAGCCTTGTGTGAAAGATGACCCCAGACACAGCTCCTTCCAGAACCCATCACCTAAGTTTCACCCAGAAGTCACAGACAAAACTCATAAACAACTTGCTTAACATACTCTAAGTACACTTCAATTTAAAGCCTCCTTCATTAAGTTCAGGCCTTTTTGGCCACAGGTAAACCTGGTTATCACAGGTACAGAACATGAAGAGGAGATTGGCACCCCATCCCTCCTACTGCTGACCCATCTACAGTAGGTTAAAGAATGGCCCTGGTTTTACAAAACCCCACTGAGTTTGTTCGAAGACATTTAGAAACGTGCAAGAAAAGAAAAAAAAAGTGTACTTACGATTCTGGACACAGGGTGAGATGGCTACCATTGAAATAAGCAGGCACAGGCCTCCATTTAATCCCAAGATAATCTTGTTCTCCATGCATCCAACTTTCTGTGTGTAAAATACTGCCATCACAATCAAGCCCCCGACGGCAACGGAGTACATGATGAGAGTCACCAGGGACAGGGAGGCGTACCACAGCTTGTTACTGGTGGTGCCTGCAGTCCTGTTTCTCCAGGAAGGGGGTAAAACAGAGGAGAGAGAAGACAAATCAGTGAAGACCTCCACTCTTGCACGTTTTCCATCCCTCGGGCATTAACTAATGCCACCAAGCCCCATCAAGGCCACCATTCCATGTCAAGAGACACCTTTTAGCATTGATTATGCTCCATCACAGCTAGAAAGTTCCTGTAAATATGTGAACTTCTTGGTTCAGAGTAGGAATTTTCTCTACTGAAAGAATTTCATTTTCTGATTCAAGTATTCTCATGGACTAAGATGAATACCCACAGAGTTTATTCTAGCTTCTCCACTCTACGTGTGAAATGTCCCAGCACAGGTGCTAGAAGTATTAAGGTAGGAGGCAAGGGTGGTTCTTCCCTGAGGTTCTCTTCAAGTTTCTCTATAGACGTAGAATCCAGATCTGCCACAGTTGCTTGCTCCAAGAACTGTCAGCAGCTCCGATAAGGTAAAGCCAACTTGAAGCAAGTCTGGTTGGCCCCAGCTCCTTTCTCCCTGTACTAAAAGGAGGATTGGCAACTGGATTGGAAAATAATATCAGAAAATATTAAAGAAGAAATGGGCATTTTTAAAAAGTAAATGCAATCAGGCAAAGAAAAAAATTACTGGTATGAACCATAAACAAACTCCTTTGAAGAATTAATGATATATATAGATACACATACACACATACACACACACACACACACACACACACACACACACATATATGAAGAGATATGTGTGTGTGTGTGTGTGTATAGTATTAATAAAGGGATAGGGAAAATAGGTGGTTTAAATTCACAGAAATTATTCAGAACAAAGAAGATTGTTCCTAAATGCTGAATGGAGGACAGAACATCAGGGTGACTGGATTAAATCACTGTCATCTGCCTCATGACTCAATTCCTCTCTGTGACCACATTCTCCTGAACTGTCACTCAGAAAGCAACTTGCTTAACATTTTCATGAAACTGGAAAGTGTTCAAACAACCCAGCTAAAATTTTTAATGATGGAAAAGTTACTGTTGCCAGAGACAGGGAAAACAGGAAGGAAAGGCCAAAATGATAATGACCATCGTATTCCTGAAACTAAGCCAGGAATGTCACAGAATTATTCAAACATAAAAAGCACATGAAGGAAATGAGAGAAAAGGAGACTCAAAAAAGGGGGGTAAATTACAGAACCAAACAATAATCGAAGGACACAGAGTGAATTATACATAAAAAGGTGACCATGGCTGACTGGTATGTGGGTAGGAGGGTCTGACTTTTTCTCCACTAGATGTTATTTGTATATGAAGAATTTTCTTATAGTTTCAGATTTATATTCCCAAAGTTTAATCTTCAGCCCTAACCTGCCCCCTGAATGCCAGACTCATATTATTCAATGTCTCCACTGAACGTTCTGATTGGCATCTCAAACTCAGCATATCTAGGTCAACTTCCCTGTGTGTGCGCCTCCCTCCCCCAGACATGCTCATGTGCAATCTTCCCAGTCTCAAAGAACAGCAATTGCACTCTGCCATTGTTGGGAGGAAGGCAGGGCAGAAACAAAATAAAAGAGTTACAGTCACGCTGGACTTTCCCTGCCCCTCCCCCACACCAGAGCCATCTCCACTAGTTCCATCTTCAGATTATACCAGAATCCAACTGCTGCTGCCACCTTTCTCCAAGCTACCTCCTTCTCACCTGGATCATCGCCCAGTGGCCTCCTTACCTGTACCTGTGACCCTCCCTGATCTTAAGAACAGATTAGATTATATTCCTCACCTTCAAAACTCCTGAGTGTCCCATCTTACTTAAACACTAAAACCTTTATGCTGGCCCCCAAAGGCATAGCAATCTGGCCCAAAGCCAGCTATGATTTCATCTCCCTCATGCTTCCTTTACCACTGAGTCCAAGCCACAGTGGATGCCCCTTTGCTCCCTAAAGGCACCCAGCAAGTTTAAGGCCAAGCTGAGTCCTGCCCCAGGCTCTCACTCACAAAAGGATAGCCTGCCCTCCTCTCCCAAGCCCTCTGCAGCTTTATTTTTCACCCGTGTACCTATTGCCTATTTGCCTGATTCTGTGTTGATGTCTACCTCCCCTCAGGACAATGTTAAGTTCCACAGGACAAGCCCCGGTTGTATTCCCTGCAATACTGCCACTGTCAAGAATGATGCATGGAAAATGATAGGTGTTCACTCCCAAGACTGTCACCTGTTTTAAAAAAATCACTTTTGGTGGTAATCTTAACAGAGAGGCTGCTACCCTGCTACTCCAACTTCAATTGGTCCTCCTGATGTCCTCTTGTTTTTGGAGACAGCCCAAATAAGGACTGTGATGTATTTATCTTTGTACTCTCCATGCCAACCACAGTGCTTTCTGGCACACAGTTAATACTCTGGCTAAATGCAAAGCACTGAGATGGAGAATAGAAAAGAACCAGGCAACCTTAGCAGCATGCGGGCATCAGGCTTGGATGTCACCAGGGTTCCACCTTAAGGCAGGGTTAAAATTAAACTAAACCAGGAGAGCGAATTTAAGATTAGTACATTTAGAAATATGTGAATAGACTACCTATTTGTACAAAACTGGAGCTAGAAAAACATTTTTAAACATCTAGGTTAACCCATCACATTATTTTACAACACCTAAATCAAGGTCAGAGAGGCCAAATGATGGACCTAAAGTGAAACTGCAAGCTAGAGGATGAGGGACACTAAAATCTGCGTTCTCCTGGCTTCCAGGTCCATGGCATTTCTCTCTCTTTCTTTCTTTCTTTCTTTTTTTTTTTTTTTTTTTTGTGGGGTGGGGGGATACTGGGGATTGACCTCAGGGGTATTTAAGCCACATCTCCTGCCCTATTTTGTATTTTATTTAGAGACAGGGTCTCACTGCGTTGCTTAGCACCTTGCTTTTGCTGAGGCTGGCTTTGAATTCGCGGTTCTCCTGCCTCAGCCTCCAGGGCCAATGGGATTACAGGTGTGTGTCACCACACCAGGCCCATGGCATTTCTATCCTACTGCTTTGGGGATCTTCTCCTTCTGAATATATTTACAAGAAACAAAACTTAAATGGAAATGGAATCATCCCAAATACCTTGTCAATGGATGAATGGATCAAGAAAATGTGGTACACACACACAAATGCCATAATTTAATTGTTCTCTATGAGTTTTACTCATCCATAAAGAACAATTAAATTTTGGCATTTGTTGGTAAGTGGACTGGAATGGAGAATATTATGCTGAATGAAATAAGCCAGACTCAAAAAGTCAAGGGTCGAGTGTTTTCTCTCACATATGTAAGCTAAGGCAAAGTAAGGGAATGAGGGCAGGGAGGGAGGGTGACTGGGTATCAGAAAGACATAGGAAAGATCAGTGGAGTAGAAGAAGGAGATTGGGCTGGGGCTGTAGCTCAGTGGCAGAGCGCTTGCTTAACCTGTGAGGCCCTGGGTTCGATCCTCAGCACCACTTAAGAATAAACAGATAAAATAAAGTGTTCTGTCGTCCACAACTGGAAAAAAAAAAAAGAAGGAGAACAACAGGAGGGAGCAAGAACCGGAAAGGGGAAAAGATACAGAACAAATGTAACAAAATCATGTTATATGAATATACCACAGGTAATTTCACATTAATGTATCTGTAGAAAGTACCAATCAAAAATAAATAAATAAATAAATAAACAAGTGAAAGGAAGATCAATTGAGTAGAGGAAGAAGAATAGGATGGAGGGAAGGAAAAATGGGGGAAATAGGGATTAAAATCAAATTCCAGGTGTATATGATTTTGTCAAAATGAACCCAACAATTGGGGCTGGGGTTGTGGCTCAGTGGTAGAGTGCTTACTAGCATGTGAGAGGCACTGGTTTGGATCCTCAGCACCACATAAAAATAAATAAATAAAATAAAGGAATTTTAAAAATGAACCCAACCACCACATAAAACTATATACTCTAATAAAAATTTTTTAGATAATGGAAAGTACTTTTGTTGTTCCATCAGAAGCATATTTTCTAGGTTAACCTTGTAAGAGTTTCTCTTTAAAAATACAGGAAGGCAGGTGTGGTTGCACACTCTAGTAATCATAGCAACTCAGAAGGCTGAGGAGGAAGGATCACAAATTCAAGGTCAGCCACAGCCCCTTAGCAAGATCCTGTCTCAAAATAAAAATAAAAAAAAAAAAAATAGGAAGGGCTGGGGATATAGCTGAGTGGTAAAGTGTCCCTGAGTTCAATCCTAGTACCCAAAACCAAAACAAACAAATAAAAAACCCTGGGTTTGATCCCCAGGATTGCAAAAGAAAATAAACAAAAAACCCAAAACCAAAATGACTACTATATTAGATAGACATAAAAGAAAAGAACAATATTAGTAAGCTTCCTATCTTATTCCTAATCTTAGGTAGACAAAGCAACTACAAATATGTTGACAAAAAGGGTTTTTTGTCGGGATTTTGGCCTCAAAGTCAGGGTAACAGCAACATAGTTTCAAAGCTCTTAAGCTATTCTTACTGAGTAGTTTCTAGAAAGTTTTTTAAACAACCAAACTCTTCCAAAGTGCCTGTTAAAATCTGGCATCAATAATTGGTCCCAGGGCTGGCGTTGTGGCTCAGTGGTAGTGTGCTCGCCTAGCAAGCGCGATGCCCTGGGTTCAATCCTCAGCACCACATACAAATAACGGTATTGTGTCCAACTACAACTAAAAAAATAAATATTTAAATAATAATAATAATGATAATAATAATTAATCCCAGAAAATGGTTTTGGAATCATTGAAGTTAGAGTGAAGAGGCATAAGTATTCTCTGAGAAAGGCTGTTTTATGGGCAAATCAGGTCTTCAGTCTTTAAGATGCTAATATTTTACCATGAAGTACCCTAATTTTAGGATGACATGCTTATTTTGTCTTTAAAAAAGTCACAGTGAAAGAACATACATCAAGAATTACTGGGACCAGGCATGGTGGCGCACACCTATAATCCCAGAGGCTCGGGAAGCTGAAGCAGGAGGATCGTGAGTTCAAAGCCAACCTCAGCAACTTAGTGAGGCCCTAAGCAACTCAATGAGATCTGTCTCTAAATAACATACAACACAAGGCTGGGAATGTGGCTTAGTAGTCAAGTGCCCCTGAGTTCAATCCCCAGTACCAAAAATAAAAAATAAAAAATAAAGAATTATTGGGGAATGATATTAATTAATTAAAATGCATTTCCAACATATTATGGGTATTTCTTCTGTGCAGAAGAGAAAATAGAGAGATGTAAAACTACAGTTCACCCATTTGATTTGTTTTATAAGAACTCTATTGCCTCAAAACAAGATCTAGGAGAGACCACAACATGAATTACTAGGTTTTGAGGAAGACTAAAAACACAGGCAGCATGCAATAAGTTTACAGTATGACTCAACCAGGAAATCCATATAATTGTAGAGATTAAGACTTAAAAAAAATTCTAAAACATCCGTAGTGCTGTGTGTTTTGACTATGCAGTATGCTGTAAACATTTTAAAAACTGGTCTTATTTGACTGTGCTTAATCTAATATTTACCAAATACTAAATTATTGTTTTAATTTTTATGTGTATGTGTGGTGCTGGGGATTGAACCCAGGGCCTTGTGCATGCAAAGAAAGCACTCTACCAACTGAGCTATATCCCCAGCTCATAATAAATTATTAACACTATCCTTTTACTGATGTATCCCTGCAACCGTATCTCATTATCTGATTTTTAAAATACAAAAGCAGAAGAAAAGAACAACTACCAAGCCGAAGAGTATACTCAAAAAAAATATATATATTGAGAGAATTTGGACAGTGTATTTGTTTTGCCTTATCCAAGTTAAGAAAATGATGGCCACAAAATCTACAAAAAAAAAAAAAAAATCGTATTGGGTGTAAGAAGGGGTTATTTTGGAAACAAAAACAAAGTAAAGCCAGGTGCAGTGGGACACACCAGTAAATCCTACATATTCAGGAGGATGGTTGGTTAGAGGCCAGCCTGAGCAACTTAGTGAGACCTTGTTTCAAAAATTCAAAAAGGGCTGGGGATGTAGCTTAGTGGTTGTGACCCTGGGTCCACTCCCTAGTGGACCAAAAAAAAAAAAAAAAAAAAGCAGTGGGGGGTGGGGACCTGCAAAGAAATAAGACAGAAAGTAAGACAGAAAGCAGTTAAGTGCTTGGTCCAAAATCAGAGAGAAAAACAAAACAAAGAGAATAAATTTGGCTTTAGAACTTGGCCTGTTGATTGTCTGGTTGTCATTTTCTCCATGAAGCTCAACAACAACCGAAAAAAATATCTATTAATAGCTGGGCACTTCCCATTCAGCCTGGGCTATGAATTCTATTTTCAAGGCACTTAGAAAATAGTCATCTTTTTTTAAAAGGCAAGATGACTTTCAAAGGTAGGACAACAGATTTTCTAATGAAGGGATCTTTCCCTTCTTGGCAAATTGAGATGAAACACAAATTTGGGGGAGGTACCAGGGATTAAACTCAGAGGCACTTGACTACTGAGCCACATTCCCAGCTCTATTTTATATTTTATTTAGAGGCAGGTGCTCACTGAGTTGCTTAGCTCCTTGCTTTTGTTGAGGATGGCTTTGAACTCGCAATCCTCCTGCCTCAGCCTTCCGAGCTGGCGCTGGGATTACAGGCATGTGCCACCATGCCTGTCGAAACACAAAATGTTTTAAAAGGAAAGAAATAAACTGACACATGCCAATAATTCCAGTGACTCAGGAAGGCTGGCAAAATTTGGAGGACAGCCTAGGCAATTCAGCAAGACCCTGTTTCAAAATAAAAAATAAAAAGGGCTGGGGATATAGCTTTGTGATAGTTGAACCCCTGGATTTAACTCCCAGTACCACCAAAGCAAACAAAAAAAAAAAAAAAAAAAAAAAAAAAAAAAGAAAGGAAAAGAAAAGAAAGAATGAGAGAGACCAAAAAAAAAATACTAGATCATACACTTTACAGAAGATAAATCTTCAGCTCCATAGTAGTCTGTTTTGTTTTTAATATTATAAGGATAGAAGACGAAGTCTAATTACATTTAGAGCCACCACAAAAACTGCAGAGCTAAAACTAATTTTTAGGTACCAGCAATGGGATCAGTGTGGCTAACTTACATCACTGGTTGACAAGAGAGTCCAGAAAATAAGTGTAAGAGGAAAGGGTGGAAATGACAGAAAAACAGTATTGGTGATGTAGCTTAGTGGCAGAGTGCTTGCCTCGCACCTGTAAGGCTCTGAGTTCAAGCCCTAGAATCACAGACATACAAAAAGGGTGGGAGGGGGTGTGTTGGAGAGGTCCAAAGCACAGATGTGAAGGAAACGTGCTGGCATGTTGTTTTTGCTGTAAAGAGACTGCTCATCTCATGGCAGAGCCTTTCTCAGAAGCAGGCAGTTTCTCTGAGTCAATGAGCAAGCTGGCTTGGAAGCTTTTCATAAGAGCACATACCAGTTTTTGTTCCATTTATGTGCAAACTCCACAATCAGAAGGAGCTGGATACCTATAAAGATGAAGCCTCCAAAGGCTCCCACGTAGCGCCAGGCTGCAAAAGAAGACCGCAAGGAGCCAATGAGAAGCACTCCATGTGTTCAGTTCAAAAGAAAGAAGTAATTTTCACTGAATACTCATTGTACCTGTGACACATTCCATTCCCACACAATCACATAAGGGGGGTACTATTATTAAATTCTCTTGCTTTCCAGATTTTTTAAAAAAAAAACTGAGAGGCTGTGTGAGTTAACAAAGGCTCAGAGCCAGTAAAAGGCACAGCTGGGATTTGAACACAGGCCATTTGGCTCTGGAGCATTGAAGCTTACGCTCCACACTCAACTGCTAGACACCCCGTCAGATGCAGTCATTCGCATTATCCACAGTGGCCCACAATTTAAAAGCAACGACACACATCTCCAGAAAAATCAAGGGCTTAATTCTTACTGTTTAAGGAGTCACCAGTGTCCAGGGAGGAAATGAGGTTCAGACTCGGGGAAGAAGAACAGAGCTCTCCTTTTGGCTCTGCCAAACAGAAGCTATGACCTTGGGTGAAGAAATATGTCATGCGGGCTACAACTTGTCTGTGAAAACGACAGAGCTGAGGACTGCTGGGTCTCTTCTCCTTCTAAATATACTATCCTAAACATGCTCAATATACATAACAGTAACTCTGGAGAATAAAAAACTAGTTCTGAGAGTGTACAGATAAAAGCAAGACTTGGATACAATATTCTTATGAAAAACTAGTATAATCCTAAAAATTTAGGTGGACCTATCTGAGGGACTTGGGCTGTTCCTTATGAACTGGTATGATGTGAAAATTTTTAATATCTTAATTTAGAAAAGTGAATCCATTTGAGTTGAACAGAGTGTTTGTTTTGAACTACTGAGATTCAGAGTCCCCAAGCCCCTTCCACCCTGCTCCTATGGAGAAGGGAGCCCTGTTATAGCTATGATTACAGGCCTCATGTTAAATGAATTTAGGTGGGTTCACCAGGTATGGTGGCAAATACCTGTATTGCCTCAGCAACATGGGAGCCAAGGCAGAAGTTTTGCAAATTCAAGGTCAGCCTGGGCCCTGAACTTTAGCAAGACCCTGTATCAATTTAAAAAATAAAAAAGCTCTGAGGATATTGTGGTAAAGTGCTCCTGGGTTCAGTCTCTGGTACTAAAGAAAAAAGGAAAAAAAATAAAAAGAAGATGTTTGGTGGGGTTCTGTCAATAAGGAACTTAATTCGATGTAGGCTTAGAAACAGATTGGAGGCGCTGGGCACAGAGGTGCACACCCAAAACACACCTGCAACCCCAGCCACTTGGGAGACTGAGGCAAGAGGTATCACAAGTTTGAGGCCAGCCTCAGCATCTCAGTGTGACCCTGACTCAAAATAAAAAACAAAAAGGCTGGGATATAGCCAGTGGTAAAGCACCCTGGGTTCCAAACCGAGTACAGACTAGAAGATGCCTTCTGTATCCCACCTCCATTGTTAAAAGGCTCTGTTTCCTGTGCACTACTCGAGGAAAGAGATCTCTGTGGGCTGGTGGGGTCAGGCTGACAGGCCAAACAGGTTTTCAAACAAATTTTAAGTGACTCATTTTCCCTTCAGGCCAATGATCTTAAAATAATCATTTCAATTCTTCAGCCAACAGAGACACAAAGGTCCTCCTAAGAGTGCCTGTAAGTGGGGGGCAAGGAGAGGTGCAGGAGATCTAAAGTGTGGGCAGATAAGGCTGGATTGATCAATTGATTGAGGCCACAAGAAAATCAGTAGTTCAAAATATCAAAGGCCTCCTGGATGAGGCCTTCGAACAATTTCACTAAATGGATAAAAATAAATAAATAAACAGGCACACCCCCCCCCCAACTCCCCATTTGTACCTTTGAGAAAGGTCTCCTGGTCTGGAATGAAGAAAGCTCCTGAGCACATGGCCCCCAACAGCAGAAGTTTAAAGAACCAAAATCTGGGAGGGAGGAAAGGAGAGGAAATGTATTTAAATGATATTCAAAGGAGAACAAAAGACCTCTTGGAAGGTGGCATGTCAACCCATGATTCTGCCATTGCTAATGTTCTCTCCAAATCGAGGGGAAGTAATTAAGTGACTGAAGAATGCCTTTTCTCATAATTAGACACGCTTGGAACAGCCTCCAATTGTGCAAAACACCACTTTATTGCAGGACTGGAAGTGACCCAGAGGAAGGTCTTAGTACAAGAAATAAACTCTTTGCCTCCACTGACTTTTTCATTATGGTACCAGGTGTTAGGAACAGCATTCCGGCTGTAAGGCCACTGGGTAACAAACAGAAGTTGTACTTTCCTCAAAATCAGGATCGACTATAGGAAGATCAGTTAACATTGTCAGGAGTAGAAGGGACCCTGGAACACCATCCTTAATATAAGGAAGGAGAAAGCAACCCCAGGGAGACTGAGGACTTACCCATTGTGAATATGGGCTCTGCAGCTTTTACTGGTGTTGATTTTCAAGGTCAGCAGGCAGAAGAGAAAGAAGAAACACGCCATTCCAAAGCAGACTCGGTACACTGCAGAGTACCCCACCAGCGTCTCACAGGTGTCACCAGCTTTAATGCCTTTGCAAATATCTTCAAAAAAAGGAATCTGAGGGGGAAAATAGTGTAGAAAAGTTGTCTGTTAAAATGGGGTTAGAAAAGCTAGGATCAGTAAGTAGTGCACACTTGTAATACCACCTACTCAGGAGGCTGAGGCAGGAAAACTGCAAGATCAAGGCCAACCTGAGCAACTTTAGCAAGACCCTACCTCAAAAACAAACAATAAAAAAGGGCTGGGGGTGTAGCTCAGTGGTGAAGAGGCCCTGGGTTCCATCACAGGCCAGGAGTAGCAAGAGTGGGGATTGGGTTAGATAGGGACTCAGGGAATGTTCATTCAGTCTTAAGTCAAAATCCACTGTGGAAATGAATCAGGTATGTAACAAGATGAAGATTGAGGAAGAAAATCTTCCGGAGAATTTTTCTTAATTTTCTCTGAATCCTTTTTTAAAGATGCACTCTCAAAAGTACCACTTAGGGGGCTGGGGTTGTGGCTCAGTGGTAGAGCGCTTGCCGAGCATGTGTGAGGCACTGGGTTGAATTCTCAACACCACATATAAATAAGTAAATAAAATAAAGGTCCACCAACAACTAATAAAAATATTTCAAAAGAAAAAAAGTACCACTTAGCTTTTACTTGCTCCAAAGGTTTCTGAAGTTTAGCATCAGAATTTTCATTACATTTGTAATACGTGATTATATTTTTATTGAATGCACAAATATAGAGAACAAAAAGAGAAAGATTACATTCACTAACACCTCATTCTTGTCGGGAAAGTAAACAATCTCATGGATAGGAGAATTTTATTAGTTCACATATATAAAATTATGTATTGCATATATACAACACACATATACATTCATATGATCCTACACATATGGTAGGATATATATATAATACATATATATACACACATATATAATGTACATAATATATAATATATAATACATATATTATATATGTGTATATATGTATTAAATATACATATACATATGTATTATATATGTATATATAATACATACATACACATATATTATATATACATATATATACATATATGGTATATATAATACATATAATATATACACATATATTATATGAATAGCTTTTTAAAATAAAATATTTGGGCTAGGGATGTAACTCAGTGGTAGAGCACTTGCCCAGCATGAGTGAGGTCCTGGGTTGGATCTTCAACATGGCAAATGATAGGAAGGAGAGAAGGAAGGAGAGGGAGAGAGGAAGGAGAAGAAGGGAGGGAAGAAGGAAGGGAATCAGGGAGGGAGAAAGGAAGGAAGGAGGGGAGGGAAGAAATATTGTACATGATGTTCTGTGGTATTTTTCCCCCAAATTAACAGTAAGTCATGGAGCTCTTTGCCTGTTAATATATGTAATCCCACCCCATTTTTTTAAACCATCATATTTTATAGTAAGGCTAGATAAAGATGATGATCATTCCCACACTGACTATTTTTATTGTGAAGGGGTTTTTGTTTCATTTTGTCTTGTATATTTATTGTCTGCTATTACAGACACTGGTTCAGTACACATTGCTGGACATGCCTCATTGCATATCTACCATTATTTAGGCAGCTTAGACCACTGAGCTAGAAATTAGTGGGTCAAGTGGTATCTACATTTTAAAATTTCAAGACATAATGCTAAATCATCCTTTTAAAAGGTATAACAACTTACAAAATCTTCCACAAAGAGAACAAGTGTTACAGGGCTGGGGTTGGCCGGGAAACTGAGGCCATGCTCCCCGCTCCAAACCCCAATTCTTGTGATCACGTCAAAAGGATTTCAGACATGTTGCTCGGAGTAACAGGCATGAGTTTATTAGAAGGGGAAAAGGAAACACTCTCAAGAGAGAAAGCAGATCTTCAGAAAGAGGGCTGGAGAGCCCCTCCTGCCGTCTGTTTGATTGGGAGTCCCAGTGTTAGAGGACACAAGTGCAAATGCTTTCTTTGCCAAAAAATAATTTATCTGCAGTCCTGCCTGGCCTAAGGGGGAGATATTTGTGGCCCTTTTTACAGACCAGATCTTGAAACTCAGGGAAATAAGGATGATTCTTCCTAACCATAAAATCTCTAGGAATGAATGATTAAGAATGCAATTAGAATCTGTCAGCATGAGCCAAAGTGACCTAGAGTTGTCATGGCAGTCAGGACTTAAAAGTCTCATATCACCCTCCTGTCAGTCAAAAGTCAAGAGGCAGACTTGGGCAGGACTCTCTGGAAACTTCTCTTGGATCCCCAATAAAATTGGAGTACAGGAGAGGACTCATGATCTTCCTTGAAAGTGTCCCCTTTCCCTATTCCTATCCCTTCAATAAACTCACGCCTGTTACCCTGAGTGACGTATTGAAATCTTTCTGACTTGAAGACAAGAACTGGAGTTTGAAGTGGGGGGGATGTCTTCCTCTGCTTCAGTTTCTTGGAAGGCCCCAGCTCTGTAACACCAGGGAAGGTTACTGAGTCCCGCCCAGGCCACCTGACCTCTGACTGACAGCACAGGAACTATATGGGCCATGTCCAAGAGAGAATGGTGTGGCGCCCAGGGAGCAGGAGTTTTTAAGGAAATTGGGTCATCCTGTTTTTGCCTCGATTTCCAGCTACCTTAATTGGTTCATTATCCTTGAATAGCCCTCATCATGTTTTGTGAGGGTCTTGATGTTTTGGCCACTAGGGTGATTGGAGATGACTGGGGGTTGTGACATAGTTTAGGTAATAATGGAGAGTCCTGGACTTGGTTACAAGTCATGACCATGAAGTCATGGTCATTAAGACTGAGAGAGCTTTTTACCATGGCAAGCCCCTATCTTCCAAGTGTTTGTTAAATGGGCCACTGTGCGACTTCAGGGGCCCTTTATTTTCTTTTCCCTGCTCTCCCAGTCATGGCTGCGTAGCTCCTTACTACAAGCAGCACATTTTTATGAATATCATAGAATAACGATTCAGCCAGTAGTTGAAAAAGAACTTGCTTCTAATCAACATCAAAGGTGATCCCTCTTCAGAACAGAAAAGGAGTTAAAGATCACATTGTAGCAGCTCGGTTATTCATAAGAAAAAAATAAAAATGTCACCAAGGGAAATTATGACTCAAAAGCTGGAAGTAAAATTAAAGCATGAAAGAGAATTTAGTTTCTCCTCCAGAAAAGCACTTTAAAACAATAACAACTAGGGTTTCCAATAAACAAGCAAAGATTTTTAAGAATAAGCCAGGCTAAGTTAAACTGGCTTTGGAATAAGAATTCTCTCCCCCTAAAAAGGTCTGAATTTGAAACGTTTTTCCAAACACTCTCAAATAAAAGGCTTGGGCAGGAATACATTGTGTCTCAGACCCCGTTAGTATAGCTCTATTCTCATGAACAGACCTGAAAGATGGTCAAGAAATGTCTGGTGTTTTGTTCCCAGAAAATTCCTAAAACTGCAAATTTTTTTACATCGGAGCAAGATGGAGGCCATAAAGAGATGCCACTGTATTTATTTGAACAGGCTACTATGGGTTTTTGTTTGTTGTTATACATGACAGTAGAATGTATTTTGGCAGAATATGCATATATAAAGTATAACTTATTCTATTTAGGTTCCCTTTCTTGTGGTCATGTATACAAATGCAAGGCTAGGAAATTATGATGAGTCAATTCTACTGTCTTTCCTAGTCCTCTCCCCTCTCTTCCCTTGGTCTAATCCAATGGATTTCTATTATTCCCCTCCCCAATCTCCCTTGTTTGTGGTTAGCATCCACAAATCAGAGAGAATACTTTGGCCTTTGGTTTTCTGGGATTGGCTTATTTCACTTAATATGATATTCACCAGTTCCATTCATTTACCAGCAAATGCCATAATTTCATTCTTCTTTTTGGCAGAGTAATATTCCATTGTGTATATATACCACATTTTCTTCATCCATTCATCCATTGAAAGATACCTGGGTTGTTTCCATAGCTTGGCTCTTGTGAGTTGAGCTGCTATAAACATGGATGTGGCTGTGTCACTGTAGTATGCTATTTTTATGTCCTTTGGATATATGCCAAGGGGTGGGATAACTGGGTCAAATGGTGGTTCCATTCCAAGTTTTCTAAGGAATCTCCATACTTCTTTCCATAGCGGTTGCACCAATTTGCAGTCCCACCAACAATGTATGAAAGAACTTTTCTCCCCACATCCTTGCCACTACTTATTATTACTTATATTTTTGATAACTGCCATTCTGACTAGAGTGAGACAGAATATAAGAGTAGTTTTAACTTGCCTTTCTCCAACTGCTAGAGATGTTGAACACTGTTTCATATATATTTTGACTAATCATATTTCTTCTCCTGTCAAGTATTTGTTCAGTTCCTTTGCCCATTTATTGAGTTATTTATTTTTCTGATGTTAAGTTTTTTGAGTTCTTTATATATCCTGGAAATTGGTGCCTTATCTGAAGTACTGGTGGTAAAGATTTTCTCCCAATCTGTAGGATCTCTGTACATGCTCTTGATTGTTTCCTTTGCTGTGAAGAAGTTTTTCCATTTGATACCATCCCACTTATTGATTCTTGATTTTATTTCTTGAGCTTTAAGAGTCTTGTTGAGGAGTTAAGGAAATCGATTCCCAAGCCAACGCGATGAAGAGTGGGGTCTACTTTTTCTTCTAGTAATTGCAGGGTCTCTAGTCTAATGCCTAGGTCCTTGATCCACTTTGAGTTGAGTTTTATGCAGGTGAGATATAGGGGTTCAATTTCATTCTATTGCATGTGGATTTCCAATTTCTTCCCCCCGTACAAACCCTTAAAACAGACTGAAGTAGGGGACCCCCTCTAAAACTGAGAGCAAATTCCTCAAGCTGGAGTGAAGGCTGAGGGGCTAGCCCTGCCCAGAGGCCAAGGCGGCTGGGAATGGAGGCTGCCCCCACCTTGCTTCCCCAAGCTGTCTAGCCAGCTGACCAAATCTGCTATGTCCTGCCTGATGTCCCATTTTGCCACCTCTTCTCTTTTAAAAGCTTTCTTTTTATCTCTGAAGATGGAATTTTTGAGACAAAAAGATTCTATCTTCACTCAAAACTGGCTTTAAATAAAACTTATTTTCCTAACAATTTGACCCCGAATGTATGTGGAGGAACAAGGTGGAGCCTAACCTCTTCCCCAGGGGTTATAGTGCCACCCAGTACCACCCTCAGGAAAAGTTTGAACTTACTTCTCTATGATACCAAACACACACATACACACACTCACACACACACACACACCACAACATACAGGGTTGCCAGATCAAATGCAGAATAACTAGTTAAATTTCAGATAAAAAATGAATAATATTTTTGTGTTAAGTATGCCCCATATAATATTTGGTATATAGTTAGACTGAATATTACTGACAGCTTGGTCCTTATCCCTGATGCCAATTCATGCCAATTTAATAATGAAGATAAGGTTTTGAGAAAAACGAAGAAAGAAGGTTTATTGCTTTGCTAGTAAAGGAGAAACACAGGGGACTCTGGTCTCGGCTGTGGTTCTGTCCATCAGAGAAAACAGAGGGCTTTTAAAGTTCTTCAAAGGCTACATTTCAGTTGTTCCCTGACAGGGTCCCAGGTATGCCCTGAAGGTGTGTTGAAATTCACTTGTTAATTTGAGAGAGTCACTTCCTAGTTCTTCTGGAGACAACTCTTTCCTGGAGCATAGATAACTCATCTTGTTCCCCACCCCCAGGTTAGGGAAGGGGAGAGAGAAAAGAGGGAAAGAAAAACATGTCCCTTGAAAAATAAGCAGCAAGGGCTCTATTCAAAGGGTGAAGTGGACCACTGTTATGTGAATATTGCATAGGACAAACACATCCTAAAACATTTATTCTTGGCAAGAGAGGAACCGAGAGAAGACATGGTCTCGTTGGGAAAGGCCAGGTACATGCCATCTTGGAAGTCTGGCCCCACTCTGTAGGGAAGGGCCAAGCACTGTGTAAGCTAGAACATCTGTGTGCAAAGTGGAGGGCTGTTTGGAAGGGGCAGATGTGAGGCAGAAGGGCAAGTCTGAAGGCCACTGGTAGCAGACAAAGAAGGTCGACCAGGGGCAGGCAGAATAAAATTTCTGTAGGTAGGATTCCCAGTTGGCAGCACTGTCAGGTGAGGGATTGAGGGGAGGGCTCTTCTCTTTGAACACTTTGCTATCTGAGATGGAGGGGGGCACAACCAGAAAAGGTGAAAGCCTCGCCAGGAGTCTGGGGCAGCCCAGTGAGAACACCTGCTCTGGATATTGCTTCCCAGCAGCAATTAGGACAGAACACAAAGACACAGGAAGACCCCCGAGCATGGAAGCCATAGGAGTGCTCTCTGAAGGAGTTTGAACTTTTAAGCTGTGCTATAAAGTGGATGAGCATCTGGCATGGTTAAAAAAAAAAAAATCTTCAGATACTGAAGCAGCAGAGGCCCGGGCACAAAATCCATGTTTCAGGGACTCTAACCCCAAACAAGTCACATCTGAATGAGAACACCCTCCTTGTACTATGATCCAACTTTTCTGTCAACACCAGCCCCTCTTTCACCTTTACCCTCCTCTCCACCGTCCCACCCCCAAAACCACTGATCTCCTTTCCTTCTCCCTCTAACCACCAACAGACGTGGCCCTCTTGTGTTTACATCAGCCCCCCCCCCCCCCAAACATGCCCAGAACCCCTTGGGCTCATCCAAGGGTGAGTATGTGGTATAGCACATTTCATCCAGAATAAAAGTAGGCAAATAACCCTCTGCTCCAAATACTAACCAAGGCTCCTTTATGCTCTGTGGGTGACTCAGTAAGTAGTGAGTATTTTTAGGCAAAGAACCTCCTAGTTGAATAAGCAGACAGGATTTCAGCAAAAGGAATTTGCTCTGATTAAATATTTGTTGTTCCAAACTCCATCCTGGTTTTGGAAAAAGAAAACAGACATCACACACAGATTCCACACCGTGGGGGTGTCGCTTCTTAAGTCTGGTCTGGGCATCCAAGGACATGGCCCACAAGTCAGGCTGACACTGAGCCTGTGTTGTTTCTGTGCAGGCCTCTGAGAGCAAGGGGTTTCCTCCCAACCCTCAGAGGAACCAACCTCAGAGCCACAAACCGTCAAGCTAAGAATAAACAGCTCACATGGACTTCCAACCCTGACTCCATGGCTAACCTGGACAAGTTACACCTCCCCCCAGTCTCAATTTCCCCATCTGTAAAATGAAGTAATCTCATGGAGTTGTCCTGAGAATTAAATCAGCTAATCCTTGTGAAGTGCTTACCACCATTCCTAACTGATAGTTATCACTATGTAAACTTCCTTAATTCAGAGGCATTATCTATTATGTAAAAAGAATTTCCAGAGGACAAAGGTGGGCACACTGCATAGACCTCAGAGACTGGTGGGTGCATTCTTTTTTTTTGGGGGGTGGGGTACCAGAGATTGAACCCAGGTGTGCATAACCCCTGAGCCACATCCCCAGCCCTTTTTATATTTTATTTAGAAAGAGACAAGGTCACTTTATACTTTACTAAATTGTTGAGGCTGGCTTTGAACTTGAGATCCTCCTGCCTCAACCTCCCGAGCTGCTGGGATTACAAGGCATGCACCACCACACCCAGTTTGGTGGATACATTCTGATCTAAACATGGGGGCCTTTGGGCATCTCAGAGCTCAGAGCATACTCTATTCACTTTACCAAGGGATTCACAAAGGCTAACTTTCAATAAGATAAATCCTTCCACAGTAGGAATCTGTAAGAACTGAATTTCAAAAAAGGAGCACTCCACCTACCTATCTTTCACAGCCCAGACATCCCCAAAACAAAGTATATCTGACTCAAGATTCTGGGAAAACATTTCCAAAACATGAACACAAATATTAAGCTCGAGAAAAAGGAAGCTAGAAGACGATCCATACAATTCTGCCCACAAAGAAGAGATGCTTAGCCAAGCCCCCCAGACAGAGCTACATAAAGGCCTGCAGGTCTAGTTGGCCAAGGGCCCCAGATGCTACAAACTTAGAAAAAAAGCATAGACTCTGGAGTGGTTCTTACAGAAATAGAGAGAAAGGGGAGAGTCATGGTTCTATAATGTAGACTCCAGAAATGAAAATGTGATATTAGCAAAGCTAATTATTCTTTCACTTCACTGTATCAACTTTCAAGTGTATCCAGTGAAACCAAGCTTGACAGCTCAGCATGGGTGACAAATCAAACCCAATGAAACTAGAAGAACGAGATCTCCAAGTTCTGTTTGCTTATTCCTCACTTGAAAAAAAAATTGGGGGGATGAGAACCATCACTCTGTCAGCCTCTTTTCTCGGTAAAGAATTTCGGGGTCTGCCTGTTACCCAGCAGTGGACAACAGATGTGTGACAGATAATACTGAACCAGCCTCCTCCCTCCCTCAACAAACAGCCAATGCTCTTTGCTCAGTAAGTGAGCATCCTCGAGGCCCTTTTAAGAATGTGGGGGCCTTATTTAAAATACAGTAACAATAACCAGTACTCAACTTCTCTTTTGTTTAGGTCTCTGAACATTTTTTTTTAAAATAGTATATCTTTATTGTGGGATGAGGCTTTTGTGATGCTGGGGATTGAACCCAGGGCCTTTTGCATGCAAGGTAAGCACTCTTTCAACTGAGCTATAGCCCCAGCCCTCTGAACATTTTTTAAGAGAAAAGTCTACATTGTATCCTTATTAAAAGCCAAAAAGAGGAATTAAAATTCTAGAGTCTGGTTTTATCTGATGTTCCTGTTCCCAAACCACCTCTCAAACCAGGATGTTCATGTTCTCAAACAGTAAGTCTTCAGAGTCTCAAGGAGCACCCAGCAGGGACTGCCCTGGGGTTCACAGCTCCACTTTTCATGGTCCTCATGATTAAAACAGCTAGAAAATGACTCCAATCCAACTGCTAAACAGGACAACTCACAAAGGACTAAGATGGGAAGCGGAGGGCTCTTCCACACACCCAGAGTGGCTTCAGTGAATTTCAACCTCCAGATAAAACTGGAGCAGAATAGGCAAAGAACTGAACTAGTCACTGATCTTGAAGGAGACACGGGAGCAAATCCCACTGAAAAATGACGTAGCTCTTGAAGGAGGCAACAGCCCAGCCGTGAAGACTGAGGGCCGAGGATGGCCAGTCCTGTTTGATTAGAGGTGGCCTGTGAATAAAGGTAGAGGAACTCAGGACTAGGAATTCTGGTTTCAAGGTTGGCAGGCCAATGGAACAGTTTTGGGGTAGTGGGACAGTAAATCGCTTAATGGCAGGTTGCACTAGAGAGCCTGTATCAAGGGGAAGTGTGGGCACAGGGCTCAACAGGGCATTCCAGAAAGAGAGCTGGACTAGAGATAAAGATCTAGAAGGGATACCCTCCTGGAGAGGAATGTGAAGAAAGAGAGGGAGGCAAAGGTCAGGCCATCCTGGAAACTAGGGAAATGCAAACACTCAGGGGCTGTTCAGGGCCTAAGTGAAAATCACTTAATTGACTAAATCAGCTTTCTTCTCAAATGTGTGAACATGGAATACAGTGGGGACACATTACACACAAATGCAACTATATAAATGACTGCCTTCTGTGCAATTTTGAAGAACCCTGTAAAATGACAGTTTGCAGACGTACTCTTTATTCCCTACCACAAACTATATAACACACTTGTACAAATATAATAAAGCCAGGGTTTGGTCATCCACTCATTTCTATCTACTATGTGCAGGTATTGTTCTAGGCGGTATATAAGCAATAAATAAAACAGGTTTAAAATCCACACTAAGGACTGAGGATATATAGCTTAATGATAAAGCACTTGTTTAGAATGTGCAAGGCCCTGGGTTCAATTCCCAGCTTCAATCAATCAATCAACTAATCAATAAAATAAAATCCATCCTAACAAGAAGTTAACTTTTTTCATAGTTGATTTGGACTATTCATGTTTTTTTTTTTTTTTTTTTTTTACCTTAAGTAGGACATAAGAATCTACTATCCTCGCTGGGTGTGGTGGCTCACACCTATAATCCCAACAGCTCAGGAGGCTGAATAAAGAGGATCCAGTTCAAAGCCAGCCTCGGCTCCTTATTGAGACTCTAAACAACTGTACAGGCCTCTGAGAGCAAGACATTGTCTCTAGATAATTTATAAAAAAAAAAAAAAAAAAAAAAAGGTGGGGGGGGGCTGGGTATGTGGCTCAGTGGTTTAGTGCTCCTGGGTTCAATCCCCAGCACCAAAAAAAAAGCCAAAAAAACCCAAAAAGCAAAAAGAACCACTGTCCTCAACACACCTATAGGATCTCAACATACCCATAAGCTCAAGATCCTGAGAGCCCCTAGCTACTTGTTCCCACTACTGGAATAAGTACCCACACATTTGGGTTCCCAGTCTTGCATGCCTCCCATTACATGAGACCTGGAATTGGGGCTCCCTAGCCTCAGGGAAGCTGGGATGCCCCCATGCTCATTTTCTTTATCCTCACAACTTACGAGATCATCAAAACATTAGTCATGAGCAGTGAAATGCAAACCAATAACATGGAAGGGTCCCAGGTTTTCTTTAAATTGCTTTTAAGTCAAATGAATAATTGAGTTACTTATAGAAAAATAACAGGTGCGCAAATCCTGGGAAGAAACAGAAAGAAACAAAGGGAGCCAATTAAGAAATAAGTCCAGAAAGAAAGATCAATGGGGCTAACTCCTGACAGGGCTTACTGAAAGTGAGGATTTATGGCCACAGGTTTCTCAAAGTATTTCAAAAGGGAAATTTAACTAATAGCACAGGCACACTAAGATAAAGTCTGCCCAGTCATTGGCCCCAGCACCCGCATAAACAGAGAACTGATTGGTAGATGGAAAGACTGGTCCCCATCACAGTTCCAGAAAGGACCCTCTAGGGTCAAACCCCCCCCACCCCCATGAGAAGGAGGCATTGAACATCTGATTAATAAAGACTGCAGGAGGTGGAAGCCAGTTTCCTGGTAAACATCAAACAGCAGTAAATTTGGAAGCAGCCCTGCTTCCTTTGTTCTCTGCTCTGCTCAGGAGATGACCCACTCTCTCTCAGGAGTGCTCTAGGTTTGAGCCCTACTGTATTCCACTCCTAATAAAATGCTCTCGCTTGGCTTTTTGTGTCTGACTTTAAATTTTCTTTTGTCAAAACATAGGAACTGAGTTTTACAGCTTTAGCTTCCCACTCTCCTGTGACAAAAATGTTTGAATTGGATACATAAAAATCAATTTTACCTGTAAATGATTTTCCATTTTATTTAAAAATGTCACAATCCCAAGCACCAAAAAAAAGCCACATATAGACATATTTTGTAACAGGGACTTGGGGAGACTGCCTTTTCTAACACTGACTTTTCACTTTGGACTGCGGAAAGTAGATAAAAGCTTGGCCTCTCCACCTTCTTCCTTTTTTTTTTTTTTTTTTTTTTTTTTTTTTTTTTTTTGTACTGGGGATTGAACTCAGAGGCACTGGCCACTGAGCCATATCCACAGCTCTATTTGGTATTTTATTTAGAGACAAGGTCTCGCTGGGTTTCTTAGTGCCTCTCTTTTGTTGAGGCTGGCTTTGAACTGGCAATCCTCCTGTCTCAGCCTCCTGAGCCTGTGGGATTACAGGCCACCACACTCACACTCCACCTTCATTTTTTAACAATCTCCCCTATTAACCCTAAACGTTGGGTCAGATTCCTGCTCGGTTTGGCATGTAGGCAAGCAACTCTCTAAAGAAGTTTGCGTGTAAACTGGTAATACAAGATTTACTATCCCTAAATTTATTCAACCTATTTCTTCCCTCTTTAAGACTGAGACCACCAAGATAAGAATAAGGTATTTTCAAGATTTGCAAGACCATTCAACTGCCAGCTTTTACAATGCCCTGTTCCAAACCCCCTGTGGAGGGGAACTAGAGTCTCCAGTCATTGCCCTCCACCTTCCAGGGACAATGAGCCTTGGAAGCAGATGGCCCATGAAAAGACTGCTCCCCCACCCTAGCAGAAGCAATTACCAAATTGCCACCTTCCAGGATCACAGCTCTGACAGATAAACATCCTGCAAAGCACATGGAGATTACCCCCTGAGCAGGGACAAAGATAAGGTTCTGTGTGATCAAAACCAAGATGATCAACAAGACCACAGTTTGACCAAATCTGCTTGACTGCACAGGCCTCTGGACCCCAACACAATTCTTCCTCTATTTAAACCTAAAGCTCACTACAAATGCACACCCCACTTCCAAATATGGCAATATTGATTAAAGTTCCTTTCCTGTTTCCCACTGTTACTTTTTCCACTTGATTCTAGGGGCAAGTGGCCAAAGTCTCTGGTAACAGCTTTAGGCTACTCTCTCAAGAAGGGAGAATAACAGCATGCAAACTGCATGGAGCCACCACAGGTCTAATATAGGAGTCAGCAAATGACAGCCTGTGGGTCACATCCAGCCAGCCTCCAGTTTATGTAAATAAAGTTTTATTGGAACACAGCCATGGTTTGTTGGCATGTTGCTTGGGCTGCCTTTGTAACACAATGCCAGCCCACAGCCTGCAGTTCTTACTAGCGAGCTCTTTATAGGGACACTTTGCCCACCCTTGCACTATCAGCAAGAATAGCTGAGGAGTTATGGAAACCGTTAACTGCTGAAGTACAAATTACCATTTCAAAGGCAAGTGACAACTGGTGATAACTTACTCCAAAGATGGGAAGCTAAAAGGACCAGCAGAGAGCTGAGATGAGAGGCTCTTCTGGGTTGTCCCAAGTCCCTTCTCCCATTAGACCCTGTCCTCAGTGGAACTTGGATTTAAGTGAATCAAATTGTACAGCTCCTGCACGTCATTTTTAGAGCATGAAATTAGGAGTCTTAATTTATCTTCTTTTGGAGGGAGTGGAAGGGGATGGGGTGAACGTGTCTGTGAGCTTCTTAGACTCTTCTTCATGGCTCAGAAGCCCTCATTAGCTCTAAATGAAAAAGTCCTCACATCTGTTACACAAACACAGACCATGCATCCAAAAATAAAACCCACACTGATGAAAGCCGGCATGTGGAAAGATAATTTTAGACTTATGTAAAAACTGCAGAAACTGTCTCCTTGAAACTGAAATACCACACCCCCCAAATACCCAACCTCTGTGATTACCCTCAATCCAGCTGGAGAGGGCAGCACACTAGTCCCCATTACAAACCACCTCCTCACCACACTCTCAGTGTCCAAAGACAGGGAGAAGCATTCCTAGATTCTGACACGACCCCAAAAGCCAAGAGAAGTTAGAGCTGAGTTGACTCCACCGTCTCTAGCATTCACACCTGGAGTTCACACTGTTCTCTTTTTCCCTTACCTGAAGTCCAGTGCTCCAGAGAGAACAACTGCATGCTGTGCTCACTTACCTCCCCAGCACACCCCAGAGGGCTTGCCACCTTTATACTTAAGTGAATCAATGGATAAGTAAATGAATGCAGATTTTTTTAAAAAAGTTTTGAAGAATGTACTTAGGTTACAATTTAGTCAAAGTAACATTGTTAGAGGACAGATAGATGTTTACCTGCAGCCCTGCCTGGACTAAGTAGATAGGATATGTCACATTCCTCAGCAAGCTACCTGTTATCTGCAAGGGAATGCAGGCAAGAAATTAGGTTGAAAAGAGGAATGCAAGTTACTCTGAAGGGAGAGAATTTTGTGAACCATTGCACAGAGGAGATTCTGGAAGATAAGGATAATTCCTCCTAACAGTAAAATCTCCTAAGAATGTATAGTTAAGAGGCTGGGGTTGTAGGTCAGTGGTTGAGTACTTGCCTCACATGCATGAGGCACTGGGTTCCATACTCAGCACCACATAAAAATAAACAATAAATAAAATAAAGATGTTGCATTCATTTACAACTAAAAAAAAAAAAGAATGTATGATTAAGAATCTAATTAGAAGGCTGGGGCTGTAGTTCAGTAGCAGAGCACTTGCCTACCATGTGTGAGGCACTGGGTTCGATCCTCAGCACCACATAAAAATAAACAAGTAAAATAAAGGCATTATATCCATATATAACTACAAAAAACTTTTAAAAGAGAATTCAATTAGAATCATAGGCCAAAGTGACCCAAAGTTGTCATGGCAGTGGGGATTTGAAAGTCTGATGTCACCCTGCTCAATCAAAAGTCAAGAGGTGGACCTGGGCAGGACTCTCTGAAAATTTCTGGGATGGATAAAACTGGAGTGCAGGAGAGCTACACTGTTCCCCTGCTTTCTGAGAAGACCCACACTCTCTCTCGCTTGAGAATGTCCCCTTTCCCTTTTCCTATCCTTTCAATAAACTCATGCCTGTTACTCTGAGCAACATGTCTGAAATCTTTCTGGCTTGATCACAAGAATTGGGGTTTTAAGAGGGGGTCTTTGCACTACCTCAGTTTCCTGGAAGGCCCCAGCTGTGTAACAATGAAAAACCAGCCTCTACCTCAGAGCAAAGCCTGGTCCTTGGAAAAACCCACAGAGCACTCCTAGGCACATACCTACCCTGCTGAGTTGTTTGTCTGTAAATTACAGGAGAGGTTTGCGGTGCCAGGTGACCCTGACTCAGTCAGGCTAGGTGAGGACTCATAGCAACCCCCTAGCAACCACCAATCAGCATGAGACAGGGAAAATACCTGGGATGCCAGATGATCCTCCCAATAGTTTATAGTGGTTGATAACGTGTTGGGAAACCATGTAGTTTCGCAAGTACTCCCCTCATGGCTTAAACCACTCAGTTCAAAGGAATCCCCCTCTTGTACTAACCAATCACCCTTACCCAACTTGTTCCCGCCAGTGAATGTGCTAATCATGTTTTAGAGTTGTTTTATGATTTTCCCGCGGTGTGTGATGATTTGCTAAGAGATGCTATGATGTATGTGAAGTCCCTGCCTTCCCCAAAGAGTGTATAAACTGCTGCAAACCCTGGGCTCGGGCCTCTCAGCGTCACCAGTTGCTGTGTGCGCACAGAGGATGGAGCTAGCTCGCAATAAACACCTCTTTGCTGCTTACATCGATCTTGGTCTCTGGTGGTCTTTTGGGGATCCCGAATTCTAGCATAACAACAACAAGACCCTCTATTAAACCTGGTGAACAGTACCAAAGTTAGGCCACAGTAGCCTCACTTTATCTGTGGGGTATATAATCCAAGACCTCCAGCAGATCTCTGAAACCATAGATACTATCGAAGCCAATATATGCTGTTTTTAACCTATACCCACTACACCTATGATAAAGTTTAATTTACAAACTAAGTACAATACGGATTTATAATAATAAAGAATAATTATAACAATATATTTTAATGAAATTGCCAGCATCGCTGCTCTTGTATTCTGGGACCTTAAAAAATAAGAGCTACTTGAACATAAGCACTGACACCCCAACAGGCAATACGATAACCAAGATGACCCAACTGGGACAAGGTGAGACATGGCACAATGAAAAAACTTGTAAACTTTTTTATTTCTGGAATTTTCTATTTAAATTTATTTTGGATTGTAGTTGTCCCCAGGTACAAAAACCACAGAAAGCAAAACTTTGCATGGGGGAGGGAAGCTGCTATATTCACAATATTTTCATTATTTCCTAATCCCATCATTTGAGGCTACTTCATCTTAGTTCATTCTGCGGTGCGCCATTTGTCTGTTCCTTTGGCCCCTTTTTTATAACAACTACAATGTTCCTTTCCAACTGTAAACTCTCCTCTCTTCTATTTATCTACAGGTCCTTGAAGGCCCATCTGCAGGCCCTTGGTTCCAGAACAAAGCCTTAGGGAAACTCCCATTTTCAATGCTCCTCATCCTCTCCCTCCCACAGTCAGACCAACCTTTAAAAGATCCAATTAACATCCAAGGGGTTCTGGGTAAGGAATCTTCATAGACCAAGGACAATTAGTTCCTTGCATTCTGGCTCCTGACAGACCTCATTATTACTGGGCAAGGATCAAACCTCTTTGTCCTTGGTTCAGACTCAAAAAAAAAAAAGGCATCTCAGCAGGATATCCATTAGTTCAAGATGCCTCTGGTACTAAACAATTCTCCCTCCCCCATTCTCTGGTGTGTGGGAAATGCCCCTTCCACTTCCATGAGAGAAGCCAGGGCCTAAACAGTGCAGGGACT